>NC_060271.1:78950093-79250093 GCF_021613505.1 Equus quagga
CCTCGCCCGCCGCGCCGCCTCGGGGGTGCAGCGGCGGCTCGGGGCTCGGGCGCGCCGCCCTCCCGGGGCAGCCCGGGGACGCCGGGCTCGGGCCTCTGCACTCGCCTTGGCCGGCCGGGGAGCCTTCCCCGTCGCCCCCAAAGTTTCTGGGTTCGTTGGAATCTTTGGATTCAGGATTTTTTCTTTTTTGTTTTTCACCTACCAATTTAAGGGGCAAACTTTTGACAAATCGACCGCCCTTTCTCTCCGCTAGCTCTCTGTCCCCCTTCTTTTTTTTCGAGCAGGGGAAGGGGCTTACGAGAGAGGCTCCCGCTGGACAAAGTTTTCCAAAGTTTTCCGAGTGTGATGGTTGCGGGGAGAGCGAACCCACCAGCTTGATTCACGGCTTCCTCTCGCCAGCCCTCGAGCAGCCCCTAAGCCCGCTATAAGGGAACAAACAAACAAACAAACAAACAAAGTTACATTCCGAGTCGCCTCGTGTTTCCTCTCTCTCTTCTTTTAGGCATTTTTTTTTCCTCCCTCTCTCCGCTCCCCTCGCAGCCTCCACTCCCCTTCCCTCGGCCCCTTCCTCCATTTCTGTCTCGGCTGGAGGTGCCGGGACCCCCGGCCGCAGCCTCCCCTCCCCCGCCGCTCCGGCCCTTCTCTGGCCCTCCCCTCCCCCGCCGCGGCCGGCACAGCCAATCCCCCAAGCGGCCGCCAACATGCTCTTTGAGGGCTTGGAGCTGGTGTCGGCGCTGGCCACCCTCGCCGCGTGCCTGGTGTCGGTGACGCTGCTGCTGGCCGTGTCGCAGCAGCTATGGCAGCTGCGCTGGGCTGCCACCCGCGACAAGAGCTGCAAGCTGCCCATCCCTAAGGGCTCCATGGGCTTCCCGCTCATCGGAGAGACCGGCCACTGGCTGCTACAGGTAAGGGCGCGCTCGCGTCGCTGCTCTCCGGGGTCCGCTAGCGGCGAGCGCGGGCCGATGGAGCCGCGGGCCGGCCAGGGGGCGCCGGGAGCCTGAAGGCACCGGTCCCCGCCCCGCCCCTTCCCTCCTCTCTGCCTGCGCCGCCCGGGCTTCCCCTGCCCGCCTGCGGCGTGGTTCGGAGCCCGCTGGCACCTGGTGTGCACGTTCAGGGGGCTGATAAGAGAGGTCCCCCGACCTCTCAAGACCGACTTTCCCCAGTCTCGGGCGACACAGCAGGGGTGCGTAGAGCGTCCTCGGGGCTCCCCGCGCGGCGCGAGTCCGAGGGGACGTCCGGTCGTGAGCCGCTTTCGCCTCCCCTTCGCGCTCCAGGCCCCAGTCGCCGTCGGCTTTCGGGGCTTTGGCAGTGTCACAGGGACCCGAAAACTGAGTCAGGGAGAGGAGGAGGGGGCCAGTGGCAGCCAGAATTGCCCCTTTAAGACCCGGGCTGTGTTCCCGACGCCTCGTTGGCTGCGCCAGGTACAACGGCCCTGGTCCGGGAAAATGTGTGTGTTTTGTGGTGGGGAAGCAAGGAGGCAACCAAGGGAAAATGAGAAGCCTGAAACCCGAGAGTTCTCGGCTTTCGGGGAAAAGGGTCTATTGACTTGTTGGGTGGGGACAGTGTAGCAGGGGAGAGAAACTTGGGATTGGTGTGTGTGAGATCCATAGAGTGCGTGTGTGTTTGTTGTTAGCCGCGTACAACCCCCACACTGCTAGTGATAATGGGGAGATTAACCTGGAATTAACCTCGCTAAGTGCTAGACAGTCGCTTTTGCAATTTGATACACACCAAGATTTTTCTTTTGGGGGGGGGGGGTGCCGCTGGGTTAACCGCGGGAGGTGTGTTATGCGGGCGTGTGCACGCGTGTTTGTCCAGAGGATGCTGATGGAAATTAGGGGAAGGATGGTTGTCCTGAAACAGATAACCCCGGCACCGGAGAGGTGAGGCGGGAAGTGAACGCAGAGACCTGTGGATTTAGAAGTGCGAAAGCTTGGCTTGAAATTCACAGACGCGTGCAATCCGCGCGCGCACACAAACTCCCCGCCCGGACCTGCCTCGCGCCAAATGACAGCGAAGCGGGGGCGGCGAGGGGGACGCGAGATCTCCCTGCCCTGTGGTCTTCCCAAGTCCTGGAGGCAGCCCATCTCTTTCTGGGGTTGTTCGTGCAACGGGGTGGGGTTCACTTCAACCAATGGGACTAGCCCCTCCCCTCCGTAAAGAAATCCCCAGAGCCCCTCTCTTACCCCTACACTTAAAGGGTTAACTGTAGCGGTGGTCTAGGCTTTTGGCTGAGAATTTAGGAAGAAAAAACTCACACGGGCATCGGTCCTGCCTTGTTAGAGCCAATCTTCGGAATCCGCTGTCTGTCACCGCCCCCCCCCCCACCCCTTTTCCTGACCTTTCTCTATCACCTCCAAGGTCCCCCTGACCTTTTCTCCGAATCCCACAAGGGCCCCTGGGGCTCCACGTCCAGCCCGCAGAGAAGATGGGGCGGGGGAGCAGGCCTCCACCTCCGCATCCCTCTGCCCCGGGGCCCTGGACTCCGAGGTGGGAGGCAAATGGGGGATGCGAGTAGAGGAGCGCGGAAGGGGTTAATGGGAGCCCTCTGAATCTCAGCTTTATTTTTTCGGAGTCATTTATCAGATTTTACGGGGGGACCTCCAAGGGCTCTCCGTTTCCACCGTGCGCCATCTAAACAGAGCCCAGGGCTAAAAATACAAGATTTTTGTATAAATTGGACTCGCGGCCCGAGCGGCCGCCCCTATGAAAGTCCTCTTTGTGAAGACCGTGGAAACGGCGGACAAATAACTCTTTATTAATGCCACAAAAAACGCACTTTAATTATAGTTAGGCAGATCAGAGGCGGGGGTGGGGGGGCGAGAGAGAGGCGGCGGCGACCTCGGAAAATTCACAGCCCAACTTTTGTGTCGAAAGAAAAGAAAAACAGAGGAAAAGAAGGAGAGGAGAGACGCAGAGTCAGACGGAGCGAGGGAGACGGGTATAGCAGACGGAGGGAGGGAACTCGCTCCTCACCCCCCTTTTGTCGCACCTCCACCCTCGCCCAGATTTCTCTTAAAGGGGTAGACGCCGTCTAGAACGGCGGCAGGGTGAGGGGAGCTCTACCAGACCCGCCAACCTGGGAGTGGGGCGGCGTCCCCCGCGGCCCAGCCCCCCTCCTGGAGGCGCGGGCGCTCCGGGCTCGCTCCCTGTCGCGCGCCGGGGCCGGAGGCGCATGTGGAAAAGTGATTAGGGCTCCGGGCTCTGCAGAGTCACTTTTCGGCAGTGCTGGGGTGTGTACACCTCTAGCGGGAGAAGACTTTTCCGTGGAAGAAAGGAAAGTGAGGAGGGGGACCAACCCGGGAAAAAGGGAAGCCGAGTTGTCCCTTTGGGGGTGCATGACCCCGTAGGTCTGGAGCCCGCAAGCGCGCGTGCGTTGGCAGGCTGGCGGGACGGCCGGACAGGTGGCGCCCCTCCCTTTCTCACCCGGCGCCGCCCTGGCAGGAGAAGGGTTAAAGTGGGGTGGGGTGGCGAGCGCCTACGTCAAAGGTGAGCGGGACGCCCCTGCCCCCGCCCCTCGGAGGTCCCCTCGGTTTCCGGTACCCGCGCGGGGCCGGCTCAGCCAGCTCCTCGGAGCGCCGGGCCCGCGCCGGGGCCTAGCCATCCCCGGCTCGCGCCGCCGCCGCCGCCGCCGGGGATCCGGTTACCTGCGACGGCCGCCCCGCCCGGCCCCGCCCCGCCCCGCGGGCAGCGCCTTCCTCCGCGCTCTTGTTCCAAACTCCAGGGCGGCGACGAAAGTCCTTCCCAGTTATTTCCAGGGCAGATTGCATTAGGAAAATCGTGGCTCTCGGCCCGTACCCCTACCCTGCGGAGCCCTCAGAGGGCCGCCGGGTCCCTTCGCGGCCCACACCCGAGAACGGATGGAAACCCCAGCCCCCAACTGTAGTGACTGCCTCCGGGCACGGACCGCTCACCGCTATAAATAATCTTTGGCCTGCGGCCACCCCGCGGGGTCTCGCCAGCCCGTGGCCGGGAGCCTGGAAATATTTATTCCGAGAGGCTCCGGAGCGCGAGGCGAGGGAGGGGGCGGAGGATCTAGCTTCGGGTCCCGCCGTCCGGGATACCTTTTCCCTCCCGCAAGTCATTTCTAAAAAACAGCCTCCCGCGGAGTGCCCCTGGGCCTCCCGCCTCCTTGTATTATTTATTATCCTCTAGGCCCTGCTTCTCAGCTCTTGTGCATGCGATGAAAAATAAAACCCACGTGCGTGTTTGTGTGTGCGCGCGCGTGTGTGCGGGCGGGGGTGGAGGGTAGGGGACTGATGCCCCGGGAGGGGTCCTCCGCCCCTCCCCATGGGCCCTCGGGGCTGGGCCTCCGGGACGTCCCGTCTGTAGACTTGTGCCCTGAGAGAGGTCTCTCGTGTGGCTCCCGCAGGGCTCCGGCTTCCAGTCGTCGCGGAGGGAGAAGTATGGCAACGTGTTCAAGACGCACTTGCTGGGGAGGCCACTGATCCGCGTAACGGGCGCGGAGAACGTACGCAAGATTCTTATGGGCGAACACCACCTCGTGAGCACCGAGTGGCCGCGCAGCACGCGCATGCTGCTGGGCCCGAACACGGTGGCCAACTCCATCGGCGATATCCACCGCAACAAACGCAAGGTAGGACCTCTGGGCCAAGAGCCCCGAAACAGTGCTCTGACCCTCTTCTTCCGTGGAGTTCGCGGAGCCCTGGGGACGTCCCCACCCGAATCTGCGACCCCCCTTGCACAGCATGCTGGAGGATCCCCGCAGTTCGCTGCCTAGACGGCAGCGATCCCAGATCCAGGGCCTGCACAGGCCTCCTCCGAGTCTGCCCTCTTGCTGGCCCACTGAGCCTTGCGCACTAGCAGGCCCAAAAGGTGGCTGTCGGGGATGGTTTGGATAGAGCTTAAACGTGTGGGGACTGGGGCGTCCAACACCTGTCCTCGCCGTGCTCCATGAAACTAGAAAAAGAAGAGGGCGGACAGTGGCCGGCGCTCCCATTTTCGCTATGTTTCCCCCCGGAATTCCGAGAACTGGAGACGGATCATTCTAAAAGCAAACCTAGCCTTCCTGCCACAGGTTGCTTTAATGGCGACTTGGGCAGGCGCGTGGGGCGGGGGGGCAGGGAGCACCTTGTGGGCGGCGGTTGCAGGGCCTTTCCTGGGAGGGGTGAGGTGAAATTTGGGCCACTGTGCGCACGGATCTGGATGGTGGGAAGGACGAGGGGTGGGAGAGCAGCATAGGCGCGGCGGGAGATCAAAGCGCACCTACCCCCTCCCATAAAGAGGAAGAGAAAGTGGGTGTTTATCCTGTGGATTTCCCGAGCGCCTGGAAGAGGCGCGGAGGAGGCGAGCCAGCGCGCACGGAGCGAGCCTCCCCGCCCCCTCCCCGGGCTGCGCCGCCGCCGCCGCGGCTCCGAGCGCGGGCGGCACGTGCTGTTTGAACTGCAGTAACCCGAAAGCTGAGCCGCCGGCGGGCGGGGCGCCGGCCTGCAGGCTTACAGGGGCCAGAGGAGGTGCTGCACGACGTCCCCTCCCTCCCTTTTTTCCATTGGGTCAGAGGACTCACCCAGGTTTGAAACCTAGAAGGAAGGAGAGAGGCAGCCTCTGATCTCCTGGGGGAGTGGCAGAGTCCGGGGGAAAGGGAGGGGGCAGTGGTGGGCAGCCCCCTCCACCGGAAATCTGTGTGTGAGGTGGTCTTGGTGAACGCAGGAATTTATCTTACAGTATTTGATATCTTCTGAACTGCCTGCGAAGAGGAGTTCTCCGTAGCAGACAAAAGGAGGAAAACCCAGAGACTAACCCCCTCCCCCCAATAAAGCGTGTATTTCAGGGACTGGAAAGGGGCCCCTAGAGCCGTCTCCCCCATCTGCCTCACCAGAGCAGGAAGCAGCTCCCGCCCGCCCCTGCCGCAGGAGCATATGGGGGGGTGGTTCTGGGGAGTGGCTGGGAGCGGGCTATAGGCTCAGGAATGGGGGCTTTTCAAATGTGTGGGACACGGCTTTTTTTCTTAGCGACTCCGCCAGAAGCCCATTCCAAAGAGTGAAGGCAGATCCTGAGACTCAGAAACCCAGCTCCAAAGAATATGACTGCCTCCTCGTTTTCTCTTTACAGAGGCTTTGACAAGCAGTTATTGTCCCCTTCTCACAGAGGGGGAGTTGTCCCAGGCTGGGGGGTCGGGTGGGGATGGGGAGGGGGCGCTGGGAGGAAGAAGGCTTGGTGGAGACCAGAGTGCAGAGGGCTTTTGGTTGGGGCTGTTGCCTTGTGGTTCCACCCACCCTCTGCCTCACTTGGCCTCCTGGCCTCCAGCCTCCAGGTGGGGAGGTCTGCCTGGAAAGCCCAAGGGTTTTGGCAATTGTCCATTTGGGAGTAGGGGAGGAGAAGAAGAAGGATATGGCACAGAGGACTGCTCTTAGAGGAATGCACAGGAAGGAAGGGAGAGGAAGGACAGGGATGGGGGGGTGGGGGCAGAAACTGAGGACCCACAGGTGACGCATCTATGGTCTCCCTCTTGGCACCATTGCCCTCCAGCTCCTTGGGGGTGGGGAGCAGCTAGAAAGCAGTTCATCCTGGCCAAGGCTGGGAACCCGATGCAGGGTCCCTCTGTGTGTATACTGGTTGTGTGCTTGCTATGTGGCATGTATATGGGTCCAGTGGTAAATAGATGGACAGAAGGGTCCTTCCCCCCAATCCCTTTATTTGATGTTCCATAAACTGAGGTTTACTGAGTTAAATAGAAGGTCTTGAGTTAGGTACGAATGTAGAAGCAGAAACTTGGTCCTTGCCTCGGGAAGTGGAGTCTAGCTGGAGGGATGAGAGTAATCAGGGGCACATGTTGGTCCTGGAGAGACTGGCCAGCCTGCTGGACCCAGTCTGGCCAGGGTGGGGGCTGCCATGCACCACTCACACTGCCTTATTCAGCCCACGCTACAGTCAGGGACCTGGCTGGAGAGGCGGCTGCTGGACGAGGCCCCCACCTGGTTAGGATGGACTCATGGGAAGTAGGGCCCAGGTGTGTTGGGGCCCGGCTGGTAGGGAACTAGAGCGTCACTCTTTCCACTGGGGCTGGTGGCCCACCCCTTCTCTGGGAGGTCTGACCAGATGTGCTGGGAAGGGGCTCCCCGCAGCCATCACTGCACTCCAGGTGTTTGCCCCGGCTGCCCTGGTGGTCTAGGGCCAAGAGGGGTGGGGTTGCCAGGGAGAAAGTCCACAAAGTCTTGCCCCACCTAACAGAGTCCTCTCTTGAAGACAGCCTTGTGTCCCTATAGCCACCACCTCAGACTGTTTCTCCTCCTTTGTTACCCTCCCCCACCTGAGGCCTGGGGTGTCCCTCATTCATGGGGGAGGGTCTCCATCCCTCTTGGTGGGCAGAGAGGCCGGGGTATTGCCCTAGAAGGGTGTCTGAATGGATGGAGTCTGGTAGGAAAGCTTGCAGGGAGGGTCGTCAGAGATGCAGAGGAGTGGGGAGTAGTTCTGGAAGCCTCCAGTGCCCAGCCCCAGACACGGGATCAGGCATTTCCTCTTTTTCTTCACACCCGTGGCTGGACCTCTTTTCACCAAAGGCCCAGCAGCTTCAGGGCACCTCAGACAGTGGCCCTGAGATTCTGTCAGGGAACTTGGCAAGCATCCCAGAGAATGCACTTAGCCTTGGAGCCCTGGGCTGGGGAGACTTCAGGCATGGCCTTCTTGCCCCTCCTCCCCAGACCCCTGGCTACAGGGCCTTCTGTGTGGGGGGCTGAGGTGGGGGAGTGGCCCCCAGGCTTTGGAGGCAGGGATTAAGATGCCCTGCCTGCCCACCCTCCTATTCCCCACTCGCCTGGCCTTTGGGCCCATCCTGGGTGGAGGTGGAGCTCAGGCTCAGGATCCCCAGACCCCTCTCGGGAACCCCGTGCATCCTGGCGTTTGTGTTGGCATGGAGAGGCCAGGAGGTGCCTCAGCAGGAGGTCAGAGGCAGGAGGGCCTGTGGTCGTGGGGTCCTGGGGGAGGCCAGCCCAGACTGGCTCTAGGTGGCCTTTGGACCAGTGCATAGCCTCTTGCTGCAAAGTCATGTCCACCGAGCTCAGCGCAGGGCAGAAGTTCGCACCTGCATTGGATGGGAAGGCGGGTGGCACAGCCAGGCAGCCCTCCTACTGGGAGCTCTGCCCCAGCCCTCTGGCATAGGCACAGAGCTTTGTTCTGAAGTCCTTCACCCAAAAGTTACTGTAGCACAAGCTGGTGGGCGCAGAGGCTGCTAAGGGGGCGGGCGGGTGGCAGGAGCGGAACCCTCTGAAGGTCAGTGGGGGAGGAAGCCCACAGCCAGCCGCCAGGGCGCCTGGGAGTGGGCGCCTCCCTCTGCATGCTCTTGTGCCAGGCAGCAGAGTGGGCGGGTGGGCTGGCTGGGCCTGGGGCCACCCGCTCCCATTTCCCTCCTTTCTGTGTCCTTCTCCCAGGGCAGGGAGGGTTCCAAGGCTGTGATGCTGATGCGTTTGCTCACTCTCCCCGGCTTGGGAGACAGTTGTGGCCTTGGCAGCGGGGTTGGGCTGGGGTCTGCTCTGGCCCTGAGCCCCCAGTTTGGTGGTTGTACCTGTTCCAGTTTTCCCAGGCTGAAGGGCAGGGGCTAAGTGCTGAGAGCAAACTAGAGTGGCCAGAACAGCTGGCCTTACCCTTAAAATAAACTTGGGCCCTAGAGGAGGGTCCCCTTCAGGGCTCTTAGATAAATTCAGAGCCCCCCAGGAGTGGTGGAGGGGGGCTGGCGGGGGTTTGGATTGGTGGGAGGTAGGGGTTCAGGAACCCAGGTGGGTGTGACTAGTCATGCCCTGGACTGTGACCTTAGGAGGGCCCTTTCTCCTTTGGGTCTCAGCTTTCTGAAGTGGGGTTCGCTATGGCTGGAAGAGGGGTAAGAGGGTCTGGGCAAACCTTTCCAGATTCTGTGGCTCAGCAGGTATCTGCTAAGTGCTGCCCTCCCCTCCTCCACCACATGCTTTTGTTGTGTGTGGGGAAGAGTCAGGGGCGATGGTTAGAGCTGCAGTCCAATGGGGGACAGGTACTCTGTTCCCACAGATGCTGGAACTCAGAAGGGGCATGCACAGGCTGGGGGCTCCGGGATGGGCCCTCCCAACCAGAGGGGCTGAGTGTGGACGGGCTCAGGAGGCAGCCAGGGTGAAGTCCAGGCCCAGTGGGGATGCCAGGCAGCTGGGAAGATGACGTCCTCTCTTGTCCTCCCCCTTCCTGGAGTATAAGGTACACACCTTGGCGTCACCCCTGTGCTGTGCGGACAGCTCCCTCGGCGGCTGCCGGCCCTCTGTTATTCTTTCCACTCCGCAGGCCGCGGCTCCGGTGGTTTGGCGGGGTGGCCTGCCCAGGCTCCCACCCTCCTACCCTCCTTCCTACCCTCCCGGGCAGCCGCTTCCATTCCTCCCAGTCTGAGTCACTGACCTGGGGGGTGGGTTCCCTCTCTGGCTCTTCCAGATACCAAGGCTGCCGGTCCATCTGTCTATCCATCCACAGCCGGCAGCTGAGAAGGGGGAGGTTATCTGGCTGAGCAGGTCAGCACCCAGGGCCTTGGGGGTCCAGTGGGTGAATCCTCTCCCAGGGACACTGGGTGAGAGGCAGGGGGCAGCGGGGAGGGGAGCCTGGGGGGATGGAGATGCATTTGTAGAAACAATTATAGGGAATTTGAGCCTTGGTGAGTCTCCTGGTGGTCCCCCCAGACCCTCCTAGGGAATTGGCTCCCATTCCCGGAGAGAGAGAACCAGGGATGTGGGCTCCTGAGCCTCTTGGTTTTGGGGGAAACCAGTCGGGGTGTGAGGAGGGTTTCTAAGCACATCCCTTGAGGCGGGAGCCCATCCTGCCCGTGTCTGTGCTGGGGAGGCCTCTGGCGGCCCTGCTCTCCCGGGGCCAACCCTGGTGGAAGTCGTAAGTCGTACCTGCTGCTCCCTCTGCAGGGCTGTGCTGGAGCTGGTTCCCGGACGACCTTTGTCCAGCATTCTTGGCTCCCTGTTGGGAATTCCTAGGGAAGCCCCAGAGGGAAACACTGCAGCCCTGGCTCCTCTTACAACCGTGGTCGGGGCAGTCGGCAGGCACTGGGGGCCGGATCCTTCCCTTCTTCACACCGAGCCACTCCGCTCCGCAGGGCACCTTCCTCTTGCCCCCGTCCTGACCCCGCCCGCCCCGGACATGGCCCAGGCCTCGCACTGCCCTGGCCGGCACCTCCGCCTCCTCCGGGCCTTTGTGGTGGGCGGTGGCTTCTGGGCTGCCCAGGCTTCGGGAAGTGCCCGCGTTGTTAACCCTGGGCACTGACCCAGGGAGGAGGCCCTGGAGTTTTCCCGGGGCCTGGGAGGCCCCGATGCCTGTGGGACAGCTGGGCCGGTGGCAGGGGCATGGACTGGGTGACCTCTGAGCAAAGCCCTTTGGGCCTGGTGTGCCTGCAGTCTGCCTTTGCCTGGCTTCTCAGTTTCCCCACCTCAGGGGGGCTCTGAGGAGAATCATGGGACAGCCAGGTAGAAAGGGACCCCAGAACATCCAGAAAGACCCCTCATGAAACCAGTGGGGAAGCCGAGCCTCAGAGAGGGCAGAGACCTGCTGGCTGCCCTGGCGACTCAGAGGCTGGGTCAAGATCAGGGCCCTGGTCCTGGCTGCCATTCTCTTTTCGGAATCCCCACCCCAGGTGGCCGGCAGGTGCAGGGTGGCGGTGGGCTTCCTGGGGCCATTCCAGCCCCCTGACCTTGCTCAGGTCCCCTTTCCATCTAGAGGTGAGGTGTGGGCCCCCTACCCTTGGAGTCCCTCTGCTCAGTTCCAGGTCCCCCTGGATCCTCCCTACCCTTCCTTGGCCCCCAAGGCTTGAGAAGGAGCGATTCAGCCAGCCATCGCTAGAGGGCGCAGGGAATGTAACCTTTGGGGCAGGGCAGGGCTTGTCAGCGGGTCCTGTTTGGACACTCCTCAAGGTGCAGTGGGGGCCCTCAGAGCTCCTCCTTTGGTCACCCTGGGCTAGCCCTTCCTGAACCACTGTAGCCGTGTGGGGTGTGTGAGGGAAGCCTGCAGGCACTTAGCAGGTGACTCGTGCAGCACCAGATTCTAGGCTTCTTTGAGGGGACAGCATCCACTTTAGGGACATGTGGATATTGGCATTATGTTGAAAGGAACCACAGAGGTCACTTGGTTCAACGTCACCATTTTACGGATGGGGAAACTGAGGCTGGGGGTGACTTGGCCATGATCGCACAGTAAGTTGGTGGATGATCCGAGGTTAAGCCTCAGATCTCTGGGTGCCCAGCCTGACTCTTAGAGCCTAGCTGGCTTTGACTTGGGCTGGTCCTGGTCGACGTGACCTCTGCCCTATTCCCCCTCCCATGCCCACCTTTGGGACCAGGTCTCCCATTTGCTGGCAGCCCCTGCTCCTATCCCCTTCATGACAGACCCCTCAGTCTGCCCTGGGCAGGCTGGCTCTGGGCCAGGCGTCACCTCCCTGTCCCAGCCTGCCATCACCTCCAGCCTCCCCACTGAGGCCCTGTAGCCACAGAGTTATCTTCTGCCTCCCCGATGAGCCTGCCCAGCTCCCACGCACCACTTTCTGCTCCCCTCATGAACTCTTTGCTGTTTTGTAAAGGCCCTTAGTTGGCTGGCATCCTCCTCTGGGGACAGGGCCCCACCCCCACCCGCACCCCATAAGACTCTTTGACCAAGAGCTGAACCTGGGGTCCTAAGGACACCAGGGCGGGGGGCTGACACAGAAAGTGCTGCCTTTATCCCGCACCCTTTGAAGGGAGGTGGCAGCTGAATCCCCCCCTGGAAATTCCTGGGACCCCTGCAACAGAACCAGGTGTGAGTGACCTGTCCAGGCCTGAGCTGCCCTGGGTCACCTCCTGTCGTCCTTCTACCTTCCAGTCTGCCCCTTAGTAGCAGGAGCAGCCCCAAACACTGCTGGCTTTTCTGCCCCTCGCCGGCCTCCTTCCCTCCCTCCCTCTGCCCACCGGGAATTTCGGAATGAAAGTGCTATTGTGAACGCCTGGCTGGGCCACTGAAGGGCCAGCACTGTTATTTCTGCAAACCAGCCCTCCCATTAGCCATGCAGGGCCCAGGCCAGGAAAATGTTACCTTTTCCTCCCCGAGCTGACGGCAGGGGAAATTCTCACATTTACAGTTTGTGCGGTGGTTGTGTTTGGGGGGGCAGGGGGGAGGGCGGGCGCGTGTGTGTGGTTTGCATGGGGCAGGGTCGGGGTGGGGGGCAGAGGAATATTTGTCTCCTTCCTCTCTGCTGCCCCTCCCCTCTCTGCCTTCCCCAACGACCTTTCCAGTGGCACTGTGGGGGGTGCACCCCCTTCTGCTCCAGACTCTGGGGTGGGGGGATGGAGGTTGTTGGTTACAGAGTGAGACCCACAGCCCGTCAGTAAATAAACTAACATCCTCCCCTCTCTTATAACCATGGGCAGCAGCATGGAAACTGTGTGCAGAGGCATCGGGGTGAGGAGGGGGCAGGAGGTGGTGGCTGGGAATCAGGAGGACAGAAAGCAGGAGAGGTAGAAACAGGGACTCATTGGCTACTTAAAATGGGACGTGGAAGATGCTGGGAATTAAAAGGGCTTCTGTTTGGCTTTGTGATCTTTTGGGGTGGTAAGCCTTGCCCCCATCCCCCTGCGTCCAGACTCAGCCTCACTGAAGATGTTTTGACGGCCCGGCTGTTAACGGACTCCCTAGGATCTCCATGCAATAGGCGTTTCCCAGGGAGTGAGAGCAATTTTGGGTCTCCGGAAGTTCTGCTTGCAGTCTGGCTTCAGACTCTCTTGTTCTCCTATCAGTGGAGTAGAAGAGCCCCATACTACTTTCTACTCTTCTTGTTTAGTCTGCTTACCTGTGTTCTGCTCCTCCTGGGCACTTGTGCCCTGTGGCCTGGTAATTCTGGAATGGACCCCTGCAGTGGAGTGGCACCCGCTCCAGCCCAGCCCGGACTCCTCCTGTGTTGCCCCCCATGGTTGGTACGGCCACATCGCCCACTGCCCAGTCCCCAGGGCTTTGTCATTGATAGGGGAACATGCTTCTCTGGGGGGTCAAGAAAGAATGACAGCTCGGGTCACCCTGTGAGTGATGTGAAGGTCCCGACTTTGAATAAAAATACTTAGGAACTGTTTTAATCCTGTCGTTTCCCTCCCTCCCTCCCCCCGACCAAGACTCAGGCAGGAGGAGGGGGTTCAGAGTAGAGGACCAGGAAGGCAACTGTGTCGGAAGAGGAGAGCTCGGGCGGGGTGAGGACTGGCGTTTTCCCCAACCGCAGTCATGGGACCCGTGCTTCAGCCAGGCCTCGTGGGAGCTGCATGGGCAGGCCCCAGCCCATCTGACCAGCTCGCCCCACCTCTCTGTCCTCCAGGTCTTCTCCAAGATCTTCAGCCACGAAGCCCTGGAGAGCTATCTGCCCAAGATCCAGCTGGTGATCCAGGACACACTGCGTGCCTGGAGCAGCCACCCGGAGGCCATCAACGTGTACCAGGAGGCGCAGAAGCTCACCTTCCGCATGGCCATCCGCGTGCTGCTGGGCTTCAGCATCCCCGAAGAGGACCTGGGGCACCTCTTTGAGGTCTACCAGCAGTTTGTGGAGAACGTCTTCTCCCTGCCTGTTGACCTGCCCTTTAGCGGCTACCGGCGGGTGAGCACCTGGGGCCCGGGAGGACAGGAGATGGGCATCCATGAGCCCACCCTGAGGGAGGGGTGGCTGACCAAGATGGACACCAGTCACACACACTGTCTTCACCCAGGGCTCTCTGTGGCTTAGACGGGAAGTTCTCAGAGGGGTCCCCTACCCTGCCCCGCCTTAGGAGGAGGCCCTCGGTGGCCCTGCCCTCCCAGGGTGGGTAACTGGATGGACCCCTTCTCCCCTCAGGGCATTCAGGCACGGCAGATCCTACAGAAGGGCCTGGAAAAGGCAATCCGGGAGAAGCTGCAGTGCACCCAGGGCAAAGACTACTTGGACGCACTGGACATCCTCATCGAGAGCAGCAAGGAGCACGGGAAGGAGATGACCATGCAGGAGCTGAAGGTGGGCAGCAGGAGCGCCCCGGGCTCCATCCTCGGGCTGCCCTGGGGCAGGAACGGCCCGCCATTTCTGCCTGGTTCCTGTGAGGTTCCACAGGGACTGTTTCTGAGCAGCCGCAGTGGCCGTCACTGCACTGGGCTAGGGGCTTGACCAGAAGGGAGACTGTGTCCCTGCCTGCTGTGCACACAGTCTGATGCAGAGGGTGAGAAGTGCCCACGATGGGTGGGGCCGCCCCTCTCCCCACTGCTCACTGTGCACTCAGTCCTGGTGCTCTCCATCCTGCCCACAGTCCCTCCTACCATTTTGAAAAAGATGTCAAAAATTGGCCCTTGGAAACCTCTGTACAGACTCGATGTCGGCAGCGTTGATCGACCCCTCGCCGCTCCCTCCCCCGATATTCACTATTTCAGCGCACTTCATTGTCCCAATAGCCCTGGACGTCATGTAGGGAAACCCAGGCCCAGAAGGGGAAGTCACTTGCCAAGGGCAGCCTCAGCCCTCGGGGAAGAGCTGGGGGATCTGGCCTAACTCGGGGCCCATCCCACCCACCAGCCTTTTCACTTGATGCCCTCTCCCAGCCTGCCTGGCACCAGCTGAGCCCAGCTGGTCTGTGGCACAGAGACTGCCCACACTGGGCTCCACAAAGACTTTCTGCCCGCCCTTTTTGGGAGTGGATGGTTCCCCTGAGGTGGGACTCGTTAGTTCATCCTCGTCTAGACTCTGCCACCCACACGCCTGCCAGGTGCCCATAGAGACTAACAGACTCCTCCGTGCCCCGTCTTTGCTTCTTGTTCCAGCTCCAGCTTTTTTCCTGCTGAGCCAGGAGGGCGCCTGTGACTTTTACAGAAAGGTTTTGACTCGTAGGTGGTGCCATGGCAAGTAAGGGACCCAGGTCCCTTTGCTCCCGTCTCTGGGCCCAGGGTCCACCTTTGTAAGATGCAGGGCTTGGAACGAGGTGACCTGCTAGGGCGTTTCCATGTGGCATCATGGCCCAGGTGTCTTGCTCCCCAGAGAACCCTGGAGGGGTCTCTAAGCCCTCTTGGGGCCACCTTCCCTCAGCCTGCTCACTGTAGTCCCATCCCAGGTTCTCATGGATGTGGCCCCAGGCTTCCTCCCCAACCTCCTCAGCTCTCCTGACCACCTACCAGCTATCCTTCTGGGCATGGAGGAAGGAGCTGAGGCTGCGAGGCAGCAGGCCCAGGGTTAGACCCTGCACCCCCTCACTCAGCCGCATGGTGCCTGGCTCCTTGAGATTTTTTCTTTTTCTTCTGTGAGCTCAAAGCACTGATTGGGCCTGCTGGGCCTCATTGCCCAGAATCCACAGTGAGTGAGCAGTGGCCCCACCCCGAGGCATTTCCAGGCTAGTGCCTTGGTCCTGGGTTGCAGCAGTTATATCTCCTGCCTAGCCAGGGCACTGGCCTTCTGACCTGTGTCCATTGTGTCCTGAATGCCCCTGCAATGTGAAGCTCAGAGGAAGCTGGCAGGACCCAGCTAGATGACCTTGGGGCACGGGGGACACTGGCAGAGGGGGGCTGCCCCCCAGGCTGCCCTTCCTGAACCCAGATCGCCAACGGTGCCTCTCCTCTCTGCCACTGCAGGACGGGACCCTGGAGCTGATCTTCGCGGCCTATGCCACCACTGCCAGCGCCAGCACCTCGCTCATCATGCAGCTGCTGAAGCACCCGGCCGTGCTAGAGAAGCTGCGGGAGGAGCTGCGGGCCCAGGGCATCCTGCACAGTGGCGGCTGCCTCTGTGAGGGCACGCTGTGCCTCGACACGCTCAGCGGACTGCACTACCTGGACTGCGTCATCAAGGAGGTCATGCGCCTTTTCACACCCATTTCTGGCGGCTACCGCACTGTGCTGCAGACCTTCGAGCTTGACGTGAGGCTGGGCCCCGTGGGGCTGGGGCTCGGGGGTTCCATGGGAGCACTCCTTCAGGAGCAGGGCACTGGCTGATGGGAAAGACCAGCCTCCCTCTTGGGGTACCTCAGTCTGATGGGGAGACAGTCCTTGCTTTTAGGGAGCTTTCAGTCTGATGGGAGAGACCCTGCCCCGAATGCTGGGTCGGGTGAAGCCAATCTGGGTGTCATATGTGAAGTTGCATGTGGACGTCTATAAATAAGAGACTGGACCAACATGCTGAGGCAGGAGGCTGGCCAGACCTGGGGGACCACAGTGGGCTGTCTCCAGGACCATTTGGGGACTGGCAGGCAGGAAGTCCTGGGCCCTTTCAGACCCCTTCTGGCTCTCACCACTCCACCCCACCCCTGCCTCCATCTTGCCTCCAGGGTTTCCAGATCCCCAAAGGATGGAGTGTCATGTACAGCATCCGGGATACCCATGACACGGCGCCCGTGTTCAAAGACGTGAACGTGTTTGACCCCGACCGCTTCAGTCAGGCGCGGAGCGAAGACAAGGACGGCCGCTTCCATTACCTCCCCTTTGGTGGCGGCGTCCGGACCTGCCTGGGCAAGCACCTGGCCAAGCTGTTCCTGAAGGTTCTGGCGGTGGAGCTGGCCAGCACGAGCCGCTTTGAGCTGGCCACACGGACCTTCCCTCGCATCACCTTGGTCCCTGTCCTGCACCCCGTGGATGGCCTCAGCGTCAAGTTCTTTGGCCTGGACTCCAACCAGAACAAGATCCTGCCAGAGACCGAGGCCATGCTGAGCGCAACTGTCTGATGGCGCCTGACCCACACCCCCACCTCAGCCTGGCCAGGCCATGGGGGTGGGAGGCGATGGAAGGGTAGAAACCTGTGTGTAGAGGGGGCTGGAACCTGGGGAAGAGGGAGCAGCCCCCCAGACCTCACCCTCCCCTGTCCCCCCTTCCTGGCAAACCCTACCCAAAGCCAAAAGGGCCCCATCCTTTGGGGGATGGGGGTCTTCCTCCTGGCTCTTGCTTCTCTCCCATCTCTCTCCAGTTTCCACCAGCTTAGCTCCTGGGAAAGGGCGCGGCGGGGGGTCTGCATGCCTGTTACAGTGTTAAATGTCAGTCAGCTCGTGCTGCAGTGTCTGCTTGTGATGTTCCAAACTGGTCCCTCCCCTCCCGTTCCTTTTGGACGCTTCCAGTTTGAGGTCAGGTGGTTGACATGGGGGAAGGAGGAAAGCAGGTGCCACCTTTGGTGCCCTCTTCATTGCCCCTCCCCCTCGTGCCTCTGGAGTGCTCCTTCCCAGAGTGTGGCCTCCGAGGAACAGCATCCTGAGTAATAAAAGAGAGTCACCCTTGGTGAGGGCAGGGGCTGCCACCAGCCTGAAGGGGCCTGGCCCCTTTACCAGTTTGGACATTTGAAATTACCTATTGCTGCTACTTTTTCTCTCCTCTGACCTTGGGGCAAAGGAGCCCCAGGCCCTGTCCTCCCAGCATCTTCCCTGGTGGCCCTGGGCTCCCGCACTGACATCCCCTCCTTCCCGCCAGGCAGCCTTGAGCCCACCCTGCTCCCCTGTTACACACACGCCTAAGGCCCTTGGCTCTCGGGCTGCCTCCTGCTCCTCCCCCCGTATTTATTCACTGATGTAACCTAATCTTGGTGTTACTGGGGGCTGGAACAAGCATCTCCTCTGTCCCCTAGCCTCTGCCCACAGATGTCCCGGGCAGGACTTCTGTGAGTGACGCAGCACACCTCCCTCCCCCAACCCCCAGGGTTGATGGCTCCCCCAGGCTCCAGACCTTCTGTGGGTTCAACCTCAGACCCTCACTCCCAGGGGGAAATCTTGCGCCTCGGCCTTTGTCCCCTGGTGGAGATGGCGAAATGGCCCACGGCCTCCCTCCCTGTTCTGTCCAAGACCGGGATCACGTGGGGACTTGAAGGCTGCCGCCATCTCCTCTTAGGCCACTTTCACCCTGGTGCCCCCACTCCGGCTAGTGAGTATGGGGAAGGATACGGGTTCTTTCTTCTGACGGGGAGCAAAGGCCTCCGTCGTCCCTTCCTTGACCCTCACCCTTTGCCCTTTGCCCTTGGAAAGGTGTCCTTGAAGTCCCTTCCCACCTCTATGCCACTGTCTGCTTAGCCCAGCTCAGGGGTGTGGGGACAAGATGAAAGCAAGGGAGGTGAGCATAGAAGGCAGCCCTCCTCGGAGCAGCCTTGGCCCTGGGCTGGGTCTGGAGGTGGCACCGGGTGGGTGGGCTGCAGCGAGAGGCAGGACGAGTGCACGTGCTATTTGTCAGAAGTGATTTGGTTGAAAACGGCGGTCAGGGGATGACGAGGAAAGAGGAGTAGCTCCTGCCACCCCTCCCCTGCATTTTGAGTGTTGGCAGTTTGGGATGCCTCCCAGGGATGGTTGGGGGCCTTGGTGAGTCTGTATGTGATTTTGTCTGTTTTCAGAGTTTTCTTTGCTTTCTGTGTTTCTCTGTTGGCTTTTGATGTTATAAAGGCAGTGAATCCTTTTTACCAGAAAATCAAAACTACACAGAAGAATGCAGGACAGCAATCCCCTTAGTGCCCTCTCCAAGCAGTGACCACTCAGAGCAGCTCAGTGGCCCCTCCAGCAGTGTTCAGCCTCAGCCTCGCTCACCCCCACCTCGGGGCGGCGTTACCGGAGTGGGCTCCTCTGTGACGGACTGTTCTGTAACTCCCCGTTCTCAAGGGTTTCATTTGGTTCCTACCTTTTCACTATCGAAAAAAGTACAGAACAGACATTATTGGCCAAAATAGACATTTAAAAAAAATTAGTAAAATCTCTCAATCCCCCCCCACATTCTGAAAAACAGGCAAAAATGTGTAAAGACTCATCAAAGCTTGCAAAATAGCTGCATGGTCCACCAGAATTTGTTACCCACAAAAAAGCCCAGTGTCTGGAAAGTTCATTCTCCGTGGAACTGACCCCAGCCTGCCCCGAACCAACTGTTTTTGACTGAATATCCGGGAATGCAGTAAGTGCCGCTCCGACAGGGAGCCCATCGCCCGGCCCTGGTGGGGGTGCTCTGGGAGGCCTCAGACGCCTTCGGTTGGGGTGACCAGCCTGGGAGGAGCAGAGAAAAGCTGAGGGGGATCCCTGTGAGGGAGGAAGGAAGGATCATTTGCCCCGCTGGGTCTCAAAGGCAACAAGAAGAGAACTGGAGAACGCTCTTGGCTGGCTGAAGGAGGGTTCCAGTGTCGAAGTTTGTCACCTCTCCTCTAGACGTCCATCCGTGTCTATGTTTGTGTGTAGGTTTTATAGAGGTAACATTAGATGGGTGGCGTTTTCTCACTTACCATTCCTAACTATTGTAACTTGACATTAAAAAGACAAAACCCCACAAAACTCTTCCTGCCATGGGCTTGCAGAATGAAGCACTTTCGATGTTGGGCGCTGGCGTTTGTGTTCTGGGCACCATCCTGACCCTGCCCAGGTCGCTATAATATTATTTTATACACAAAACTTTTTTTTTTTCATAAATGTTATAATTTTGTGTCTGTCTTTATAAACTATTATAAGTACTATTTTTGTTATAATTCAAAATAGATATTTAGTATAAAGTTTTTGCTGTTAAATATTTGTTATTTAGTAAAATATGAATTTTTTTCTCTATTGTAAACATGGTTCAAAATATTAATATGTTTTTATCACAGTTGTTTTAATATTGAAAAAGCACTTGTGTGTTTTGTTTTGATATGAAACTGGTGCCGTGTGAGTGTTTTTGCTGTCATGTGGTTTTAATCTGTATATAATATTCCATGTTGCATATTAAAAAAATGAATGTTGTGCATTTTGTGATTTTGGAAATACTCAATGTGGCTCTTTTATAGGCTTCCATAATAAACCGTGGGGACTCACCCTCGTTTGGCTCTCTCATCTCTGCCTTCTCAGCCTCCCTGAAGGGGTCCTCCTGGCCACCCACACGCCCTTCAGCAATGCTGGATCCCAGCTATCAGGCAGGAAGTTCTTCCCCACGTGTGTGTCCTGGGAGGCCAGCTCCCCATTCCTTGTGGGTAGGCGCAGAGAAGTCCATGCCTTTCCCTGGAGAGGGGAAGATGGAGCTGGACAGCCACGAGCCCCAGAGCCCTGTTGGGGGATTGGGCGCCTGGGAGGCGGCTCCCCTGGCTGAGTGTGGCTGTGACTTGCTGAGCGAGGTGTCTCAGTGCTGGACATGGCAACTTAAGAGTGCTGAGGGCCTGTCCTCAGAGTCCATCCTGTTTACTTGAGGGAGGACGCTGATGTCCATGGCCCTGGGGGAAATTGGGGAGCAGAAGGTAGTTCTCCTGACTTCCCAGACTGGTGCCCTGGAGGTGCTTCTCAAGCCTGTTGCATGAGTGTTGCAGGAGCAATGGGATTCTCTGGTCAGATACGTTTGAGGAAGGTGTTAGACAGAGCTAGGCAGACGCCTGCACGGCAGGACTTCTCAGGACCCTGTGCCTGAGGCTGGGCATGCTAAGGGGCCTCACAATGTAGAGTGGACACAGGTCACAGGGCTCCTAAGCCCATTTGATGACCGAAACCGTGTCCTCTTCACAGATTATTACACTGTGAAAAGCTGCTCCACAGCCTGACTATCACAGAGCCCGGAGGTGAGGCTAGCAAAGGGCATGATGTCCAGTGCAGAGACAAGGAATGTCCAGGGTGGTTCCCAGGACTGAGGGGCTGCGGATGGGGAGGGAGGGCGATGAGAGGCAGAGCCATGGCCTCCTGAGTGGCAGAAGGAGTCAGGGAGGGCCTGATGTCAGAAAGGGCAAGGCCTCACGTGCCAAGGCTGGTCTGAGCGTCTGCCTGGCTTGGTCCCCTCCCCACAGCCTGGCAGGGGATGCCCCCATGAGAAAGGCCTTTTGTGGCTGCAGTGTTTCTTTTCGATTCAGTCAGACCCAACCTCACCAGAGCCCCTAGGCCCAGCCACACCCCAGGATACAGGGCCTCTCCCTACCTGGGTCACAGAGCCTGGCCACCCAGAGGAGAATCACCGTCTTCCTAGCAACGCCACCAGGGCAGGATGCTCAGCGAGCTCTGACCACCCCGTCCTTTGCCCTGGGCCAGCTTTCTGCTTCACCTCCCCCACCCCAGCTCGCCCAGGTCTGCTCTCCCTGAGTCCTAACCTCCACCCTGGGAGGAGGAGAGCCAGGGTGCTCCTGTTTCCCATAAGCTAGAGCAGAGTCTCAGAATGGTAGGGACTTTCCCACGGCCACATGGGAGCGAAGGGGAGTCCCTGCTCCAGAATCAGGGCCACCTGCCCCACTCAGCACACGCCCACTCTGCGGGGCTCCCTCAGAGGCCTCCGGGGTCAGTAAGAGGCGGCAGTGAATGCCCCCGGCTTCCACCGGGAAACGCGCCAGCGGAAGGTAGCAGTTTTTCAGAGTGTAAATTCCATCTCTCCCGGCGGAATGTTCTGTGTGGCAGCAGAGGTGAAGGAAGCGTGGTCCTTGGGCTGCACTCCGTCTGACCGCCCTGCTGCTGAGTGGGAGGGCCCAGCCGGGCGGGTGACTCGCCTGTCATCACTCAGTCTGTCTTTACCTCTCCCCCATGGGCCTGGCGGGTCAGTGTCTGCCTGCCTGCCGGCCTGTCCCTCACACGGCCGCCTGCCCCCGGGATCTCCTGGCCTGGAAGGAGAACACAGGCTCTTGTGGACAGGCAAACACGGCCGCTGTTTGTCCAGGGATCAGGGCGCCAGTTTGGAGGGAACTCACAGACCGCACATTCTGCCACCTCCCAGCACTTTTCCAAAACAGCCTGACCTTGGCTGGGCCTGGCTGCCTGGGGTGGCCGGGGGCTGGGAGCCAGGAACAGGGCAGGGGAAAGCAGGGCCTTGGGGCCAGCAGGATGAGGTGACCAGGTGAGGCAGAGACAGCACTCCACCAGAGACGTGCCTTGGAGGAGAGAGAGAGAGAAAGAGAGAGAGGGGGAACACGGCTGTGTCGGTCTGTGCTGGGGGCTAGAGGAAAAACAGACTTGACTTGCCTCAGAGTCTTTAGGCTGAGCCAACCAGGCTTCAGTCCTCATAGAGGCTCTGGGGCACTAAGCATGGCATAGAGCCCCTGAGGGCAGGACGGTGGGCTGGGACTTGGGCTCAGCTCCCCACCTCCCACCCGACCTCCCCTTCACCAGAAGAGATTGGTCTGGCCCAGGAGTCAGCCTCCACTGGCCTCCCCCACCCCCAGGAACTCTGACCTCCCAGGAGACACTTATTCCAGCGCCTTCAGCCTTGGCCTCCTCCTAGTAAAGAGAAGCCTGCCCATCTACCCCAAGCACCGGTGCTCTAAGACTCTGCCCACCTCCACTGATCCCCCATTCTGCACAGCAGCTGAGTGACAGGTGAGCTCACAAAGACTTCCGTGAGAGTGTGGGGCTGGGACACCACCCCTGGAGCAAGCTGGGTCTGCCCTGGAGACTGTCGGAGGCACTAGGGTGTTCCTTGGCTGGCAGTAGCCATGTGGCCAGGTTGCCAGCCCACCTGAGAGTACTAGGTTTCCTGGGACGGAATGTGGGTAGTCTGGGAGGCAGTGCCCACCTGCTTGCCTATGCCCCTCTCCTTCCTGGCTTGTCTGCACCCACAGAAGCCCTTCTTGCCTTGCCTGGTGTAGACTTGACATTTTGGTGAGGCTTTCCTTCCCATAGTTTCTTCCTCTGGGACTCAGGCTTAGATTTCCTCTGAGCCAAATGTTGTTAGGTAGAATGCATTGTGAGTGGTGCCCTCTGGAGGTGTGCAATGAGAAAGCCTCACTTTGAGCCCATAACAGCACTGGTCACATAGCAATCCCCTGCAAGGACTCTGATTGGCCCAACTTGAGTCACATGCCCATTCCTTGGGAAAGAGAATGGCTATCTCTGTTTGGTTGCCCTGGGGTTAGGGTGGCGAGATGGCATATGATTGGCAGGTAGAGGTGGGAGGGAAGTGTGGGAGGGGACAAATGGAAGTGAAAGTTACCCCAGAACACAGCCAAGGAGCAGGGGAAGGAGCCAGCAAGGTGAGGAAAGTCCAGGGTTGCTGATGCCACGTGCCAGGAATGCAGGAAGGAGGGTGGCTAATGAGTGAAGAGAGTTCCAAGAGTGGAGAAGCTCTTAAGTGGAAGCCCTGGCTGTTTCACAGAGGTTGTTTGCATTAGTATGATGGCAACTCCTCCATCAAAACAAAGACCACCATGCTCCCAACAGCTTTGTGTGACTGTGCACTGTGTTTTGTTTTGAAATAATTATAGATTCACAGGAAGTTGCAAAGATAATACAAGAGAGGTCTCGTGTGCTCTTCACCCAGTTTCCCCTAATGACTTCTTACACAATTATAGTACAGTATCAAAACTGGGACACTGGCATTGGTACAAGGTATATGTATAGCTGGATGCTATTTTATCACCTGTAGAGTTGCATAACCACCACTGCAATCAGGATACAGAATTATTCTGCTACCATGAAGATCTCACTCACTCTTTGTAGTCACTCCCCGATTTCCTCTACCCCTCCACTCTCCCTAACCCCTGGCGACCACTGATTTGCTCTCCATCTCTGTAATTTTTTTCATTTCAAGAAGGTGATATAAATGGAATCATTCAGTATGATCTTTTTCATGTCACATTATGCCCTGAAGAGTCATCCAAGTGTATGTATCGTTTGTTTCTTTTTGTTGCTGAGTGGTAGTGTATAGCGTGGAGGTACCAGTTTGTTTAACCATTCATTCACTGAAGGACATTTGTGTTGTTTCCAGTTTTTGGCTATTACAAATACTATTTTGAGGTAACTTCCTTCTATTCCTAGTTTGTTGAGTGTTTTTATTAAGAAAGGGTATTGAATTTTGTCAAATGCTTTTTCTGCATCAGTTAAGATGACAATGTTATTTTTTTCCCCTTCATTCTGTTAATGTGGTGTATTACATTGATCGATTTTTGTATGTTGAACTATTCTTGCATTTCAGGAATAAATGCCACTTGGTCATGGCGTATAATCCTTTTAATGTGCTCTTGAATTCTGTTTGCTGGTATTTTGTTGAGGATTTTTGCTTCAATATACATCAAGTATATTGACCCGTAGTTTTCTTCTAGTATCTTTCTCTGACTTTGGTATCAGAGTAATACTGGCCTCATAGAATGAGTTTGGAAGCATTCCCTCCTCTTCAATTTACTGGAAAAGTTTGAAGAGGATTCGTGTTAATCATTCTGTAAATACGTGATAGAATTTACCAAAGAAGTCACCTAATCCTGGGCTTTTCTTTGTTGGGAGGTGATTTGCTAATATTTTCTTGAGGATTTTTGCATTTATGTTTACAAGAGACAGTATTCAGTAGTTTTCTTTTTTTGTACTGTCTTTGTCTGGTTTTGGTATCAGGGTAATCTTGGCCTCATAAAATGCCCTTAGGAGATACTCTCTCCTCATCTATTTTTTGGAAGAGATTGTATAAAATTGGTGTCGATTCTTCTTTAAATGTTTGGTAGAGTTTCCCGGTGAGACCAGCTTGGCCTGGACATTTCTCTTTTGGGAACTTTTAAGTAATGAATTCAATTTCTTTAATGGATATAGAACTATTTTAAATGATGAATTTCATCTTAGTTGAGTTTTGGTAGTTTATGGTTTTTAAGGAATTGGTCCATTTCTTCTAAGTTGTTGAGTTTGTGAGTGTAAAGTTGTTTATATTATTTTCTTATTATCTTATAGTGGCTGCAGGATCTGTAGTGATATCTCCTGTTTCATCCCTGATATTGGTAATTTGTGCCTTCGGTCTTTTTATTTTTGTTAGTTTTGCTAGAAGTTTATCAATTTTATTGATTTTTTTCTTGCCTTCCTGTAAGTTATTTGGACATTTTTAAAAATTCCGTCTTGATTTATTTATAGTGTTTTTGACTGTATCGCTTTATATAGCTTCCTTTGTGGTTGCTCTGGGTATTATAATACACATGTCACTTATCACAGGCTGCTGGTATTAACATTTTACCACGTTGAATGAAGTGTGGAAACCTTAATTCTATTTAGGTCCTTTTACCTTGTCCACTTTTAAATATCATTGTCTTGAGTTTCAGATGGTGTTATAATTTTTGTTTCCGTCATCAAATGTGATTTATAAAACTCACAAGGAGAGGATATGTTATTGTATAAACTCACATTTCTTTTCTTTCTATTGTTTTATCTTTCTTCTTGATGCTCCAAGATTCCACCTTTTATCATTTCCTTTCCATTTGAAGAACTTCCTTTTGCCATAGTTTAAGGGTAGGTCTGTTAGGTGCAAATTCTTCTTTATTCATATGCGAATGTTTATTTCCCCTTTATTCCTGGAGGATAGTTTTACTCAATGCAGAATTCGCAGTTGATAGTTCTTTTACTTCAGCATTTGAAAATGTTATGCCACTTCCTTCTGGTCGCAATGGTTTCAGATGAGAAATTTGTTGTTCAAATTGGTGTCCCCTTATAGTTAATCCGCCATTTCTCTCTGACAGCTTTCAAGATTCTCCCCTCATCTTTAGTTTTCACAAATTTAATTACAATATCTTTTGGCATGGATTTCCTTGCATTTATCCTATTGGTGTTCATTCAGCTTTTTTGATCTGTGGATTTATGTCTTTTGCCAAATTTGGGATTTTAGCTATTACTTCTTTGAGTACTTTTTCAGCACCTCCCCTTCTCTTCTGCTTCTGAGATGGCACCGACATGAATGTGGGATCTGTTGCCATTTTCACACAGATCCCTGAAGCTCTGTTTATTTTTTTTCAGTCTGTTTTCTCTTGTTGTTCAGATTCAATAAATTCTATTATTCTGTCCTCAAGTTCACTGACTCTTCCCTCTGTCATCTTCACTCCACTATTGAGCCCATCCAGTAACGTTTTTAAAATTATTATTTCTCTTATTGTATTTTTAAGTTGTGTAGTTTCCATTTGCTTCTTTTTGTACAGCATCTATTTCTTTGCTTAAACTTTCTATTTTTTCATTTGTTTCAAGAGAATTTGTAGTTGTTTGCTGAAGCACTTTTATGATGGATGCTTTGAAATTCTTATCAGATAATTTCATCTTGTTGTTGGCAACAGTTGATTGTCTTTCCTCATTTAAGTTGGGATTTTCCTGATTCTTGGTCTGATGGGTGATTTTTTTATTGTATCCTGCATATTTTGGTTATTATATTAAAAGACTCTGGGTCCTATATACATTTTTCATTTTAGTAGTCACTCACCCTGTTTAGGTTTAGCATACAGGTGCTGGTTTACTTTCGTGAGTGATAGTTCCAATGAAAATTCAATTTTCAGAGTGTTTTCAGTGTTATTTTGGTCTACTTAGTTTATCTAGTCCCAGTGAGGCTCCCACTGGCCCTTCTGGTGCTGCTTGAGAGGGCAGAGGGATTCTCCACAGACTGGGTTGCCTGCTGTTTCTAGGTGGGAGAAGGGAGTCTCTGGCCTGCAGGGCTAAAGAGATTTTCCAGGGCCAGGCACTTGTTGTGGCAGGACAGTTCCTGTCTTGAGCAAAGGAGACAGTTTCCCAGGCTGGTTGCCAGCTGGGGAGCAATCACCTTAGCTGGTGCCACTTGGACTCCTGGTGTCTCTGGGTAGAGGTGGGGAGTATCAGGCCTGCAGACTGAGGGTACGTCCCAGGCTGGGTGACTGTGTAGATTATTATAGCTGTATAAGTCTTACAGTTGGGTGGAATTATTCCTTCCACATTATTCTTCTTTTTCAACATTGTTTTAGCTATTCTAGTTCTTTTGCCTTTTGATATAAATTTTAGTCTACAGAAACTCTTGCTGGGATTTTGATCAAAATTGCATTAAACTTGTATACTAATTTGAGTGTAATTGGCATCTTGGCAGCCCAAAGTTGGAGATGGGGAGGAATGGGGGAGGGGACACATGGAAACTAATGTTATCCCAGAGGATGGGGAAGGAGCTTGCATGACAGCGAGTGGGCTGAGGACGGTGGGAAATGACATTTTAAGAGTAGAGATGCTCTAAGATGAAGCTGCTACTGCTCCCTGTGAAGTTGTTTGAATTATTACAGTGTCAAATCTTCCTCCATCAAAATTAAGTCTACCGTGTGCTAAGTAAGGGCTTTGTGTATTTCTGTGTGTGTGTGTATTTTTAAGAATCAAATCAGTACTGAGTTTCATATCTGGGTCCTGAATACAGAGGTGTCAATATGCACAGAAACAGGAGTCCAAGGACCAGGGTCCAAGGTCAGAGGGCAGGCAGAATGTGTGCCCCTGGGGACCCCAGGGCTTGTCACTTGTACAGCCAGTGGGAGTGGGAGATGTTGAGTCTTTTTTACCTACCTCTTGAGGGCAGAGGAACCTAGCTGGCATCTGTGGCTTGCTCCCATTCTGCTCTAAAAACAACAAGAATTGGAAATTCCCCCAGTGGTTCTCTACTAGTTTGAAAAGTGGCTGGGGAAAAAGAGGGTGAAATTAAGTCAGATGTGGCAGAATGATTTCTATTAGGGATAGAAAAGTCCCACGGATGGATGTGGACCGTGCAGAAGCTCTGGTCCTCTCACCTCTTCTCCGCGAGGCAATGTCAACTCTTCCTGTAGGGAGGGTTTACGTTACAAGTCGCCTCCACGGACTCTTTCTCATTCCCCTGCTCACTTCTCCATCCTCTACTCCAGGATTTAGATTCTACCCTTTGAATAGATGAGGAGATAGAGAATGAAGAAGGGGAGCTTGACCAACCCAATCCCATCAGCACCACCCCCCAACTACAATTCCAGACTACCAGGTCTTTCCCTAAAGCACCCACATCCCAAGCAAAGCTCCATGAGGTCAAGTTCCACTTTGACAAAAGAATTGGGATATTGTTTAGAGCTGGTAGCAAGACCCAAGTTCTAACAAGCTTGTGCTGTTCCACCCCGCTGGGTGGTTGGAAGATGCATTAACCCCTCTGTGAGGGCTGTCACCTGGCGATACCTCCCCAGGTGTTCACACCAACAGATGCCAAACCTCCCGTGAGGACTCGAGGCACGACTCGCACACTTTGCCTGTCAGAGCCAGATGCCTCTTCTTTATCAATTTCACAATTCAAATCTTGATTAAGTCTCATAACCCATGAATAACTCGATACCCCAGTTAGGGCAGGGGTTGGTTATAAATAGCATTACGAATTTCTAAGTGCAAATATGTAGTCTTCAGCCAACGAAGATGACTTGAGGGCTGGTAGCTGGGAACCATGCTGGCTCAGAGCAGAGTGGTGTCCAGGAAACACTCCTCAGATCCTCACCTCCCTTCTCCCTTCTCTCCCTCCCCTGTCAACCTTAAGGACCGGTCTGAAGCAGGTGGGCCTGGGGGAAGTCGGGGATGTGCAGGGGACTGGCCCCATCTGAGGGCACCCTGGCCACTCTATTCTAGGCTGCCAGTTCTGGCAGGATCGGGGCAGGATGGGAGAGGCCCAAGCCAATCTTTGCTGATCACAGAAAGGCCCAGAAGGGGAGATAAGCAGGTAGGGGAACCCTGAAGACAGGGAGCTGAGTTGAGGTCGCCATCCTTCCTGGCTTCAGGAAGCTGACACTAGAATGTCCTCCCCTGCATTCCAAAGGGCTGGAGGAATCAGAGCCACGGGAGGGGCCGCTCCTGCCACCTTTGGACTAAGGGGGTGTGGCATACCCCCCTGGGCACACTGACAAGCCCCAGCTCCCTGGCGGGACCCCCTAGTCCTCCTGGCTGCTGTGTAGGGTGATGAAACACTCTGGTTTGCCCAAGGCTTTCCTAGTTTCTGCACTGAAAGTCCTGTGTCCAGGAAACCCCTCAGTCCTAGGCAAATGGGGACAGTTGGTCACCAGATTTCTGTGAATGACTGTGAAAGTCAGTTATAACCCACTCAAGGGACAGCCCTGAATACCCTGTCTGGTGCTCAAGGGTTGGCTGAGGGCAGCTTAGAGGATCTCCCAAGGGTACCAAGTGTGACGGAGGATGCCCCTTTCAATCAGCTGCCTGCAGGGATCAGAGCAACCCCCTCTGGAACACTTTTCTGGAGAGTCCACACCCAGTCCATACCGGTTCTAACCCAACCTCCTATCACATGGAGAGGCAGGCACATCCCGCCTGCCCATGACTAGGGCACCAGGAGGTCAGGTGCCAGCTTCCATAGGCTCACAACTTCTCCACGGCTCCCCACTCCAGATACTGCTCCTCCAGAACTTCCATGCTGGGACGTGCTGAGGTCACCCAGGCAGGAGGGTCGGCTAAAATTCAGTAGCTACAGGGCGGCTCTCTGATGTCCTCATGTAGAAAATGTCAAGGGTTTCAAGAGGCCTCATAGACCAGCAAAGTGTGTTCCCCTCCCCTCTCCTCCCTTTCGCCTGTGAGGAATCAGAGGCCAAAGTCACTTGACAGCCAACGTTGGAATTCTGACCCGGGCTGCTTCATCCCTGGCTCTCTGGGCAGCCCCGTTGTCCCTGGTCTCGGTGGATGCACAGCTGCCTCTCAGAGCTAAAAGCCAAGTCTAACTTAGCCATTAGGGGCTGTGCCCTCAGGATCTGAACTGGAAGACCTCAAGGTGAGACAACTTGGGGTCTTTCTGTGGGAGCCGCCCCAGCCTCTCATTATGCCCAGTGCTTGGGGCTGGGGAGTGATAGCTACACTGGCGTTTGCTTTAGAAATGTTTGCTATACTATACATTTATATATTTCCATGTGCTGTTTCCGTACATCTGCTGTATTTCACACACACAAAACTTAAAAATCAAAAGGAACATAGATTTGTCCTGGGCAAGAGATGCCAGGGTTTGAGGAGCGTCACATGGGACTCTGTCGCTCTGAGGACATCTACGCTATCTGAAGGAGCCTGGGGCCAAGATGCTGCGGGGCGGCAGGCAGCCTGGTGGGAGCCCTCAGCCCATGAGGGTCTGGGAGAGCTGCTCTCCCTACAGGCCTCCCCCAGCTCTGTTGCCATCACCAGGCCCTGGTTAGAATGGAGACCAAGGCCATAAAGAACTCCTCTCTGCCTTCCGAAGACCTGAGAATGCTGCTCCTGGACGGGCCAACGGTGGAGCAGAAGAAACGCTTTGCTGCAGGCCCAGAGTGACCAGGAATGCTGGCCTCCGATGGAGCCCTGAGCCCGGCCCCAGACTGCATTTGTGGGACAATTTCTAACCTGGGATCCACAGAAGGCGGCAGGGGTCTTGACACCCCTGGAATTGTATTTACAATCTTGTGTGATGTGTCTTCTTGGAGGTGAGAGTTCAAAGCTTCCGGAGCTTTTGAAAGGGGTCCAGGGGCCTATAGAGGTGAGGAATCGATACTCCACATTTAGGTCAGTAACAGCAAAACAGGAAGAGATCATCTTTATTCATCTTCTGTGGCCCAGGCCCCATTTTTCCTTTTTACAGCTGAGTAAACTGAGGCTCAGAGTGCTAAGTAACTTGTCTAGGTTCCCATAGGAGTCCTCAAACAGAGGCTATTTTTTGGGTTTTCTCCTGGTGAGGGGAAGAGCGGGGAGAGTCCCCGTGTGCAGCTTGCAGGAGAGCCAGGGCCTATCCTGGCTCAGAGCACAGAGAGCAGAGGGTGGGAGAGGGCCAGCCGCCCAATGGGCCCGGGGCGCTGCTGCAGAAGCTCCAGGTTGGTGCAGAAGCTGCCAGGCGTGGCCTCCTCCCTTCCCTCCTGTGGGGTGGCAGAGAAGGGGCTGAAAAGGGGCAAGCAGGCCTCTCCTAAGGCTCTGAGACAGCTGGAGGAAGAGCAGTTCCATGCAGCCCCTTCCTTCTCAGGCCTTTAGGTGGCCCTGGGGCTGGGGGTGACCCTGGGGGGGCTCCTTGGCAGTGGCAGGCTGAGCTCTGTGCCTGGGAGGCTGGGAGGAGTGACGTGAGCATGGAGAAGAGTCAGGGCATGTGTGGGCTCCAACTGGAGAGATGAGCATAAAGTATGTCCTGAGGGACCAAACTGGCAGCATTAATTCAGGGTGGGGGAGGCCGATGAGGCACACACGCTTAAGAAAACGACCTGGGGGTCAGGGCTGGCCCCAAGCCGGCAGTGAGCAGCCCTTAGAGACAACTGGTTGTGGGGTGGAGCCTATGACAGGGTGTGGAAGGGTTGAGGGCGAGGAAGTGATCTTTCCTCAGCCCTGCGCATCACCCCACCGTCACTGGAGAGCCCTGTCCTCCGAAGGGCAGGCCAAGGTCTGCCCTGGAGATGGGGGACCACTGGGCCACTCCCTTGCCTGTGACTGGGAAGGGGGTATCCTTTTCTGTCTCTCGGGCTCCATTCATGCGTTCTGTCTCTCAGAAGACAGATGTGGGGACATGGAGTGAGATGCAACTGGACATGGAGGGCTGCAAAGCTGGGCCTCGGAGGGGGCCTCATACGGGTTTCTGGGGAAGCTGGGAGCATGGCCTGCCCTCGGTGCCGCCCTTTCCCGACACTTTCACTGCCTACTGTCTGTCTGTCCCCTGTCTGTCAGTCAGCAGGCTGAGTCAGAGATGCCCTGGGGCTGGGGGCTGCCTGCCAAAGGCCTGACTCACTGAGAATGGCTGACTGGTTTCTCCAGCCCCTGTCCCTCCCTGTCACAACACGCTGAGGGGGTGAGGGCTGGGGAACACAAGGGCAGCTCCTCCTGCAGCAAGGGGTTGGGGCTTATGTCGTGGACAGGCCGACTCCCTGAGACTGGGGCCCCAAACTGCCAGCAAGGCCCTCGGAGGCGGGCTTCTCCTTGTCCCTGAGCCTGATGTGAATCATGTCTGTGCTCAGGACACACGTGGTGACTGAATGAATGATTCCCCCCTCACTGCTGGCTGAACGTTACACTCCAGCGCCCCGCAGCCCACACAGAACCAGGGAGACCTCAGCTTCCGCGGTTCCACAAGACTGGAAATGCTGTGCTAATTTCTGTGCCATGGTTCAAAAAGGCATTTTCCTAACACTTCACTTAGTCCCATCCTTAGCTCCGATTTCACACTTTATTTGAATGAGAAATAACTCACACAAGTTTTCAAGCCAAGGAGACAAAATAGCAAGTAACGTACCAGAAGAACAACGGTGCTCGATCATTTCACTTAATGAAGGATTGGGGAGGGGAGCGAGCCTTTGCATCTGCGTGCAGCGGAGCAACCCTTCCTAGAAAGCGGCATTCCTGAGATGGACACCCGGGGCTCCCCTTGGAGGCCAGGTGGCCTTGCTCAACTGCCATCGAGCCCCTGGGAATGGCAGGCACTGCAGCCTGGCTCTGCATCTCTGCTTCTGAGCTGCAGAACGGCCAGTCTAGGACCGAGGTCCTCTTGATGTGGAAGTGGGGGCTGCAGGGCCATGTGTGCTGCAGGGTGGACTGAGGTGGCTGAGGCGACAGTGACAGCTGTGAGGGGTGAAGGTCCAGGTGGCACAGCATCTGTGTTTAGGGCTTGCGTCAGTAAAGACTTCTGTTTACAAGCAACAGGAAGCAAGACCCACTGGCTGCCAGAGCTGCCGAATCCAGAAGGGGCTCCAGCTTCAGGCACCGCTGGTTCCTGAGGTTCAAAGGGGATCCTCTCGGTGCTCTTTCCAGCTTTATCTCTGTGTCTGGCTCCATGCTGAGTGAGGAGGAGGCAGATTGGCCACACGCTGCTCCAGTCCATGCAACCCCAGTAGAAAGAGAACTCTCTCTCATCATTCACACAACAAACCAGAGAAAGGTTCTGGCCCTCTGTAGCTGTGTGACTGAGTGAGTTCTGACCTGTTGCGAGGCTAGTGGTTCAGGGAGATAACAGACCTGAGGAGACTTAGACGGGAGACTGTAGCAGAACTGGAGTTTCAATAACAAACACGATGTCAATCCACTTGGGAGCAGACAACCTCTCGCAGAGAAACTTCTCTTCCCCTCGTGTCGTGTGACCAGGTTGCACACACGTGATGGGCCTTCTGGGGCAGTTGATTGTGGTGACCTTCCAGACACAGGGCAAGGAGGGGTGCTCGGGTCCTTGTTGCCCATCTCATTTGGGGGCAGCACTTGGATCCAGCAGGGCTAGAGTGGCATCTGGGAGAAGAACCAAGGTCGCGGGGCTCCTGGGCTGCATGGCAGGGAAAGCCCTCCGTCCATCCCCCTGGATTGTGCAGCTCTCCACCCCCCCACCTTCTACTGAAACTGGTTGCCCTGAACGCTTGTCTGAGGCTAGTTTTGCGGGGAGGGGGGAGGGGGGCTTGTGGGAAGCCAGTTCCCTCTCTGGAAGGCCAGGCTTCAGGGAATCCGTTTTGAACAAATTAACTCTGACCTCCCACCTCCCTCCTTTGGCCCAGCCACAAACCGCCACCTCCTGCATGACCATCTTCCAAACACACCACCAGTTGCCAGATGGAGTAGGGCATGTGGCACGGAGCTTCTGGTGTTCCCTGCCATAGGCTCCATCAGCCACTGGCAGCGGTTGAACCCAGCACAGCTTCTGGGGACCTGTTGTGAGACCATCCCTACGCTTTTCAGCAGACCCAACATTCAGCACCGGTTAGTGTCTGATGGTGACATTTACTCCTACATCCAGCAAGAGGGCCTCGCACTGGAGGAGTGGACACGGCTCTCCCTCCAGAAAGCCAGCATGCTTCACAAACTCCTCTACCCCACAGCTCCACGCCTTTCCCATCCCCGCTGGACTGATTCTACACTCAGCCTAGCTGTGGTCTCCAAGATCTGAATGCTCCCCCAAAGCACCCTTGGTTCTAGCTGAGAATTCCAGGCCTGTGCCAGAAACAGGCCAGGAGAGCCTGCTCAGTCTTCTCTGAACTCGTAGGACCCTCGGCTCCAGGCGACATTCCTCGCTCCCATCTCTCCTTGGGTGACTTTTCAGTGGCTGTGTGTTACGTCCGTGCCGGGGGAATTTGGCCCCTGAGTTGGCCTCCCCTCATATTGTTTTCTGACTATGTCCTGTGTGTGGCCCTGTTTTCTTAAAGAGAACACAGTCTCTCTAGTGACCTTCGTCACTGAAGTCACCTCGTCACTCATCAGTGACCCTGGCAGTCAGTAAATGCTTAACGAATAGGGACCTGGGGACCGTGAAGCTAAAATGGACGTGAGCTTCACTTGGTCTAAACTTTCCACCGAACACATGAAGTAACTGAGGCCCAGGGAGGAACACTGACTTGCCTGTAACCAGCCAGCTAGTTAAGGCTGAAACTATTTGTGAGAGCTGGCTGTCTTGGCTCTCAGGCCAGCGTCTGCCCGGCTGCCCTGAGTACTGAGTCAGTGAATGAATCCCCTGCTCTGAAACCAGCCACTTGAAGGAGCTCGAAAAAAATTCTCAGGCGTTCTCAATCATGCCAGAATAGGCCCTGTGCCTTTTGAGAAATGCTCAATAAATAAACCCTTATGTATTGTTTAGGATTTTTTTTTTTTAGCTGTGAGTGACAAAATCCCCACTCCAACTTGCTGACGCACATTAAGGAATTTATTGTCTCGTGTTCAAGGAGGTCCAGGCAGGAGCTGACCACATGCCCGAGAGGTGTCAATCTAGTGCCAGTGTGGCTGGACTGAGGAGGGGCTTCTTGAGACTGAGGACCCTGGGAGGACCAGCTAAGGTGGCTCCTCCTGCAGGGGGAGGGGCTGCTGCCCGTGAGCCTCGGGGAGGGAGGTGGGGGAGGAGGAGTGGAAGATCTAGTCTAGAAGGACGCCTTCATGGTAAGGCCTGAGTCAGGAAGCTGTTAGAATCTTTTCTCCACAATTTGTTCCATTGTGAAGTATTTCTTACATACTGAAGAGCATGCAAATGTGTGCACAGGTTAGAGAAAAGCAATAAAGCAAATACCGTGGAACCACCAACCAGAATGAGAAAACGAACTCTGCCAGGCCTGGCACTAGCCCAGGGAACCCTCCTCCCTTCCCATCCTCCTTAATTTTGAGTTTACTATTCTGTTTCCCACTTTGGAATACAGCCCTTTTCACAGCTGCTATGAGCGTTCTTGTGTCCGATGAACAAATGCCGGAGTGTCTTTAGAAGGAGGTTGTAGGATGTGCGAGGGTGAGTCCTCAGCTTTACAAGATGATGCCAGGCCGTTTCCCAGAGTCAGTTCTTCCCGGGTGGTTATTTGCTCCTGATGTTGCCCTGATGCTTCAGTTGAGAACATAGTCTGAACTCTGGTCTGGAGGGTTAATTGGGTGGAGATTGATGGGTTTTGAGGCAGGAAAGGGGGCATCTCGATCTGGAAGGCCCTGCCGTGTGAACTCACTGTGGTCCCTGGGAGACTCGATACGGGCACCAGGGAGACCTACGCAAGCAAGAAAGCAGACCAACACTGTGGCCCCATGGCTGGCGAAATGGAAGACTGGGGAGCTTGCTGGCTCTAATGGTCGGGAGCTGGGAGAGGCCCCTGCTACCATTAGCATTTAAAAATACCCACACAGAAAGCCCTTCCACACAGCGAAGGAACACCCGGCACCAGCCTTACTAAGCCGTAGAAACCTCTGTGCTCGTGATGAGCACAGCCCATCACCTTTCTCTTCTCCCTCCCCAGGAATGAAAGAGCTGAACAGAGGCCCATGTGCTCTCCGGCAGAACCTTTCTCAAATCCCAACAGTGGGTAAACAGAGGCGAAGCAACGTTTATTGAAATGACCAAGTAATTTGAAAGAAGGGGACTGTATCAGTTATCTATTACTGCCTAACAAATTACCCCAAAACTTAGCAGCCTAAAGCAATGATAAACACTTATGATCTCTCAGAATTTCTGTGGGTCAGGAATCTTGGAGAAGCGTGGTAGGGTGGTTCTGCTCAGAGACTCTCATGAGACCAACACGTCCATCAGGCTGCTGTCATCTGAAGGCTTGCCAGGTTGGGATGGTCTGCTTCCAAGGTGGCTTACTCATGCGACTGGGAAGTCGGAACTGGCTGTTGGCAGGACCCCTTCTTTCCTCTCCAGGTGGACCGCTCCACAGAGCTGCCTGAGCATCCTCATGACGCAATGGTGGGCTTCGCCTGGAGTGAGAGATCCCAGAGCTCAAGGAGGAAGCCACAAGGCCCTTTATGAGCTAGCCTCAAAAGTCATACACCATCACGTCTGCATAGCGACAAGACTCCATCGGTCTCACTATTGGCCCTGGTTTGTGGCGGGAGGGGAACACAGAAAGCAGGAAGAGCAGGAGGCGGGCTCTTTGGGGAACATCTTGGAGCAGGGACCACCCCAACGAAACTGAACAAACGTTCCCCTGTGGCACAGAGTTACTGCAAGAAACAAGAGAAAACAAAACAAAATGAAATGAAATAAAATATTCTCTCTCTCTCTCTCTCCAGTTTCTATAGTTTTTGTTGCACCTATGAGAAAAGAATAACCTCAAGTACAAAAATCCTTTTCATATGAAAAATCAGTTATAAAATTTATAGTATAAGCCGTGAATAGCATAAAACCAGACACTATTAGACAACTAGCTTGAAAATTTCCATTAGATATCAGCGGAAAAGGCTAAAGAGATGAGGGAAAACATGAAACATGGAGAATCCAGGTGGTACAACATTTGTATAATAGGAAGATGAAGAGAGCAAAGAAGCAGAAGAAAAGATTCATTCATCTGTTGTTCATTCAACGTATATTTATTGAGCCTATTATGAGCCAACCACTAGTGGAGATTTTATATACTCATTTAAAGTTTCTAGTTAAGACAGAGAAAGGCAAATGCTGTATGATGTCACTGATATGCAGAATGTAAAAAAACCAAACAAACCAAACGCATGGAAAAAGAGACCAGATTTGTGGTTACCAGAGTTGGGGGGTGGAGAAATTGGATGAAAGTGATCAAAAGGTACAACCTTCTGGTCACAAGATAAATAAGTACTGGGGATGTAATGTATAATGTGATGACTGTAGTTAACGCTACTGTGTGGTATATTGGAAAGTAGCAAAGAGAGTAGATCCTCAAAGTTCTCATTACAAGAAAAAAACCCATCTTTTTCCCTTTCGAAACTATATGAGGTGATAAGCCAGCCCTGGTGGTCTAGTCGTTAAGATTCGGCACTTTCTTCACCACAGTCCGGGTTCGTTTCCCAGTCAGGGAAGCACACCACACATCTCTTGTGGCAGCTGCCTGTTGCTGTGACGCTGAAAACTATGCCACTGGTATTTCAAATACCCGCAGGGTCACCTGTGGTGGACAGGTTTCAGCAGAGCTTCCAGACTAAGACAGACTAGGAAGAAGGACCTGGCCATCCACTCGTGAAATAATTAGCCGTGAACAGCAGTGGAGCATTGTCTGGTTGAGCACCGGAAGGTGAGAGGATGGCGCAAAAAGACTAGGCAGGGTTCCACTCTGTTGGACACAGGGTCACTAGAAGTCGGAATTGACTCCATGGCATTAACAACAAATATGAGGTGATGGATATTAACTAAACTTATTGTGGTAATTTCACAATATATGTATATCAAGTCATTATGCTGTACACTTTAAACTTATACAGTGCTACATGACAATTATAGCTCAGTAAAACTGAACAAAAAGCATCAAAAAAAGATTATAGTTAAAGATTTTGTTTAGGGGCTGGCCCGGTGGTGTAGTGGTTAAGTTTGTGCACTCTGCTTCAGTGGCTCAGGGTTTGGATCCTGGGCGTAAAGCTACACACTGCTCATCAAGCCATGCTGTGGTGGCATCCCACATACAAAATAGAGGAGGACTGGCACAGATGTCACCTCAGCGACAAGCAAAAGAGGAAGGTTGGCAACAGATGTTAGCTCAGGGCCAATCTTCCTCACAAAAAAAAACGAGAAAGATTTTGTTTAATTATTTTCTGTAATCTACTACTTCTACAATTAAAGAAACAGTAGAAGAAAATTTCTCTGATGTGAAGGAGAAGCCATCAAATTTAAGGGGCAAAATTAATATAAAGGAATCCATGCATATTTATATCTTTATAAAATCTCAAATTTCAAGGATAAAGGAAAAACCTTTTCAATGTCTAGGGATGAAAGAAACAGGTTACCCACAAAGAGACAAAAAAAAAATTAGCTTGTCCTGGACATTACATATGTAGCTCTAAATTCTAGAAGACAATGAAGCAATGTCTGCCTAATTTGAGAAGTAACAATTCTGAAGAATTCTGTACATAGAATTCTGTACATTGGGTCCAGCCCTGTGGCCAAGTGGTTAAGTTCATACACTCCGCTTCGGTGGCCCAGGTTTCGCCGGTTCGGATCCTGGGCATGGACATGGCACTACTCATCATACCATACTGAGGTGGTGTCCTGCGTGCCACGATTAGAAGGACCCACAACTAGAATATACAACTATGTACTGGGGGGCCTTGGGGAGAAGAAGAAGAAGAAGAAAAAACATGAAGATTGGCAAGAGATGTTAGCTCAGGTGCCAATCCTTAAAAAAAAGAAAGAATTCTATACATGAAGAATTCTATGATGTCATTCATACACAGGTCGAGAGAAAGACATTCTCAGACATGTAAGGACTCACGTAATCTGCCTGAAGAACAATGCCCCTAAAGGTCCACCAATTGACCGAGAAATGAGTCAAAATAAAAAAACTGAAGAATGAAAGGAGTGGTGCAAAAGAAATAACCATGAGTAATTAAGCCAGTGAAAAATAAAGCTACATGCAAAAGAATGAAACTGGACCACTCTCTTACACCACATACAAAAGTCAAAATGGATTAAAGATTTGAATGTAAGACCTGAAACCATAAAACGCCCAGAAGAAAACAGGCAGTCAGCTCTTTGACATCAATCTTAATAATTTTTGAACCAGTGTCCTCAGGAAAGGGCAACAAAAGCAAAAAGAAACAAATGGGACTACATCAAGCTAAAAAGCTTTGGTACTGCACAGTGAACCATCAACAAAACAAAGAGGCAACCTACTCAATGGGAGTAGACATTTGCAAATCACACACCCAATAAGGGGTTAATATCCAAAATATACGAAGACTTACAAAACTTAATGTTAAAAAACAAATGATCTGATTAAAAACTGGACAGAGGACTTGAATAGACAAGTTTTCCAAATAAAATGGCCAACACACACATGGAAAGATGCTCAGCATCACTATTCATCAGGGAAATGCAAATAAAACCACAATAAGATACCATCTCACACCTGTCAGAATGGTCATTATCAAAAAGACAAAAAAAGACAAAAAATAATGAATGTTGGCAAGGATATTGTGGACTTGGTTTCAGACCACTGAAATAAAGCAAATATTGCAATAAAGTGAGTTACACGAATTTTTTGGTTTCCCAGGGCAAATAAAAGTATGTTTACACTATACTGTAGTCTATTAAGTGTGCAATAGCATTATGTCTAAAAAAATCAATGGACATACCTCAGTTATAATTTAGTTTATTGGTAAAAAATGCTAACCATCGTCTGAGACTTCAGCAAGTCATAATGTTTTTGCTGGTGGAGGCACAGGATGGGGGGGTGGTGAGGAGGATGGGGTGGGGGGGGATCTTGCCCTTCACACAATATCTGTGAAGCACAATAAAACAAGATATGCCTGTATGCACCCCTATGTTCACCGCAGCATTATTCACAATAGCCAAAATATGGGAGTAATCTAAGTGCCCATTGATAAATGAATGGATAAAGAAGATGCGGTATATGTGCACAATGGAATACTACTCAGCCACAAATAAGAACAAAATCTGGGGCCAGCCTGGTGGCACAACAGTTAAGTGCGCACATTCTGCTTCAGCAGCCCAGGGTTTGCGGGTTTGGATCCTGGGTGCGGACATGGCACCACGTGGCAAGCCATGCTGTGGTAGGCGTTCCACATATAAAGCAGAGGAAGATGGGGATGGATGTTAGCTCAGGGCCAGCCTTCCTCAGCAAAAAGAGGAGGATTGGCAGCAGTTAGCTCAGGGCTAATCTTCCTCAAAAAAAAAAAAGGAAGAAAATCTTACCATTTGTGACAACGTGGATGGACCTAGAGGGTATTATGCTAAGTGAAATATGTGAGGTAGAGAAAGACAAATATTGTATGATTTCACTTATATGTGGAATCTAAAAAGACAAAACAAATACACAAACAACACTAAAAAGAAACAGACTCATAGATACAGCAAACAAACTAGTGGATACCAGAGTGGGGGAGGATTTGGGAGGGGCTGGTGAAAGGTGAAATAGATTAAGGGGATTCAGGGGTACAAATTTCCACTTGTAAAATAAATGTCATGGGGATGTAATGTACAGCACAGGGAATGTAGTCAATAATATTTAGTAACTTTGTATGGTCACAGATGATAACTAGACATATTGTGGTTATCACATTATAATGTATATAAATATCAAATCACTATGATATATACCTGAAACTAATAGGATATTGATATCAATTATATACTTCAATTTAAAAAAAAGAATAGTTAATGTCTGTATCATTGTTTGGAACATGGTTGTGAAACCAAATGCAAATGTCAAAATAATTCTTGAAAGAAAAGAAATGTAAATCCCAATATATAATTATTCTAACAAAAACTTAAGTTGAGGGAAAGACACACAAGGAAATAAAAATACCCTAAATTTCTCATCTTACTTTAGTGCTGTTATAGATATTATTTAATTCTTAAAATTGGTAGAAACTTTTTGCTTTATATATTTTTTTGTGTTCTATAGGTATATAACTTTAAAATTATTACAGAAAAGGGAGCCACAAACAATGGATCAACTAAGTAAAATTCAGAAAAGGAAACAGCAAAGAAACATAAACCACAAAATAATATTACAAAAATAATGCCAAACATACATGTTTCACAACAAATATTAATGTATGAAATTCTACTGTTAATAAATGAAAACTTTGAGACTGTGTAAAAAAATCAGTCTATTATGTTTATCAGAAATATACAATCTTATATAAAAAGTGAAAAATAAAGAAATGGGAAAATATTATACCCAGAAAATGCAAACAATAAGAAAGCAGGAATAGCAATATTAGAAGTATATGAGGTGGAAATCAAGGGAGAATGTAAATAAAAGAAGTAAATGTTATTTTATATTGACCAAAATGGCGATCCACAGTAAAGATACAGTGTAAACTTTTATGAACCCAATAACATCTTGTTAAAACACAGAAAGAAAAAACTATTATAAACAAAAGAAGAAATTCACAAATCCATAGTATTACTGGGGATTTTGTGCGTGATTCCCTGTATTGGACAGATTGAGGAAACTGAAAAAAAGATATAGAGAAATTGAATAACATGGATACAACAGTAAAGAAAAAGTGGAGACCCCTGAGATTTCCACGGAAAAGCAGAATCACCTTCTAAGGCTGCTCTAGTCCCTTCAGAGTCTCTTGGGAGAGAAAGGAGCACAGATATTTCATCCTCAGCCAAGCCTAAAATTTTCTTCTGGGATCAAATCGCACTCTCACCTGAAGGTCCCTGCACGAGTTTTCCCTTAGCTTGGACCCACCTGGCCTCTGCCCTCACCCATATTTAACTGACTGACTCTTGCTTCACTTTCCTGCTCAAAAGTCACCTCCTCCAAGAGGCCTTCCCTACCTCTTCATGATGGGATTGTCCCTGGGGGCTCGCCCTGACACCAGGCCATCACTGGTCCCTTATCCTGCTTTCCTTATTTGTTTTTTGCACATAATTATCACTACTGGATGGTATTTTATTATATAATCATTTGGCTTGTTCACCTGTGTATCTCCAGAAGTAGAAGCCTCTTTAGCACACAACTGTATTGGCTCAACGGTATAATTCATAAATGAATAAAAGTTTAAATATGAACAATTTTAAACTTCTTTCTGCAAGTTCTTTGTGTTGCTATAGATTGATGGTTCTTGACTCAGGGAGATTTTGGCCCCCAGGGACATTGGTAATGTCTGGAGAAAATTTTGGTTGGCGCAATTTGGCTAGGTGATTGCTACTGGGACCTAGTGGGTAGAAACTGGGGATGCTGCTAAACTCCTACAATGCACAGAACAGCCCCCACGACAAGGGATCATCTGGTCCCCCAAAATAATGTCGAGGTTGGGAAACTCTGCTATACAGCCATATCGCCTTCTTAGTTGGGAAGATAGCTTCCTAGGATTTTAAAAATCATAAATGTATAAGGAGATGTTAAAAATCAAAGTTTTAAGTGGTTGCAAAGGGTTAGAGGGTAGGGAGGAATGAACAGGCTGAGCACAGAGCATTTTTAGTGTCTGGATGACACCGTAACGGTGGACGCATGTCATTATACATTTGTCAAAACCCACAGAACGTACGACACCAAGAATGAGCTCTAGCATAAAATATGAACTTTGGGTGATTATGATGTGTCAATGTAGGTTCACTAATTGTGTGGGATGCTGGTAGTGGAGCAGGCTCTGCATGTGTTGCTGTGAATCTAAAACTGCTTTAAAAAATAAAGCCTGTTAAAAAAAAAAGTGGTTTTACCAAGGCGCATAGATATTCTAGCCTTTGATGCTCAAAGTGTGGTCCTTGGATCGGATGCGTTGACATCACCTGGGAGCTTGTTAGAAATGCAGACTCTCGACCCCAAGCCAGACCTGCCGAAGGAGAAGCTGCAGTTTAATAGCATCCTGGGCGCTTCATAAGCGCGTTTAAGTTTGAGAAGCACTGGACTAGGACACAGGTTCTCATCTGTGGACGCTCACTGGAACTGCCTGGAGAGTTTTTATAAATCCCAATGCCAGGCCACACCCTAGGCCAATTAGATGAGAACCGGGGGCTGGGGCCCAAGTATTAGTACTTTCTAAAACAGCTCCGGTGATTTCAACATCCACCCAAGTTGTGAACCCCTGTTTTAGACCATATGTGAAAGTTACGAAAAACTTAGTAAAAAACCTGGTTTTGTGACTCTTGGGCTCTTTACCCACCTCAAGGGCGTAAACGGTTGTGAGAGGCCCAGGCTGAGGGTTAGAGAGGGTTTGAGAGGGAGGATTTCTTTGGCGAATGTAAGTATGAGAGAGCCTCAGTCTCCCCTTCACCTCATGGCCACTGAGCGGGCACCAGGGAGAGCTTGGTTTGCGTGGCCTGGATTTGGGGACAGAGTGGACTGAGGTCCGACACCTGCCTGAGAAGAGGCTGCAGTTCTCAGGCTGAGGTGGCAGAGCAGGGGAAGCCTGGCTGCGTGGGAACCAAGGTCCCTTCCACCAAGGGCTGGCCTGGGGGCACCCATTTCTCATGGGCCAGAGTAAGCTGCATGGAATGAGAAATCATCACCTGGCCCAGAGCTGTTAAAAACCTTGCCCAAGAAGACCTCCTTGGGGGCTATGGGACCCTGCCAGTGACAGTGAACATGGGAAGGGCCATGCGAGAAAATGCATCTTTTTCTTCATAGCAAGTGCAGCCAGGTGTTCCCTGAGTGGCCTCTGAAGATTCCATAAATGCACCCAAAGAAAGTCATCTTTAAATCACAGAGCGTGAAGCCATCTTATGACAATAACTGTCAGGTGGAGACTCGCCCATCCCCTTACCTCTTCTCCCTCTCCCCTCACAAGACCCCCAGTCCTGGAGGGGGCAGACGCCACAGTTATCAAGCCAGGTAGGGGGAGGTAGAGAAATGCCAGGCAGGAAAGAGAGGAAAAAAGACTTATGCCTAAGGTCCCTCCCCAGCGGCCCCTTATGGACTCCTGGTCCTGCCCCATCCACTCCCCTGCACTGTAAGTGGCCGCCCTTGCAGAGGTAGGGCGGAAGATCAAAATCAGGTTTGAGGGTTTTGTTATCACACAGGCCTGGACACTTTCAATTACTGAATTGAGTAAATATTTGGGACTTCAAGCAATTTTTATTATCTAAAAATGAGAGAGAAAAACATAATGCTCCAATTTTCATCCCAAGGGTTGGGGCCTAAGATCTCTCACTGAGTAAAGCTAAAGGGATGATGATGGGAGACATCCCATGAGCCGGGCCCAGTGTGCGGGCGACAGAGGAAAGGCCCAAGGCTCCATCTGGAAAGCGGGTACTTAACCAGAGAGAGCTAGACCCTTCTGCACAAATGAGAAGTGAAGAGAGATGGATCTGGGCCGAGGGACAGAAGAGAGGAAGTGGGGAGAAGGGACTCTGAGTGACAGCAAATGGCAGGCGGCTGTTCCTAGAGAGACGACGGGGACTTGAGGCGGGGTGCAGCCACGGCTTGGAACAGGCTGGGATGTGCTGCTCTGAGATGAAAGAGAGAGAACTGTGTATGGGCCACACACATGCATGTGTTGATTTCTAGAACTGTGCTACTGAACTTTGTCTTTCTCTAGGCAAGACAAAGCCATTGAGCCAACGATAATTGGGTTCTCTTTCCTCTGAGTTTGTGTCAGGATTAAATGGCTCCCTCCTCCCCCCGGGTCTAACATCATAAGGGAGAGAAGGCCAGTGAGCAGCGGGCCTGTCCTATGGCAAGTCTGGCTGGTTCGGCCGACACTGTGGAGCCCTACTTGGCCTCTTCGCCTTTTGCTGTTCCATAGGCAGACGGGGCAGGACAGGGTGGGTGGTTCCGCCGTTCCCTCCTGTGCCTTTGCCATTCACAGAAGCCCACCTATTAGCCTCTTTTCCTCTTTCTGGTGATGAGAGGGCTGGGTTTGCTGGGCCCTTGGGGATAAAGTCATGCTGTCTTCCATCCTTCCAGCTTGCCCAGGGGTCCTCTGAGAGAATTCCCCAAACAGAGGATATACATCCTCTTCAATCACTGTTGAAAACATTTTCCAGAATATTCTTATGCCAGGTCACAAAGACGCTATCAATAACCTTTGAAACATACAAATTGTACAGGTCACATTCTCTGGCCAGAGTGCAAGAAAACTGGAAAATAAAAACCAAAGGATAAGCAAAAAACGAGAACATTGCTCCATTTGGGAAATTAAAAACCACTTTTCTAAGTAACTCTGGGGTCTGGGAGAGGACTCAAACATCAATAACAGGCTGCATAGAACATAATGATAATGAGGACAACACAGAAAAGTAAATGAGCCAGACGTTTATTTGCAGATGCCAGAAGAAGAGAAAAGCAAATCAGCACCACCACCGCCAGCTCAACCCAAGGAAACCAGGAGAAGCTAATAATGAAAACCCCAGAAATTAATGGATTAGAAAATGGGAAATGTAAATTGATAAATACATCCAGAGTCTGGCCCTTTAAAAAGACCAATGACTTAGAGAAACCATTGGCAGCCTAATCAAGAAAGAAAATGCAAGAGTGCAGAAATGAGACATGCTACGGAGTAAATGAAAAATATAAAAAGAATAGGTTTTACAACTTTATGCTAATAAACTTGAACATCTCAATGAAGTGGATAGCTTCCCGGAAAAATATAAATTACCAAATTTGACTGAAAAAGTGGTCGGAAACCTGAATAGATTCATAATCTTAGAGGAAGCTGAAAAGTTGTCAAAAAAGTATTAAACTCAGACCGTTTCAGAGGCGAATTCTTTTGAACCTTCTAACATCATCTCTGTGCTGTTTAAAAACAGGGTTAGTGCCTGGAAAAGAATGGGCAGCTTCACAAGTCGTTTTACTGAGCCAGCACAGCCCTGACACAAAAGCCCACCAGCCAGATGGGCAGCAGACAAACTGCAGCCCAATTTCACAAATACAGACACAAAATATTAAAAAACTGAACGCAGCCGTATGTGTAAAATAGCAAGACACTATCTACAAGCAGGGCTGGTGGCAGCAATGCAAATGTTGTTCAACATCAGGAAATCTCTCAATGCAATCAATTATATTAATAAGTCAAGGTGAAAAACCACATTATCACTATCTTAAGAGCTTAGATTTTGAAATCAGAAAGCCTAAGTACAAATCCTGTCTTTTTTCACTTCCTACATATGGACCCTTGGGCAGTTTCCCTATCTTGAAATTTGGAAAATAATGTCTAAATTCAGGGTCATGTTTACATTAAATTTAATAACGAATATGAAACTCTTGGCATAGAGCTGGGCACATAATGAGAGCTCAGTAAATGACAGTTTTAGAAAAATTCCAAGACATTGCCATCATTCCTGATGATGTTTTTGTAAATAAAACAAGAATTGAAGAACAATCCTTTGATATTGCAAAGATAATCTCTCCCAAACCAAAGCAACATCATCATTAACTATGAAAACATTACCGACGTCCCAATCAAGTTCAGGAGCAAGATAAGGATGCCTCTATCTCTCCACTGTTACTTATTAATGTTCTGGAAGTTCTAGCAATGGAATTAAACAAGAAGATAAAATAAGGGTCATAAATATTCCCACAGAGGAAATATTCTCATCATCATTTTCAGGGGATATGGTTTTTTGTAATTTGAACATCCCCAAAAAATCAATTGAAAAAGTCATAGGACTAACAAATGAGTTTAGTAGGGTAGCAGTCACAAAATATAGAAATATAGATATAAAAACCAATGCCTTTCCTATGATAATGAGTAAGCCGTTAGAACACATCATGGAAATATATTGCATTCACGACAGCAACAAAATTCATGGGAATTAACTTCCCAAGAAATGGGCAAGATTTATGTAAAGAAAACAAAAAGACTTTACAGAGAAACTCAGAATGAAACTTAAACAAAAGGAGAGACAAACACTCTTTTCTAAGAAGGATAAAGAATATGTTTTCAGTTGTCCCAATTAATTTATAAATGAACAAATTCCAATCAAAATCTCAGTGAGAGTTTTTTTCTTAAGGAAATCTTGACAAAATTATTGTGAATTTCTCCGGAAGACTAGAAGTGTGGAGAGGAAAACGTGGAAGAGCAAGGTGGACGGACTTGCCCTACCAGCTATTAAAGATAATTAAAGACTCCGACAATCAAGACAGCTTCAGTGGTGCGTAAAACACAGTGGATTCACGGGGCAGACGAGGAAGGCAGGAACAGTTCCAAGTATGTGTGAGAATTTCCTATTGATCATGGAAGTATTTCATAGACCAGTCAATAAATAATGGCTAAGTTAGATCTCTTCCTCAAAATGCACGTAAAAACAAATCTCAGCTTTTTATTATGTATATTTTGATTTTTGAATTTTTGTTTTGAAAAGATTTCAAATTTTCAGAAAAAGTATAAGAATAGTACAATAAATTCTACCATATCCTTCACAATAATTCACCAATTATTAACATTTTACAATTGCTTTATTATATATGTGTGTGTGTATATATATATATATCTTTTTTTTTTGTCTGTAACAATTGAGAGTAACAATTTAGGATGCAAGTTTTAGACAACATGTACTCTTTATCCTTAAATACTTCAGTGAGATTCTCCAAAGAACAAGGGCATTTTCTTATGTAACCACAATTCAAAATGTTCAACACTAATACAACACTATTACCTAATGCTTAGTCCATATTCAAATTTTGCCAAGTTTCCCAATAATATCCTGTACAGGCGTTCCCCCCCCCTCCATTCAGGATCCATTCTAGGATTATTCATTGCATTTAGTTGTCAAGTCTTCAGTTCCCTTTAATCTGGAATAACTCCTCAGTCTTTGTCTTTCATGTTACTGATAATTTTTGAAATATACAGGCCAGGAGTGTTGAAGAATCTCCCTCCCTTTGTTTGCATCTGGCATTTCTTCATCATTAGAATCAGGTTGTGCATTTTCATAGGAATACTGCGTAAGACACATCATGTCCTTCTCAGTGCATCCCTTTAGGAGGCACCTGATGTGGGTTTTTCCATTGTTGGTGATGTCAACTTTGATTGATCACTTGGTTAAGGAGAGTTTAACAGATTTCTCAACTGTGAAGTTACTCTGTTTCTTTTTGTGATTAATACAAAACCTGTGGGGAGATACTTTCAGCTGTGTGAATATCTGTTACCCATTTTTGCCTAAAGTAATTATTACTAGAATTGCTGTAAGGAGGTGATTTGCTAACTCTCTCATTCCTTCTGTATTTATTAATTGAGATTTTATTGTAAAGAAGTGCTTTCTCTTCCTCTTTTCCTCCCTTCTTCTCTTTCCTCTTCCCTTGCCCTCTTATTCTTTCCTGTCAGTATGGACTTGTGGATTCTTATGTTATTCAATGGGCCATCATCCATTACCGCCATTATTAATTTTGTTGCGCAATTTGTCCTAGATTTGCCTAGTGGGTCCTATGCCCTTTTGACCTGTTCCCATCATTTTTTGAGCACATCTTTGCTTTCTGGCATAACAAGATATTCCAGGCTCGTTTTGTACTTTTTTGGCCCCAGATGTGGAATCAGCCATTTCTCTAAGAAACTCTGGTGACTTTGGTTGGGAAAGGGTATTGCAAAATAAAGATCTGGGCATAATTAAATATAAACAGTTGACTCATAAAAGGACCATAGATAAATAGTTATATGGATATGATCTTTGGGTGAGAAGGAATTTTTTAATAGGATATCAAAGGCAAAACCTATATGTTTGACTATAAAAAAACTATAGGACTTTTTATTAAAAAAACTATAAAAAGCTATAGGTTTAACTAAAGAAATTTAGGAACTTCTCTAGGAAATCATCATAAACCAAATGTTGAGAGGTCCCAAGGCTCATTCCTTGGATTTTTTTCTCTTCTTTGTCCACACCTCCTCCCTTGGTGATCTCATTCAATATTATGGCTTTAAGGACCACCGGTGTTCTGATGATTGGAAAATTTACCTCTCCAGCCTGGACCTCTCTTCTGGACCCCGAACTTGTGTGTCAACTGCTCATTCAACATCTCTGCTTAGGTGTCCACCATGCATCCCTGCCCAACTTACTTTTCCTACCGTCTTCTCCACATCAATTAATGGCAACTCCATCCCTTCAGTTGCTCAGGCCAATAATTTTGAGGTGATTCTGGAATATATTGGTTTTCTCACTCTCCACCATTAATGCATAGCAAATTCTGTCAGCTTTACCTTCAAAATATATGCAGAACTTGGTGAATTTTCATCAACTCTGTTGTCACCACCGTGCGCTGTCTCACTTGGACCGTCGTCCAGCTCCTAAGTGAACTCCTTGCTTCTGCCCTCACCTCGTTATAGTCTGTTCTCAACAGAGCAGCCAGTAGATCAGATCATGTTATTCCTCCATCAGAATCCCCCCGTGGCTCCCGTACCTTTTGGAGGAGAAGCTTAAGTCCTTATAACATCTTCTGTGTGCCAACACCAGTGGTTCTTAATTCTGTCTGCGCTTTAGAATTATCTGGAAACTTTAAAAGAAGTAGAGATCTCGGACCTGGGCCAGCTAGAGGAGAATCTCTGGGTGTGGGGCTTGGGCCTTGAGAGTGTAGGAAAGCTCCCAGAGATCCTAGCGCTCAGGCAGAGTGGAGAACTCCTGCCCTACACCTTCTGCTCCATTACCCCTCTGTCCTCATCTTCTGCAATCTTCTCCTTCCTCCCTTGCTCACTGTTTTAACCAAGCTGGCCTTTTTGCTATTCTTGAGCACACCAGGCATACTCGTGCCTCAGGACCTTTGCACTTGTTCCTCCTGCCTGGAACCTCTTCCCTCAGACATCTGAATGGCTTGGCTCCCTCATTTTCTCCAAGTCTTGCTCTGATGGCCCCTTCTCAGTGAGGCTTCTTTGTTTAGAGTTAGCATCCCTATCTCCTTACCAGAATTCTTTGTTGTTCTTCCAGCTTTTTTTTTTTTTTCTGTAGCACCTCAATAATCTATTTTATTGATTGATTGACTGATTGATTGTATGTTTCCATTCCTCTGGAGCAGGGCTTGGGTAATTACAGCATGTGAGTCAAACCCAGCCCGCAGTCTGGTTTTGTATGGCGAGGGCACTGCTCGAGCAGGTTAGCACTCTGATCTATGCAGACTCAGGTGGAGCACCCACCTGCACCTGTTTTCTCCTCGGCTGCCAGTGCCTGCCTCTCCTGTTGCACCTCCCAGCCTCCTAGCACCCTCTGGTTACCATCTGCGTGCTGTTGGCAGCCACCAGGCACCGAGCGGTGGACTCTCAGTCCATGGGACAGCGACTCAGCAGATGGCTTCTGCTCTAACCAGCTGCTCTAGTGGAGACGGCCAGGGTCTCCTGGAAGAGTAAAGTGCGTGGGGTTTTGGTAGTCACTGGGCCACTGACCACTCCTGCTATGCCCCCTTCTGCCCGCCACTCCCCCTCTTCAGGATGGTCACTCCTCTTCCCAAGAATGTCTGCAGTGGACAGCCACCAGTGCAAATGGTGCCCACGACCTCGGCACCAGGGGCTGGGCAGAAAGGAGTGTGAGTTTGCTCACTTGTTACTTAAGTCCCTTCCTCGAATTTGCCTATTGGCCTAAAGACGTTACAGTATGGTCCTTTTTCAGAAAAAGATTAAGAGTATCAGCTTTGTGAGGGCAGGGTTCTTTTTCTTTTTTAATTAAGGTATACTTGACATATAACATTAAGTACTATATAATGATTTGATGTTTGTATATAGTGTGAAATGATCACCACAATGTCTAGTTAACATCTGTCACCATACATAGTTACAATTTTTTTTTAGGGCATGGCTTTTTAATCTTATTTTGTTCACTGGTGATTTTTTGGTGTCTAATATAGTGTCTGGAGCATAGCAGGCGCTCAATTATTTAATAGATGAGTGCAAAGCAAACTAGACAAATATTTGTATCATATATAACAAAGATCCTTACTATATAAAGAGCCAGTATACATCATCAAGAAAAATATGAACATACTAAAAGAAGATCAGATAAAGACATGAAAACAAAGATTCACAAAGTAGAAATACAATGACCAGTAAACAAATGAAAACTGTGAAACCAATCAAATAGATCTGAACTAAAAAAAAAGATATTTCACTTATCAGCTTGGAAAGACTAAAACCATGAGAATATCTGGTTTTAGGGGGGCTGCCTGAAATGGTGTCTCGTGAATACTTGGTTAGGGTATTAAATTCTGGGTACTGAGATTATGGGTGATTTCTTTCTCTTTTTGTCTTGTATGAAATTTTGAGTTTCTACATTGTGCACATATTACTTAAGTCTTGATTTAGAAAGTTATTTAAGAACAAGTAGGGGTGCTGGAACAACTGGACATTTGTATGGAAAGAATAAATCTTGACCTTTACCTTTCGTTGTAGATAAAAATGAACTCTAAATGGGTCAGGGACCTAAATGTTAGAGGAAAATGATAAAGCTTCTGGAGAAAAAGCACAGGAGAAAATCCTAGTGACATCGGCTTAGGGAAAGATTTCTGAAACAAGACACGGCAAACGTGAACCGTAAAAGAAGAAAGTTGATAAGATGAACTTTGACAAAATAAAAAGTTTTGTTTTTCAAAAGACATCGTTAAGAAGGTAAAAAGGCAAGCCACAGAATGCAAGAATGTATTTACTAAACATATGTCTGACCAAGAACTTGTATACAGAATATTTAAAGAACTCCTATAATTCTATAATAAGACAAATAACCCAATTTAAAAATGAGCAAAATATTTGAAGAAACACTTCAAATACCAAAAAAGACATACGAATGGTCAATAAGCACATGAAAACATACTTGACATCACTAGTCTTCAGTGAAATGCAAATTAAACCCACAATGAGATACCATGATATGCCCACTAGAATTAAATAAAAGATTGACGACACGAAGCGTTGTTGAGGACAATCAACTAGGAGGCTGATACATTACTTGGGAATGGATGATAGTACACTCACTTTAGAAAACAGTATGGTTCACACTTACTACCCAACCCAGCATCCCACTCCTGGATAGTTACCCAAGAGAAAAAACATTTGTCCACTCAAGTCCTTGTGTGTGAATGTTCACACCAGCTTTATTCATTCACGGCTCAAACTGGAAACAGCCCAAACGTTCACCAACCAGCAAATGGGTAAACGAATGGTGAAATCTCCATGTAATACTATTCAGCAACAAAAAAACCACACAACAACACAGGTGAATCTCAAAGCATCATGCTAAGTGAAAGAAGTAAACCATAAAAGACTACATACTATATGATTCCATTTATATGAAGTTCTAGAAAAGGCAAAATTACAGTGGCAGAAAGTTGATCAGTGGCTGCCTGCGGCTGTGGGGCCGGAGGAGGAGATCAACACAGGGAATCTTTTTAGGGTGATGGAGATGCTTTGTATCTCGATTGTGATAGTGGTTACACAACTGTATTGTCCAAACTCATCAAACTGTACACTTAAAATGAATGTTAATGTATATAAATTATATACTCCAATAAAGCTGATTTTAAAAATGACGGGAAAAAAGTAGAAAAATAATAGGAAGGACATTCAAAGAAGAGGGAACTGTAAAAAGATTTCCTGCTCATCCTCAAGGTAGGTGGGGACCACCAGAACCTGAGGGATATTGTGTCTCTAGACAGAGAACACAGTGCTTTTGGTGAGAAAGTGGTCTTCGAGTCATACCTAAATTGAAGCCATCGGTTTCCCTGGCCCTCTCCCCCATACCTCCCCAACATAATTCTCAAGAAAAATGCTATCAACACAGAACTTTCCCCATTCAAAGATGAGTGAGAAACAGAAAGGAATCATCAAGAACACTGTTCAATAGAGAAAGGAGAAAAGATATCTAAAAAGTAAAAACCAGACAAAGAATCCATATCAGAAAAAGAAATACTTCAGGAAACAGAGGAACATTTCAGAAAAATATTCTGTCTACGATCTCAAAGAAATTAATGAGAACATGAACTCAAGAAGGAAATGGAAGAACTCAGAGAAGAGATAAAAAAGATTGAAGAAGCAACACTGAGCAATGGAGAGAGATAAAAAATGAGCTGATAGAAATAAAAAAAAAGAAAGGTAAGATAATAATAAATGTGTTAGAAAGATAAAAACCTTATTGGCAAGCAGAAGAATGGAGTAGATGTTTGAAAGCAGAGTCAGATGCGTAGCAGATAAGGATGAGAAAAATCTCGTAAGATGAAATGGAGAAGAACAGATAGAAAAAATAGATAGATATTCAAGATAGACTAAAGAACTCCAGCATACATGCAATTGTTGTTCCAGTAGAAGTAGACAGAATTAATGGAGTAGAAAAAGAATCAAAAATAAAAGAAAACTGTCCAATAGAAGAAGACGTGAATGTACAGTTTGAAAGGGCACGTTACATTCCGTAAAGATCACATCTCAGTGAATTAAAGTCTTAAAGCTAAAGAAAGAATCATATGGGCATCCAGCCAGAAAAAACAAGTCATTTGCAAGGCGGCAAACAGTATCAACTGGCCTGAGGCTTTTCCTCAGTGACATTCAGTGGCAAAAGGTAATGGAGTATTATCTACAGAGTTCTGAGAGAGGGATGATTCGGCAAGTTTCCACTCAGCCAAATTGTCACTCAAGTCTAAAGGCAACGTGAAAATATGCTGGGACAATTGCACCCATAAGTATATCTTGAAAAACTACCTGATGATGGAATCCAGTTAATCAAGAGGTGAATCTGAATAAAAAACTCTGGAGTGGAGAAACCATTAAATTAAAGGGCAGGTGATGAATCTTGAATAAATTTACATATAGAGCTATTATGTTTATATTATAAATCTAATATTGAAAATGTAAAAACTCTTGTTGCAAGCTACTGGGATTTTGGGATTGCTTATTACTCCAGGCCAAATTAGCGTGAGATAATTGATACACCAATGTTGGTCTAATAAACCAAAGTTTGAGTGAGGGACAAAGAGGCTTTCTGGGAAGGACTGTGCTCTAAGATCAGAAAGAACCTGGTTGGCCTTGGGGAGGCTAAGGGAGTCATATATAGGGTGGTATCTATTACTTAAGTATGTCCTTGGCCATGTCCCCTGAGCTTACATCTTGTCCTTGGGAGAGAAAGAGCTTCAAGGCAAGTTTCAGTAAAACTCTGACCGACATTGAGGCCAGAGCAATGAGCTTTGAGACGTCCTCCTAGAGTGTAACATGAAGGGGAGGGAGATAGGCTATCTCACTCTGCCCTGGACCCTCTGATGGCTTTGCATCTTGTGGGTTCCAGGACATTGGTGTAGGGCCCAATGGGAAGTAGTGCATATAGGAGACATGCCCAGGGTGGAGATCAGAGCCCAGAGGGAAATGGCAGCAGTAACCAGTGATTGCGCAGGGTCCTGTGTTGGGTTGTGGATCTGGCCTGTAGTGATGATCGTTTCAGCTGCAGGTAACAGGATTATAAACAATATAACCTATAAAGAGAATTTATAGGCTTCTTCTATGGAAACATCCAGCAATGCAGTGAGCTGCCTGCAGTTTGATCTAGGTCCAAGGATGTCACTCCAGACTTGATTTCTTTTCATCTCTCGGTTTCATTTCCATGAATTTGGCTTCATCCTACAGCTGGCTCCCCTTGTGTTTGCAAGATGGCTGTCTCCAATTCCCAGGTTGACATCAAGCAGGTGAGAAAACGAAACCACTGAGCACTCAACATAGTTCTTGAACTTCATTCTAATTGGAACATTTTAGGTCATATATCCAAACTAATAACTTTGGAAGGGAATGACATTATGTAATTAGCTTAGGCCACCAGTTCTCAACCAGGGGCTAATTGGCCCCCAGGGGACATTTGGCAATGCCTGAAAACATTTTATCACAAGGAGTGTGTGCGTGTGACTGGTGTCTAGTGGATGAATGCCAGATATGCTGCTAAATGTCCTAGAATACACAAGACAGCCCCACTCCCAACAAAGAATTATCTGGCCCAAAATGTCAACAGTGCTGAGGTTGAGAAACTCTGGCTTAGACCAATCAGGATGCTCTCTTAGAGCTGAGATGGGGTCAGGATCATTCAAACTGTTTGGCTGCTACTCATGCAGGAAGGGTGAAGAAGATGCTGAGAAGGCAACATGACAACCTCCACAAGTGCCCAACAGACCACTAGGTGGCAACTGGACTTGTGTGTGGACATAGGTGATGCATCTTCTCTCAGGGACTCCCAGAAATGCTTGAAGGAGATCATAAGATGGCAAATTCTTGCATGACATGGACCAGAGAAACTGGGGTTATTATCAATAGAGTGACTTCATTTGTTCCCAGAGGCTAGCAAGGCCTTGGCCAACCCAGGTTACACAATTGTAGGATTTCAGAATAAGACCTGGAGGCCTGGGTAACATTTCCTGCTTGCGTTGGGAAGGATGGACTAGGGGTGCAATCTGGCCAGGGCAGGAACTGCAGAGGTGGGCAGCTTCAGAACATGAGGGCTGTGAGCTGGGCCAGGGCTGGTCCTCTCCTCCCAAAGGTGATAAGGAGCCCTTGAGAGATGTCAAAAGGGGAATGACATCCTCAGAAATGCCTTTTATAAAAATCACTCCTAGTGTGCAGGATGAATTGGAGTGAGGACAGGGAAGTGGGCAGGAAGACCAGTTAAGAGACTGGTCCTGGGTGAGACAAGATGACACCTGGGACTCAGAGGGAAGTGGAGAGGAGCAAGTGGGTTTGAGAGCTACTAAGGAGGAGGCAGTTAGATGTTTGCAGATGGGTTGAATGAGGGAGTTAAGGGAAGGGAGAAGTCGAGAATATCTCCCATATTTCTGGCTCAAACTACTGACTGGGTGGTGGAAACACCAACAGAGATGAACCAAAGGGGAGGGGCCTGGGATGGTTGTGCATTGGAGGAGATAACAGGGTGAGTTTGGACTCTGTTGGATTTGAGGGGCTTGTGGGACTTGGAGCTGGAGCTCAGGAGGGTCCTCATCTAATCAATGGAACAGAACTGGTGGGAGGGGATCTACACGTAAAGGAACAAGAAAGGGCAGTCGGGGAGAAAGCGTAGGAATGCCAACATCTAAGGACAGGCGAGGAAGAGAGCCTGAAGGAAGGGCGATGGGAAATTCAGAGAGAGAGCAACTTGGGAGAAGCAGGGAGCTGGAAGGTATCAGAGGCTACTGCTACAAGAAAAATCCTGTACGATAAAGGCCTGAAGGTGCCTATTGAATGTAGCACCAGGAGGCTGCTGGTGACCTTGGGGAACAGTTTTCCTGAAGTGATGGAGGCGGAAGTCAGATTGTGAAGCACTGGGGAGGGAAGGGGAGGTGAGGAGATGGTGGCAGCGAGTCCGGACCCCTTTGTGGGGGAGCTTGATTGGGAAGGGAGCCAAGGGATGTGGTGGCAGGAGGAAGAGAAAATTGGACAGACTGAAGATTCAGAAAAATCTGAAAGCTACTTCTATTATAAAAACCAAACAATCAAGAAGTCGACAAACAGTGAACTAGACAATTACATTAATAAAGGACTTCCTTTGGAGGAAAAGTGAACGTTAACACAGACTTTTAAGAACTCAATACTTTTCAACCAATATTTTTAGTTTTTGTTCAGTAATCTGATATTTTATTATAAAAGCAATGCATGTTACTTAAAACTCTAATTTTAATTGTGTAGGGGAGGAAGACATTTCCTCTACCCAATGTGGGTTTGTCTGGCTGAAGAACGAATTAAATTCACATGAGACAAAATAGCAGGAGAAAATTAAACAAAGCTTTATAAGATGTATACATGGGAGAGGTCAGGCAAGCTGAGAAACTCGCCAAAAATGCTGAAGCCCCCACCTTAAGTATCATCTCAGCTAACGACAAACGAGGATGTTGGGGGTGGGGGGAATCAGTTACAGGAGGTTACCAGAAACAGGAATAAGATTATTATGCAGATTTAAGTCCTTGCCTTTGGCATTGATTAAGAGTTTCTAGAGAGAAGGTCATCCCCTTTCTTCTTCCTGGTACAGAGAGGGAGGCACCTTTACAGATAGAGATTTCCTTTGCAATGTAAATGTCTCCTAACAAAGGGCAAGCAAGTTCCACCCCTCAGAGCCTCCTTCCCTGTCCCAATTTATCAAAAGCAATCAGCCTCAAATAATCCTCATGCCAAAGAGACATATCTTGGGGTGGCCAAGGCCAGTCCCCCACAATTGTAGTGGCAGAAAAAATTATATCGGATCATTTTACATTGAATATAATTTATGGATATACTAAATACATATAAATTTAGTATATAGTCAATCATTTTATAATTTATTTACCTATTTCTCTATCGGTGAAGTTATTTTTATTTTATTAAGATAGTTCCAACTTTCGTGCTGAGGGAAAGAGTTGGTGGAGGGGAGAAGCTCAAAGACCGGGAGAGAACAAGATGCCCTGTCCAGGAGAGAACAAGTTCACGGTCCCCCTAGGACCTCAAAGTCTCCTGCTTCCAGCTCAGGGACCCCTCTAATTTTCTGCACATTTGGAGGGAGGAGATGACTGAGGCAAAGGCTGAGCAAGCCCTTCCAGTTGAAGTCATGAGCCTTCTCCAATGCCCAAGGCCTCCCTCTTGCCTTTCAAGTGAGATCATTTTCCGGAATCTTATCACTACTGTTTTACATTCATGTTTCAAAATGTGCAGCAGCAGTTCATCGAAAAATCACGGCCTGTAGTAGAGTCATTTCCTCCTAGGAGGCTGAGGAGTTTGGACTTGATCTCACAAAGGGAATGAGCAATTTGCTCGTGTGCTCACTACCCCCTAGTGTGAGCAGAACTCCTCCTGTTGCCCCTGGCCCACCTTCGCCTAAGGAGCGCCCCTTCGATGAACGATCCAGAACTAATGCAGACGTTCAATCCCATCACTGCCCTTTTGAACCTGATTACTCAGACCATACCCAACCGCCGCCCGAGGGTGATCAATTGATGTGCTGATATCTTGTTGGTAAACTGCGGGTCAAGACTGGCAGGCCTGGAGACAACTGCAGTTGCACAATTCCGAGTCATCATGGAAGCCGGGAGAGGATCAGGAAACCTGGGCAAACGTTCTAAATTTAAAAACTGGGAAGAAGATGGATTATGGCAGAAGATATCAAGCCCGAATAGGTTCCTTAACTGGGTGGTAAAAATACAGTTTGTGAATCTGAAGAAAGGAAAGTGTCACCACCAAGAAGCCCCCTGGATCTGCTCGAAAGACCTATGAAATTCCTTCTTCTTCATTTCTGATGGGTTGTGAATTAGGAGGTGGTGGGGGGGGGGATGGGTGCAGATGAGTCTGTCTCATCCGAAGTCTCTCCAGTCACCCCTGTGGGGCTGGATGGAGACCTGGGCTGGGATGACCTGGCCGTTCTCTGAGCCCTGCCTCTTTCTTCCCTGTTGAGACCAGGCGGATGTCCAGCTACCTGGAAAACTGATTCAGGAGTAAATGCCAACCAGGGTTTTGGGAAATGTAAGGAGCTCGGTCTGGAATTCGATAAGGCAGCGTGGTTATCTCTTTTCAGCCTTGCTCTGAGCTAATGCCCCAGATCGAGACTAGGGCTTGCCTTGAACCCAGTCTAATAGGGTCTGTCCTGTCCTCCAGCCGTTTCAGGGACTTCAGCCCACCCAAGTGTTGGGTCTGTTTCTTGTCCTTACCAGTCTGCTGCACTCCCTCTTCCCGGTGAGCTCCATGCTATGCAGCCTGGCCTGCCAGGATGCCCATAGAGGCCTGCACCTTACTTCTCTGTCTGGCCCCTCTAGCTGGGCCACTCCAAGGCTGGCCCTGCCTGGTCGGGATCTGCTGCCGGTCTGCTCTCTTTCTATTGACCCAACTGCACTTCCCGCCCCTGATGACAGCCAGGTGTGCCCCTAGCAAACAGCTGCTCCAGAGTCATGTCCGGTTCCAAATCCCAGCTCCCCCACAGTCTACGAGCCTTGAGCTGCTGTTCTTAGGGCCAGAAGCGCTAGTCTGTGGAACTTCAAGTACCTGCCAACCCCACTGCCCCCTTCTGAGGTAAGCAGCTTTGGGCAGCTCCTTGAAAGTGAATGCTGGGTCTCGTGGTCTGGGTCTCTGCTCCTATCTGGCCACAACAGGTTAGCCCAGGAAGCAGTACTTGAGTCCAAGGAAGCCCATCTATTGGCTGGACACAGGGGTGATGGCTGCCCATGAGCCACCCTGGTGGTAAGGTTTTGCCGGCAGGGCTGTTCCTTGTTGGACAGTGAACTAGCTGCCCCAATCAGATCTTCTCTCTTGGGAATTTTGAAAGTGGGATAACTCATAGAAGTCAGAAAGTAACAAGGAAAAACAAAGGCAGAGGAAGAGGCAGGAGGGATGCCCGTTTCTGGGAAGGGAAGACACAACTCTACAGCCATGTTGAACCCCCCCTGGCGTCCAGATGCCATCTGGTTCCCCCTTCCCACCCCCGGGCCAGGCTGAGCCCCTGCTGGGGCAGGCTTTTCTCACTTCTCCATCTCTGAGGTTACCCTGAGCCAGACTTTGTTCCTACCCAGCCTCTCCAGGAGTGAATAGGCACACCCAAAGGGTGTTGATTGAGGAAAAGATCGAGGTCAGATGGAGGGAGGTTTCAGCAGAATGTCCTGGCCTGTTTAATGACCCTAGTAACTGAGGAGATGACATGCTTATCAAACGAGGGCACGACCCAGGACTGAGAGGGATGGTGAATGGGTGTGGGTCAAAGGTCGAAGAGACCTCCTGTCAAACTGGAGAGATGGGCCAAAACCAACGTGATGACACTCAAGGGACAAATGAGAAATACTCCCTCCACCCAGATTGCAGCACTACAGCTCTTTTGAAAAATACTCGGCATATCTCATCTCATTGGCTGTAGGGAAATAGTGCATAAGGTGAGGGAGATGCCCCAAAGGGAAATGCTTGAATCCTATAATAATGAGGGTATGGTGTCTAGTTCAGCCTCCACCAATGGCCTAGGACAAAATGTCCTGTCCCGGAGCCCCCAGGGGCCACTCTAGTAGTGGGTGGAGCTTTCCAGGGGAGGGGTAAAGGGGCTGAGGATGCCTGGGGCATCATCCTAATCCTCCCTTCCTCCCTCCCTCCCTTTCCTCTTTCCTTCCTTTCTTCATCAAACACTGATTGAACACCACTAGTCTGACACCATGGTAGGTATTTGGCCCAACCTAACAAGGAGGTCAAAGAAGCTTCACAGAGAAGCTAGTGTCTTGAACAATGAGCGAGAGTTTAGTTTTGTCAGGCAGGCAGATTTAGAAGGGGATGGGGCGGGGTGGGGGCAGGGCATACCAGTTTGAGAGGATGGTGAGTTTAATTTGGAGAAGGGTGGGGAATGGCAGTAAGGGGAGTTGTGATCACACAATGGAAGATAGTAGATGCCATGCCAAGGGCTGTGGCCTTTACTCTGAAGTCAATGATTAAAAGTTTTTAAGCAGCAACCAACCAAATCTGAAGTGAGCTAGGTCACTCTGGTGGCAGGATGAAGGATGGACTGGAGAGGAAAAAGGTCAAGGGCAGGTAATCCAGTTAACCAGAATGGTAGCCTCCCATCTCCTTGCTGACGGAAACCAGACTTTGGGTAAAAGGCTGAAGATGTCAGACACTGGATTTCCCAACCTCCTTTGTAGCTAGATATGGGCATGTGGCCTGAATTGGCCAATGGAAAGTAAGAGAATCCCCCTGGGAAAGAGGTTTCCAGGAAAAAACCTCCTCCCTGATAAAAAGAGAAAATTGAGGAGGAAAATGTCTTCTTATCTGCCTTTAGACTTGCCTTGTGAGGATGTGACGTTGGGATCCGTGGCAGGTGTCTAACACACTTCAGGGGAAGGCCATGAAAATCAAGGTGAGGCTGACCTGAGCCTCGTTGGGTGGCTGGGTTAGCCAGTCCTGGGTGGCCTGCCTCCTGGCTGCCTGGTGTGGAGGAGTGGTGGCCAACACTTACTGAGCTGTCACAAGAACTTTATGTGTATTGATTCTTTAATTTCTCATAATAACCTCATCAAGAAATTAAAGAGTCAATTCATGTATTATTATCTGTACGTGTAATACGTGTGGAGGTCTATACTTTACAGATGAAGAAATGGATGCACAGGGAATCAAAGTGACTTGGGCACAGAGAACACCTAAGTCCACACAACTAGTAAATGAAGGAACCAGCATTCCACATCCTACTTGGTTAAGCCTCTGTTAGTTGAGCATCCTGTGACTGACAGTGAGGGGCATCCTGACTCATGGGGGAGCCTACTGGCATGGTCTAGGAAAGAGGTGATGGGGTCCTGAGCTAGGGCACTGGCCCTCTAACGGGAAGAAGAGATGGATGAGAGAGACATTTTGGAGGTCCACTCTGTCAGTCTTGGTGCCCGCTGGGTGTGAGAGGTGCGGGAGCAGGGGAGTAGAGGACAATTCCTGAGTGTGTGTGAAGTTGTGGGGTGATGGGGGACGAGCAGGCCTCAGGAGGAAGCTGAGTTTGGTTGGGACGGTGGAGCGGGCCGCTCCTTTGGAGTCGTCAGGTGGCACTGCAGGCTGGCAGGCCCTTGGAGACCTTGTGTGGGAGAAAGGCTGGAGCTGTAGGGCTGGGAGCTGTGGACACAGGCAGGGAGCTAGCGCTGTGCAATCAGATGAGGTGACCCAGGGCCTGGCGAGGAGGAAGGGGAGAGAGGACTGCGTGAGGGGATCCCGGGAAGCAGGAACCTTTCAGAGGAGCAGGCACCCCAGGAGTGGCCGAGAGTCAGGTAGAGGGCCAGAAGGCCAGAGGGGAAGGCTGACGGAGGGGAGAGGTTAGGACAGACAGGCACAGGCCAATGCTGGCTTCCTAGGGAGGGCAGGGCGGAGAGCTGAGGGGCGGCTGGGAGGGGAGGATCAGCGGGCACTTAGCGTAGATCATTCTTTCAAGATATTTGAAAGGAAGAAGAAGGATTTGGGATAGAAGGAAGGGGCTCTGGAGGAGGGAAAGTCTCTCAGAAGAAGGAGCTTGAGTGTGTTTGCAGGCTGCGGGGAAGGAGCCAGAAGCAGAGGCGAGGGAGAAGGTGGAGGAAAGAGGATAGCGGAGGCGGCCAAGCTGTGAGAGGCAGCCTGCAGCACAGGTGGAGGCTGTGCGTGCTGCCCTCCCCAGGGAGGCAGGAACGGGGTGGGGTGGGGTGGCCCTACCCCCTCACCTCTTTCTCTTTGCATTAGGCGAGGTCAGCTGCTGGGTAAAGAGCACGGTGGGAGTGAGGTTGAGGTCAGGGAGGAGATTGCAGAATCTAAGGTGTGGAGGCAGCGCAGTTCCTGGGGGTGATCCGTCTCCTAACCTCCTCCCCAGCTGAGCACCATCTCCCCTCTCCTCCTCCTACCCCATCAGTGTGGGCTGTAGGGGCTTGAGGGAACCAGCCAGCCCACGGTGTTGTTGGAGCTAGAAGCCTTTGGGAACAGACCTTGGAGCTAATGGGGACACCAGCAGCACTCAAAATGCGACTTCCTCCAGGCAGCCTTCCTGGGTTGGTGGGGAGCTGGTGGGTTCCAGCACTGTTTACAAATTGCCCAGCAGCTTCATTTCCCTGTACTTGGCTGGGCTGCTTCATGTCATCGCTTTATTGATCCTCACTCTGACCTTGGCATTTCTGGAGCAGGCGAGTGTCTATCACGAACATGGCTGCCTCCCCCAACACTGGGTCCTCCTTTCTCCCAAAGACACACTCTGAGTGGGAGATGGGCTTGGGGGACAGCAGGCTGGGCAGCTCCCCAGGGCTTTACTGGAGCTCCAGAGCAGAGTCCTCATGAGGAGGAGTTGGGAGGGGACTGTGGGCAGGTGAGATGTCCTTCCAGGGCTTCGGGAGTCCTGAGTCCCACTTTCCCCCTCCACAGCCTGCGGCTTGGCTGAGTCTCACACCCTTGCAGCTGTCCTGGCCTGGAGGATGCACGAAGATGCCTCCCCAGAACCCTGGCTGCTCCAGCCTCTCAGGTACCTTCCTGGGAGAGGCCCTTGTGGGGGCAGCCCCAGACAAGCCACCTCCTGGGTGGGTCACCCAGCTCTGGTGCTGCCAGCCCCTCCTGCCTCTCAGTCCACATCCTCTTTCAAGGGGGGACAAGGCATCTCTCTGTGGACAGGGGTGCCTGGTGCAGAACGAATATAACCTGATGGTCTGGTGTAGGCCCTGGAGCCAGACTGCTCGAGTTCCTGGGTTCAAGTCCTCGCTTTGCATGTACCAACAGAACAACTATGGGCGTGTTTTTTCAACCTCTCTGAACTTCCGTTTCCATTTGTCAAATGGGGCTAATGATTGTCCCTACTGCATGGCATCGCTGTGAGGATTTAAATGAGATGATCCATAAGCTGGGCGCACTGGAAGTCTCTGTAATAGTTGGCCGCAGTATTTTTATCCCTTGATGTTCCAGTCGGGGGCAGCCCCTCTCTCCTGCTGCTCAGGGCGCCCTCCTCCTGGGGCTGCTGGGGAGCAGACAGACAGGAGACAGCGCAGTCTGAGGGTGGAATGTGCGTGTGATCAAGTGGAGCTGATCCGCGATGCAGGCCCTGGAATTCACTGCGCTCATCTGCCGAATCCCAAATGGAAACAAATACAAATGCTTTTTATAAACAAAGACAGTGTCTTAAAAAGAGCACAAACCAATGAGCCGGTCTAAACTGGAACTGACTCTCTGGGTTTTCTGACAATTTTCTATCTAAACAACCTCCCCACCCCCGTCCCCTGCACCAGACCTGACTTTGCTCCAGGCCTGGATGCCAGTGGCTGCCTGCACCTCCCTCTCCCGTAGCCAAGCCACGTGCCGGGGACTCTCCAGCTGTGGGAAATTCCTCCGGCTGCCAGCACCTTCTCTTACGGAGCCAACTGCTGCGAGGGGAGCCGATGTGGCCCTTGCCCTTTGGGGGGGACTGAGGTCATCAGACTTGTTCCCCCCAGACCCGGGACACGTGTGCAGCTTCGCAGTGAGGCTGACGGTTCCCATGCCCCACGGCCCCTTGACCACACCATCTGAGAGGCAGAGGTCATCGTGGAAGAGCAATGTTATCACCTTCTACTGCCTCAAGGTAGGCGCCTGAATTCTCCGTCTGTTCTTGGCTCCACTTTTTCTCCACCTTCCCCGTGACACACGGATCGCATCTGCCCACCCCCTAGCCCTGCCCTGCCCTACTCCAGGGCTCCCAAGTCCTGTCTCCCACCTTTGCAACCTGTGCCACCACATGTCCTTGCCCTTCCTTCCTCACCGGCCTGTCCCTGCTCAGGCCTGCCTCCTCTCGCATCAGACAGCCCCAGAGCCTTCTCCCGCAAGATTCGCTCGACCCACAAACATTTATTGGCTGCTCCTAGGGGCCGGGTGACTAAGCGGTGCCTGAGAAAGTTGTGTTCCCTTCTCCCTGCCTCCCTCCCATGCCATTGCCACACTACCAGCCCCTTCCCCAAACAGCTCTGACCGCATGCCTGTCCCCACACTGCTCCCCATTTCCAAGAGGTGAAAATTAGTGTCCTGGGCAGTCATTCAAGGCTGTTCACAATCTTTCTAATTTTAACTTCCAATTCCTGCCTTCCCATAAGCTACTCACCTTCAAGCTCAAGGCACATCCTTTTCCTCCCATCATCAAGTTCCTCCAGCACCCCTAAGGGGCAGCAGGGGACAGGCTGTGTTCCGGAATCTGATCGTTTATGCCCAGGGTTTCTCAAAGTGTGGTCCTCCCACCTCTGGCTGTGGACTCTCCCAGGAGACTGGATAGAAAGGCTCCTGGGCCCCATAGACTCAGACCCGCTGGGGAGGGAGTGGGCTCTTAGGCCGGTGCCTCGGTTCTGGTGGTTCTGGGTCTTGCTGACTTTCGAGGAGCCCTGTGAAGCCCCGGGGGTGACTGGAGCGGGTGGGGACTGTCTCTCTTGTTGTCACCCCCCACACAAAGCCCAGTGCAAATGGAGCTGGAGGGGAACAGTCTTCCACATGAGGCCGGACGCACCACAGGGTGGACCTGCCTGCAGATGGGGACGCTCACTTTAGCCGTGATGTGGAGGGGCCGCCCACAGGAGGGAACATCAAAGCACCAGTTTCCTTCATTCAAGGGAGGTGAGAAGATGGAAAAGAGGTCTCTGGGGCAAGGCTCCTTCCTGGGGACCCCCACCTTTGTGATGTCCCCAACCTAATGGGTAAAGGACAGTGTCCACATCCTGGGGGTGCAAACTGGAGAACATACCTATGAATCATTTTTTTCTGAGAAGGTGACAAGTGTGTGGCCTCAGGAGGGAACAGCCAGCCACACAGAGATTTTTGGGGTGATCATGATCATGACCGACTCATCCTCAGAGCCAACCATCATTTCATGTGCACAGGTAAGTTGCACATGCGCAGAGCTGTTGAAGGCAGGCTGGACCCACAGGCCTGAGCCCAGGCAGGAGACAGTGACCTGTGTATGCCTCCCATGTCTGCGCCCATTGGGGCTGACAAGAGGGCAACGATGGCCTTCTGTTCTCCAACTGGTTTTGGACATCCAGTAGGCCAGGCCTCATGAGGCCACCACTCTCCACAGCCCCTCTGCCCTGAGGGCTGGCTTGCTCCAATCCTGTTGTCAGCACTCTTTCAGGGCCAGAACCCCGTGGTTACCGGCAGCCCTCAGAGCAGCAGAAAAAGAACAATGCATGACTCAGAGTTCCATGCTTCTGTTGTGGGTTCTAATTTTAGGCCATTGTTCCATTCCTTTCTTTGCCTTTCCCAGAATTCTAACGGGTGGGGGCAGGCCAGCTTGCCAAGATGGAGACCAAGAAGGGGTGGGGTGCAGGGCGAGAGGTGGGACTGAGGCATTTGCTCCAGGCCCGGCTGGGAGTGGTGGCTTGGTCAGGCCTTGGGGCTCTGGAGAAAGGTGACCCTCAGAGGGTCTCCGCTGCCCCCCTGAGTGCAGCCTGAGGGTAGGAAACCAGTGGCTCTGACCCTTGCAACCCCTCTGATTACTCAGATGTGCCATTTGTGCTACGGGGAGGGAGGTCTGGAAACCCCAAAGCTCTGAGTCATTCGGGTTTGCAGGCAAGTGAGAAGTCCCACAAATCTGAGAGAGACACTGGGCTTGTGAGCTGGGGTGTGAGCGCTACTGTGCCTGTGGTTCACGTGCTCCATGGCTGGAGAGAGGGGTGAAGAGCCACTCCACAGCCCCTGGCTTACCCTCCCCCCATCCCTAGAGGGACCTGCAACTGCCCCGCTCCACAAATGGTCCAGGCATGCGGGAGGACCTGGGGGTGGGCCATCACTGCAGAAATCCCTCCTGGCACTTCTTCCTTCGTGGGCACTGGGCATCAGTGTGGATTATGAAGGGTGGGCAGAAGGTTGTGGGTGGAGTCTGACCGTCTGTGTCCCAGTGCTCCCATGTTTCTGGAAGGTTCTTCAGGGCCTATGTTTTCCCAGAGCAGAAGATGGTGTATGAGTCATAGCTCCTTGCAGTCTGACATCCGTGTGTGCATGCGTGAGTGCACTTGCACGCTAGCACGTTAATTAATTGTGAATAACCATGGTCCTGCCTGGAAACCAGCTTTGAGCAGGAATGTGAACCAGCTCACCTCAACTCGCCTTTCCTCCCCTGGTTTCTTTGGAGGTGGTTGCTCAGGGGCAATCTGGTGGAAAGTACAGGGTGGGAATCCAAGGGCCCTGGCATCCCGCTCTACCCTCGGACTGGTTGTGTGGCCCTGGGCAGTTTCTTGTTCCCTCTGGGCCTTGGTTTTCCTGGAAGTGGGAGCCTTGCCCACCCATCCTTTCCTCCTTGGAGACCTCAGGAGGGCAAAAGGGCTCTGAAGGGAGCCATGGGCCCCACTGTGTGTGGCTCTTGGCTCTGGGAGGGTTTCCCAGCAAATGAAGATGGCACCTCTCCTCCTCTGTTGACTCAGGTGGGGGACACAGCAGGTTGGGTGCCCAGAACCTCACGAGGGCTTAGGGGGCTGGTGCCCCCTTCCGTCTCCTTCCCAGAGTGCCCTCTTCCCCTAAGCGCCCCCACCCCTTTCATCCCTTCCTTCAGGAATGCTCTATTGGCCCCCACGCCTTACAGACGCCGCCGTCAACTTTGCCCTCCTCATCCCTTTTCATCAACCTTAGGGCTCATTTTCTCCCAATTCAGCACTCCTTCTTCTTTACCCCATTTTCTTCCCCTCAAAATCAGAAACATTTACTCTGTTTCCTGCCACGCAGATTCCCTATGCCCCAAATTCCCTGTGTCAACACAGACTGTGTCTCCATCTTCTCTCATCCATGAAGTTTTTTGCATTTGTCCCGGCCCTAAGTGGTCTGCCCCAGGTATCTATTGCTGTGTAACAAACTACACCCAAACTTCAGAGGTTTGAAATAACCACTATTTTATTATGTCTCACAATTTTGTGGGTCAGGAATTTGGACAGAGCTCAGCTGGATGGTTCTTCTGCTCCTCGTGATGCTGATTAAAGGGCTTCTCTGTGGTCCTCAGCTGTAAAAAGGGCTGGTCTGGAGGGTGTAAGATGCTTCGCTTATAGGTCTGGTACTTCCAGCTGACTTGCAGCAGAGCAAGTGCTCCAAGAGGTCTGGATAGAAGCTGCCAGGCTGAGTCCAGCTGGTGCCATCAACCAGAGCACTTACAGGTGACCTCTCCAGCACACTGGTCTCAAGGGTAGGCATTCGGTTGACAGCCCCCAGCGGAGCCAGCTCACATTCAGGAGGAGTGAATTAGATTCCACTCTCAACGGGGGACTAGCAAAGGCTTTCAAGCCATCGTTCATGTACCACCCCATCTTTCACGGTCTTGAGCTTTTTTCACGGGGCTCTCACTTTGCCCTTGCAGATGAAATATTACTTTATAACTCCTTTCTAAGTCCTTGATGGCTTCGACTTTCCCAGCTAGGCTGCACACTCCTGGGGATGGAGGAAAGGGAAGACTTGGCTAGGCGCTGCAGGCGGAGGCTATACCCAGCAAATGTTTAGGGAAACAGCAGGAGAGGCCCGCAGAAGTTGGAATGGAGGTTGCATAGGTGAAACATCACACTGATGACACATACTATCCACGTACTGGGTATAAGCATGAGACCATGAAATCCCAGCTCAGAGGCCTTCTTAGGGAGCAGCGATGTGGGGCCCCAGGCAGATGAGGCAACAAGACCTGGTCAAAGTGGGCAGGGTGTGTGCTGTCTCGATGATGGTAGTTCTCACTCATGGACTCTTGGCTGCTGCTGGTTTGAGGTTGGCAGACTGAAGTCAGACTGCAGCTTGCAATTCCACCTGCTTCAGTAACAGGGAGCTGTATGGCATGAAGTGTCAGTGCACAAGGTCTGAGGTCACGGTGCTTATGTTCAAAACCCTGATCCACCACTTGCTATTACGCAACCCGGATGAAGTTGCTGCATCTCCTGGAACCTCAGGTTCCTTTTCTTTAAGACAGAACAGGAGGAAGCACCTAGCTCAACATGCTGTTGCAAGGATTTAATAAGACAATGAAGGTTAGCAGCTGTCATTACTGTCACTATTGTCCTCAATCATTAAGCCCCGACCAGGAAGAGGAAAAAGAAAAACTTCAGGAAAACTAATAATTGCAGAGAGAACACCATTAATTAAAACATGTAAAGGGGAAATTATTTATGATAATTTATGTGGCTGTGGTACGAGTCAATTTACAAATGCCTTCAAAACGTCAGCACCTTACTTAAACGTGTGTTTTGTTTTGACAAAGTTATAGATGTACATGGTTTAAAAAGTCTAGAAGTTCCACCTCCCCCAAGCTCTGAGTCACACTTCCCAAAGGCAGCCACTTTTAATTCTTTCAGTGACGTTAGTCTCCATATTTTTACACAGCCACTTTTTTTTGGTAGATTTAGATGTTATCTATTGATTTCCTACAATGGAAAGTGAGATTTCAGCTACCAGTCCCTCCCCAACATACAGATATACTTGCCTTCTTTCCAGCCTTCCCTAGAATTATATATCTATTTTATATCTTTTTGTTTGGACTAATATTTAGTCTTGACATTGTGACCATATAATCCATTCTTCACAGCTGAGTCATGTAGTGTACTATGATTACATTTCCTGGTGTAACTTTTTGTTTTCCCTGGGGTTAATAAAGGTCTATTTTTTGGTTGATTAATTTCTATACCTATCACTAATTAATCCAAAGGAAGTGAAGAATCCTTTCAACATGCTCAGACATATTGTAGTTAACGTTGATCATCAAACAACTCCAATTTGTTCTAGTCAATACCCTTCATCACATGTTGATGATCCTTGGCAATCTGTTCATATTTAGGAGTAGGGCCCTAAAAATCTGCTTGGAAACTATGTGCATGGGTGAAGCTTTTTGACTGTCAGTGACAGTCTAGGGCAACCTGTCTGGGGCTGATTTTTTGGGTATACGACTGAATGTTGGTATCTGCAGGTCTTTACTCCTGGGCTAGGTGGTTTAGTCAGAGAGGGACCCACAATCTCCTGCCCAGTGGTGGGATTGGTGCACAGATCCTGCTAAGAAGAGGGAGTGGGCTGCATACCCTATTCACTTAATTCCTCTACTTATAGCCTGGAATCGTCCCCACTTCTTTGGCTCTCCCAGTGCTTCTGAACTCAGAGCTTCTCTGTTTCAATCTCTCTAGAGAGGGAAACTCCAGTCTTGTGCCAGGATGGGAAGGGGCACTGGAATCTAATTACTCCTTATAAAGACTTTCAATCAAACCTCCTATTTTCAGCCTTGCCTGTACCCTCACTTTCAGAGGTACCCAATACTTCCCATGCTTAGATTTTCAGGGGGCACTGAAGCCCAAATAACCTATCATTTGGTCGTCCCCAACAATTCATTTGGGTTTCAGCTTTCCCCAGTCTGTTATCAGTTACCTTTTGGTTACCCACTTTCCACCTCCCAATGTTTTGTGATTGTTCTCTGCTCTTGTATTCTGTTTGTGGGTTTGTGCATAGAAAATTATTTCGCTTTTGTTTTAGTCAGACTTCCAGGAAGAGCGATTCAGTCTGCCATGTTTAAGCGGAAGTCCCACGGCATATTATTTACTCACTTCATAGTGAGGATACTCAAGCTCACAAGGGATGTGAGCTGAGCAAAGACACATAAGCAGTAAAGAGACTTGAACCCAGATCTGGTTCTAAATCTCATGCTGTTTCCACTGGACCACGTTTGCTCGGCCCACTCTTCAGTCATTCCTCCAAGGATCGTTTATCATATGACAATTTTGTGCAGGAGGATTTACTGAAGGTTCAAAGGCATAATGGAGGGAGGGTTGCATCACAGGGTACAATTCAACATTGAGCACTAGATGTTTTAATACTCCATTATTCTCACCACGGGGCATTTATCACTGACTACTCCTTCTCCTTTGGCCACATGCCACTCCCCACTCTGGTCTTCTTTCTACTCTCTATTTCGCTCCCCATTCCAGGTAACCTCATTCTCCTTTCCTCTAGCTGCCCATGAAAACTCAAAATTTCTGTCACAATTTTCTGCAGAACAATTGAGCTATTTCTTCTGTATTCTTTTCACACCATGGAGGTAACAGGAAGATAGGGAGTGGGGAGGAATTGGTCTTGACTCACAGAAGTTCATTGTATTAGTTAGCATAAAATGGTAAACTTCTGGGAAGAAAGACTCCAAAATTATATGACTGAAAACAGTTTCTTTCTCTCGTGTGGAGGGGCTTGAGGAGGCCTATGCTCCATCCAGTCGTTCAGGGAACTAGGCTGGTGTCAGCTCTACCAACTTGAGCATCGGCTTCCAAGGATGCTCTAGTCCCAGCCGTCTCAGTCAACTGAAGGAACAGGGAGAAGTGAATGAGCAGAGACTACAGGTCAGGACAGACAGCAGTACCTATCACAGCTGCTCACCTTCTGTTGTGAGACTGGTCGTGTAGCCTTGCCTTGGGGCAAAGGGGACAAGGGAGTGTGGAATCAGGCTAGGCAGCTGCTTCCCAGATAGAACTATCTCTGTAGAGGATAGGGAGATGGTATTTTGGTGGATAGCTAATAGTTTCCGCTACAACTACCAAGATAATATTATCTCTTGATAAAATAATGCAAATTATGGAAAAATGTTTATTATCTTTCTAAATGGAATATTGCCCTCTGACAGGCAAGGAGGCTAAAATCACAGTTGAATTTTTGAAATATCTTTTTTTTCTTTATGGGATTCTTTTCACACCATGGAGGTAACAGGATCTATCTATCCTATCCACCCACGCACCCTTTATATAACTGCATTAGCTCTTAAAACAAGGGAAGGAAACCATCAGTCAACCAGGAAATGACTAGTAGAATTGGATGTTGTCTTTCTCAATATCTCTGCACCTACAAAGTTTTCTCACCCTAGCTTCTGTATCTCCAATCAATAAGATTTTTTTGTTTTACTTCTAGTTTAATATACATTTAAGAATATTAAACATTCTTTTTCCAGCTATATGCCCTCCAAGCCAGCAGTCCTCTCCCCACGTGTGTTCTGATAGGCTCCCTTCAGAGTATGCCTCTTGACATTTGAGAACCATTAGGATTGAGGGAGGTGTAGCCAGTTTGCATCTTGCCTAGGAAGTAAGTAGACAGGTTCCCTAGGAGACCTATGGAAAGCTCAAGCTTAGAGCAGACAGGCACAGAGTAGAGGGCTAGTTATGAAACAATTCGGGGTGACTGTGGAGTAGGGTGGAGGGAGATGCAGAGGAAGCAAGAATTTCAACCCCATGAATGATGTTAGACGATACGGCAGATACAAGTGTAGAGAAGGATTGGCCAAGGCCTGAGGCTACAGCCTGCACTTGGTGGGGACATCTTTGTTGTCATTGTTTCAGATAGACAAGGGGTGCAATGACCAGCCAAACTTAGGATGCCACATAAAACACAGAAACAGAAATCTCTCTGCCTGGCTCACCTGGCCCTCACCTACCCATCCTCCTGGGCAACTGGAAGCCACCTTCAACCCAAATCTAGCAAATAAAAGTACAGAAAAGATCTACTTTGTCCAGGACTAAACAATTAGAATAGGAGCCAACACATAAACCATTGTTGACTCCATGGTAAATCCCAGTCCTGGATGAATATATACACCCTCTGTTTGGGAAAACAAGTTACCAGACACACAAATAAATTCAGCAACTCTAAACAAGGGATCCACTCAGAGAAACGAGAAAATCTATAGCCCCTATGAAACAAATTTATTCCATTAAACCCAATTTTTAAAAGAAATATTTTATGTTTATATTCCCAATGAGATGAAGGAGAAATCTGAAATCAGGATCCAGCAGTAATTGAATCCATCTTTGGGATTTTTAGTTGTTCATCAGTACAATTTCTTTTCTGGCGGGATCCAGGTGCTCAGAAACAGGCCTCCTGTCGTCTCTCATCTCTGCAGTTGCTTTGGGTTGGTTGGCTTCTTCCCCAGGTGGCTTGTCTACATGCTGGTCCAATTGGCCATTAGCAGCTTCGGGACTTTGCATTTATAATGGTTCCAGCAAAAGTCACTCTTATTGGCCTGGCATTGGTCAATGCCCATTCCTGTATCAATCATAATGGCCAGGGGGTTGCCATGCTTTCACTGTCACATATCTGCTCACCTCTGTGATCTGGGGCTGGAGCCATCTCCACCCAGCCCACATGAATGGAGAATAGGGAGTGGTCGTTCCTAAAAGGAAGAGGTGGATGCCGGGCCAGCACAAACAACCGTTCACTTACTCAACCTGATTATTATTCTTGTGGAAAGCAACACGGAGACATTCTTAATGTGCCGGGATTCAGAAAGTAAACCATCCATTACTGCTTCTGAAAAATTGCTTGAAGAACTATAACTGAGAAGTGAATCAAAATAAGAATCGCAATACGGACGATGCACTATGAAAGAAGTGGTGGCGAGCAATAAAACTGTAAACCTTGGAGTTAATGTATAAACTATCGCTAGTAACACAGTTAGAAATTTAATAAAATGAGAAAAAATTCTTTAGAGAGCTAATCAAAGTGACAGGAAATTTGTAGTAATGACTACTCCAAAACCTCCAGTGATTCTAGGGAAAATCCTCAGATCGGGTTAAATCAGGAAGGGAGATGGACATGAAGCAGGAAAGAGGAAGACCAAACTGGACGCCCTGCCCGCCCTGCCAGGACAAACAGGAACCCGCGCGTTTGTCTCTCACCTGTCTGAAGCTGGTACCAACAGTACCTGCAACAGGACAGAGTTCTGAGAACCAGGAGGAGACCCAGTGGAGCTGAGGGCCTGGCTCCTGCCCACACCAAGCTCAGTCAGCAGATCTGCAGCGTTTGCGAACTGCAATAGTCCTTGGCCTTACACTGACCTTTGGTGTAAAAAAGTGACTCCTCCTTCACTCCTGCCAGCCGAACCCCATGTAAATTTCTCTTGGGCCCACTCTAACCCACAGCCACGTGAGGAACGGCATTCTGTGAAATGCAGTTCTTCTGGCTTAGCTAAGTGGTCACAGTACAAACCCATCACAATAATTAAATAAGACAGAATGAAAGCAAGATGCATTCAACAGCTCAAAAATTTAAAAACGAGTAATAAAACAAACCCAATGAAAGTAAAAGGAAAAAATTAACAAAGACGAAAGCAAAACTTAATGAATTAGGAAATGAAGACTCAATAGACTTATTAAACAAAACAAAACGCTTATTTGTGTAGAAGCTAATAAAATTAGAAAACCTTTAGCCGTGCTAAGAAAACAAAAAAGAGCACACAATGTGTTACGAATGGGAAACAGCACAAAACCCTAGAAAGAGTGATTTCTAAAGAAAAAAGACAGCAATAAGCAATTGGAAATGCAAATGAAAAATTCTAGTTGTAAGAGCATTAAAAACTTAAAATAATCAAGGAGAAATATAACAAATTATGTGCAAGACAGGTACACTTAAAATTATAAAACCTTGGTGAGAAATTAAATATAGCTGAAATAAAAAGAGATTTATCACGCTCATGAATTGGAGGACTCAATGTTGTTAAGATTTCAACTGTCTCCTCAAATTATCTATAGATTCAAAACAATAAAAATCAAAATCCCAGCAGGCTTTTTTTGTGTGTGTGTGGGGGTTATGGATAGAAATTGACAAGCTGATTCTAGAATTTATATGGAAATGCAAAAAATCTAGAATAACCAAAAGAAATTTTTTTTCTACCCCAAATCTGCCCTGTACATAGTTGTGTGTGTGTATATATATATATATATATATATATAATTTATTTATTTATTTTTTAGTTGTGGGTCCTCCTAGTTGTGGCATGTGGGATGCTGCCTCAATGTGGCCTGATGAGCTGTGCCATGTCTGCACCCAGGATCTGAACCAGCAAGGCCCTGAGCCGCTGAAACAGAGCGTGCAAACTTAAGCATTCGGCCATAGGGCTGGCTCCAGAAATTTTTTAAAAAGGACACAGTTGGAGGGCTTAAACTGTTTGATTTCATGACTGTAAAGCTACAGTAATCAAGACTGTGGTATTATGTGAGGATAGATGCACATAGATCAATGGAAAATATATAGTCAGTTGATTTTCTACAAAGGACCCAAGGTAATTCAATGGGGATACTTTTTTCAGCACATGGAACTGGAACAATTGGATAACCACGTGTAAGAAAGCGAACCTTGATCCTTACCACATACCATAAAAAAATTAACATTAGATCATAGACCTAACTGTAAGGACTAACACCACAAAGTTTCTAAGAGAAACACAGAAGAAAATCTTTGTGACACTGGATTAGGCAGATGTGGACACAAACAGCACAAAGTATAAAAGAAAAAAGTAAATTAGACTTCATCAAAATAAAAAATCTGGCCATTTGAGAGACACTGTTAAGGAATTGAAAATACATGCTACAGATTGGTAGAAAATATTTGCAAATATATCTGATATACAAAGAATTTTTATTTCTTAATTATAAGAAGGCAAACAACTGAGTAAAAAGGCGATAAGAGACTTGATAAACACTTCACTAAAGAAGATATATGAATGACAAAAACGCACATGAAAAGATGCTCAACATCATGAGTCATCAGGGAAATGTAAATTAAAACCACAATGAGATATCCCCATGAAGCGCCAGAATGACTAAAATTAAAGACTGATCATACCAAGGGTGACAAGGATGTGAGACAATGGGAACTCTCTTACACTGCTGATGGGAATGTGAAATGGGACGGCCACTTTGGAAAACTGTCAATTTCTTACAAATTTAAACATACATCCCAGTTATACCATTCCTATTTATCCAAGAGAAACGAACAATGTATCCACATGTAGACTTGTACACAGAGGTTTCCATGGCAGCTTTACTTGTAACAGCCTCTGAATTAGTTTCCTGAGGCTGCTGTAACAAATTACTACAAACTTTTGGTTTAAAACAATGTAAATTTATTCTCTCACCGTCTGAAGGCCAAATGTTCAAATAGCTTCACTGGGATGAAATCAAAGTGTGGGCACGGCTATGTGCTGTCTGGAGTCTCTGGAGGAGAACCCATTTCTTGCCTCTGCCAGCTTCTAGTGCTCGTGGCATTCCTTGGCTTGTGGCTGCATCACTCCAGCATCTTCAGATTTCCCCCTGCTCAGTTTTCACATCTCTTTCTCTGCTGTGTGTGTCAAATCTCCTTCTGCCTCCCTCTTATAAGGATACATGTGATTGCATTTAGGGCCCACCCTGATAATCCAGGATAATCTCCCCATCTCAATGCCCTTAATTTAATCACATCTGCAAAGGCACATTTCCACATGAGTAACATTTGCTGGTCCCAGAGATTAGTATGTGACTATCTTTCGGGGGGTCATTTTTTCAGCCTACCAGAGCCTCAAACTGGAAATAATCCAAATTTTCATCAACTGATGGATGGATAAACAAATTCGGGTATATGTATAAAATAGAATAGTACTCAGTAATAAAAAGAAGTGAACTACTGATACATGCATGGATAGATCTCAGAAACATTATACTGAGCAAAAGAAGTCAGATAGAAACCACAAATTCTGATTCCATTGCTATGAAGTTCTAGAAAAGGCACAGCTATAGTGATAGAAAGCAGACCAGTGGTTGCCTGGGGCAGAAGTGGGAGGAGGCTTGGGCTGCAAAGGAGCATGAGGGAACTTTCTGGCATGACAGAAATACTCTATATTTTTGGTGGAGGTATTAAATTGTTAAAACCCATTGAACTGTATGCTCAAACTGGGTGAATTTTTGAATCTACTGTTCAATATAATGCTTATTTTAAACAGAGAAAGACTACAATGCTAAGAAATTTGAAAATCTGGATGATCTGATTGAGTTTTAAGGAAAATATTACTAGAATAGAGTCAAAAAGAAAAAGAAAGTCTGAATAGAGCAATAAACATGGAATAAATGAAGAAGTTTGTGAAGAAGCTTTCCCCTCTCCCCATCTCCTCCAGGCCACACAACAGGGACGGAAGGTAGATGTGCTTGCAGGTGATTTATGTCAGACCTGAGAGAATCTCTATGAAACTTAAATTGCTCTAGTGAACAGAGAAAGAAGGAAAAGTTTTCGATTTATTTAATCCTAATACAAGAACATTATAAAGCAGCACAAAACAGAAAGCTACTGAATAATATGCTCATGAATAAAACATTAAGAAAAAAATGAGAAAATCAAGTGCATTCTTATGAGAAAAGAGTAACACACTCTGCTAAGACAGGGCTCATTCCGGAAATGCGGGGTAAGTTTGAGGAACTAAGGAAAACAGATAGAGCTTAACTTTGGACATTTGCCTCTGCAGTCCTTTCTCTCCAAGCCCCCAGGGCAGGTGAGTTACATTCGCGATGGGAGGGGGAGTCTCCTCAGAGTGCTGCTTCTGTCTGGGGTGTAAAAGGTGAGTGAAGCTCCGTCCCAAAGAGTTGTTTTACAGGGTGAGTAGTGATTGAGATGAATTTCTGGTGCCTGACCTCTCTGCCCTAGGACTCGTCCACCCACACGGCCTCAGCTCATCGGGACTCACACAGAGAGATGTCTGGCCTTCTTTTAATTGCACTGATTGACTGAGAAGGCAATATTCCCAGTGGAAAATGAACTTGGGCCAAAATAACACAGTTTAGAATCATAGCTATTTCAAACAAAAAATAATATACACCTGGAGTACAGATTCCTTCAGAGGGAGAAATATTAGAACAGGTAGACCAAAATTTAAAATTAGAGTAATAAGCTAAAAGTGATAAGGGAAGATATTAGCAATATCTAACACATTAGAACAAGAACAAGAAAATATAAACAAAGATCAAGCAGAAATGTTAGGTATGAAAAATGTAGTAGCTAAAATAAAGAATAGAATAGTTTGGATAAATAGGGGACAGGGTTTACCTGGGGGATGAATTAGTGGTGAGGAAGACCAGCTTGAGATCATCTCCCTTAAGGAAGAAGAAAAGGACAAAGAAATAGAAAATATGAAATGAAAAGCCAAGATACATGAAAGATAAAAGTAGAAGTGCTAACATCCAGATTATAGGAGTCTCAGAAGAGAGAAAAATAAAAAATGGAGAGGAGAACTTATTTGAAGAAATAATGAGGATACATTTCTCAGAGCTAAGTAGAGAGAGAAGGAGAAGAGAAGAAGGAGGAGGAGGAATGAGAAAAGAAGTAGAAAGAGAAGGCAAAAGAGAAGAAAGGCCTTAGATTGAAAGAGACTGTAGAGAATAGAGAGGGAAAATGGAACGGCAGTGTGAAATTTAAGAATAGCAGAGACTAAGAGAAAATTATAGACATTTCCAGAGGGAAAGAGTAGTTCCCACACAGAGGAACAGGAGTCAGATTGACCCTACGAGATTTTTCAAACACGCACTGGATACAAGAAGTCATCGAGTATTATTTTTAAAGTATTAGAAAGAAATAATTTAGACTTTAGAATTTTATATCTAGCAAAGAAAGCATTTAAAAGTGAGGGTACGATAAAAGTATTCTTAGTCCCAGAAAGCTTCAGAAGGTTTGTCACAGAAAAGATTCCTATTGAAAGCTGTTTTGGATGAAGTATGTAAAGAGGAAACATAAATCTATGATTCAGCTACCAAATTAGACACCACAAGTCTAGATCCTTACTATTCAAAGTGTGGTGTTTTAACCAATGTCAGCATCACCAGGGACTTGAAATGGAAGTGGAAATGGAAATGGATGCAGAAAATCTCAGGTCCCACTCCAAACATGCAGAATCAGAATCTGCCTTTTAAAAAGAGTCCTAGATGCTTTGAGGGTTTGAGAAACAATGATCCAGATATATCAAGATGATTGGGGTTGAGATGGAGGTAAGACTAAGGGAATGTGAGAATGTGCTAAAATTCTTGTCAAAAAATTAGGGAGTAAAAGATTGAAAAGAAACATTAAAAAGTAGGACAACTGAAAATTAAGATGGTAGAAACTAATCCAAATGTATATGAATAGTTATAATAAATGTAAATGGACTTACCTCACAAGTTAAAAGGCAAAGATTGACAAGTTGGATTTAAAAATCCAAATGTATGTTGTTTATAAGCCATACTTAAAGCTAAGTACAAGCGCAGGTTAATAGTAAAAGGAAAGAAAAAGAGGTATCAGCAAGTATTAACCTGAACACAACTGGCGAAGCTAAATTAATATCAAATAAAATAGATTTTAAGGAAAAGGGCATGATTAGGGATGGATAGAGCACTATATAATGCACAGATATTCCTCGACTTACAATGGGGTTAAGTCCCAATAAACCCATCGTAAGTTGAAAATATCATAAGTTGTAAATGCATTTAATACACCCAACCTGCTGAACCTGATAGCCTAGCCTACCTTAAACTGTATGGTGTCTTTTTTTTTTTTTTAAATGGAACTTAATAAAATGATTCCAAAGTTTACGTGTCAGAATAAAAGGCCAAGAATAGCAGGACACTTTTGAGAAACAAAAGCAGAAAGAGAGACAATTGCTCTATGAAATATGAAGACGGATGACGCGGCTATAGCAATTAGAACAGTGTGATACTGGTGCAGGGAGAGCCTAATTAACTCATGAAATGGAATAGAGAGCCCAGCCCCACACACGTGTGGAACTTGAGTCCAAGAAAGGGCTGACAATTTTGCATCAGCAAACAAGTGAACATAGCTAGAAACAGCAGTTATCCACATAGAAGAAGGTGAATTGAAATCCTACCTTTACCGTGTACAGAGTCAGAAAATTTAATATCCAAAATTTAAAACTCCTAGTAAAAAATATTTCTTAAACAAGACACAAAAAGGGTCAACTACAAAGAAAGGATTGATAAATTTGTCTATATTAAAATCAAGAACTTGGTGCTGGAAGAACTGAGCATCCACATGCAAAAAAAAATGAATCTAGACACAGACCTTACACCCTTCACAAAAATTAACTCAAAATGAATCACACACTTAAATGTAAAACACAAAACTCCCAGAAGGCAGCATAGGAGAAAACCTACAGGACTTTGGGTGTGGTGATGACTTTACATACAACACCAAAGGCACGATCCATGGAAGAAAGAATTAATAAACTGGGTATCATTAAACTGAAAAACTTCTGTTCTGTGACAGACACTGTCAGGAGAAAGAAAAGACAAGCCACAGACTGGAAGAAAATACTTGCAAAAGACACATAAGATAAAGGACTGTTATGCAGAGTAGCCAAAGAACTCTTAAAACTCAAAAATAAGAAAACAGGGCTGGCATGGTGGCGTAGTGGTTAGGTTTGTGTGCTCCGCTTTGACAGCCAGGGGTTTGTGGGTTCAGATCCCAGGCACGGACCTGCACACCACTTATCAAGCCATGCTGTGGCTGCATCCCACATACAAAATAGAGGAAAACTGGCACAGATGTTAGCTCAGTGACAATGTTCCTCAAGCAAAAAGAGGAGGATTGGCAACAGACGTTAGCTCAGGGCCAATCTTCGTCACCAAAAAAAAAAGAGAGAGAGATGGAATCTTAACAGACATCTCACCAAAGAAGATATACAGGCGGCAAATAAGCATATGAAAAGGTGTTCCACATCATATGTTATCAGGGAAATGCAAATTAAAATAACAATGAAATACTTCTACACACCTATTAAAATGGCCAATAACCAGGCACTGACAACACTAAATTCTGGCAAGGATGTGGAGCAACAGGAACTGATTCATTGCTGGTGGGAATGCAAAATGGTACGGCCACTTGGGAAGACAACAGACCAGTTTCTTACAAAACTAAACATACTCTTAACATATAGTCCAGCAATCACATTCCTTTGTATTTACCCAAATGAGTTAAAAAGTTATGTCCACACAAAAACCTACACATGACTGTTTCTATCGGCTTTAGTCATAATTGCCAAAACTTGGAAGCAATCAAGCTGTCCTTCAGTAGGTGAATGGATAAACAAACTGTGTACATCCAGACAATGAAAGCTTTTACCGCACTAAAAAGAAATGAGCTATTAAGCCATGAGGGGCTTTAAATGCATATGACTGAGTGAAAGAAGCCAATCTGAAAAGGCTACATACTGTGTGATTCAAAACATGTGACATTCTGGATAAAGGTAAATTATGGAGACTCTAAAAAAATTAGTGGTTGCTAGAAGCTCAGGACAGGGGGAAGGATGAATAGATGGAGTGTGGAGGATTTTTAGGCCAGTGAAAATATTCTGTATGATACAATCATAATGGATACATGTCATTATACATTTGTTAAAACCCACAGAATACACAATGCCAAGAGTGGACCCTAATGTAAACTCTGGACTTTGGCTGATGATGTGTCACTGTAGCTTCATCAATTGTAACAAATGTACCATTCTAGTGTGGGATTGATAATGGGGGAGGCTGTCTATGTGTTGGGGCAGGAGGTATATGGGAAATCTCTGTACCTTCCCCTCAATTTTGTTATGAACCTAAAACTGCTGTAAAAAAAAATAAAATAAAGTCTTGGGGCTGGCCTGGTGGTGTAGTGGTTAAATTCACGCACTCCATTTCCATGGCCTGGGTTCGCAGGTTTGGATCCCAGGTGTGGACCTAGCACTGCTCGTCAAGCCATGCTGTGGCAGCATCCCACATAAAATAGAGGAGGATTGGCACAGATGTTAGCTCCGGGCTAATCTTCCTCACACACACAAAAATAAAATAAAGTCTTAAAAAGAGAGAAATTGAAACAATATGGCAAAAAAAAATTAATAGCTATTTTTCCCATTAAAAGACATTTAAAAGAAAGTGGAATGTGAAGGTACATCTGAGAGGACATTTGCAATATCTACAGATGACACCAGATTTGCATCAAGAATATCTAAAGAACTCCTACAGATTAATAAGAAAAACACATATAACCCAACAGAAAATTGTCCAAAGATGTGAAGAGACGTTTCCCAGAAGAGGAAACACATAAAACCCATAAAGAGATGAAGAGATGTTCAACATCCTCAGGGATCAGAAAATGCTAATTAAGATTGCAACGAAGTATCATTTAATACCTATCCAATGGGAAAGAATTAATGTCTGACAATACCAAAGGTTGGAGAGGGTATCAATCCCGAGGATCTCTTTCTTATGCATTGCTGTTGGGGATTTAAATCGATACAACCACTGTGGAAAATAGTTTGGCATGACTTCCTAAAGTTTATCATATCTTTGAAGCCAGGAATTCTTCTCCTAGGTATATGCCCAAGAGAATCTCGCACAGGTACAGCAGAAAGCATAGATAAGAATGTTTACAGCAGTATTGTTCACAACAGCAGAAATCTGGCCATCTAAATTCCCATCAGTGGAAGAGGGTGTGTGAGTAAGCTGTGATATATTCACATGATAAAACATTACATAGCAAGCGAAACTGACGAACGAACATGATACATAACCATATGGATGACTCTTAGTAACACAAGTTTACGTGAAAAATGTAGGTCCCACAGGATTGCATTCTGTCCGATACTGTTTTTAAAAAGTTAACTAGGGGTTAGCCCCGTGGCCAAGTGGTTAAGTTTGCGCTCTCCGCTTCGGCCGGGCAGGGTTTCGCTGGTTCCGATCCTGGGCGCAGACCTAGCACTGCTCATCAGGCCAGGCTGAGGCGGCGTCCCACACAGCACAACTAGACGGACCTGCAACTAGAATATACAACTAGGTACTGGGGAGCTTTGGAGAGAAGAAGAAAGGGAAAAAAAAGGAAGATTGGCAACACATGTTAACGCACGGGACAATCTTAAAAAGAAAAAGTTAACTAGGGACCCGCCCAGTGGTGCAGCGGTTAAGTTCACACATTCCGCTTCGGTGGCCCGAGGTTTGCACCGTTTGGCAAGCCATGCTGTGGTAGGCGTCCCACATACAAAGTAGAGGAAGATGGGCACGGATGTTAGCTCAGGGCCAGTCTTCCTCAGCAAACAGAGGAGGATTGGTGGCAGATGTTAGCTCAGGGCTAATCTTCCTCAAAATAAATAAATAAATAAAAATTTAAAAAAGGAAAAAATTTTTAGAAAGTTAACTAAAATAAAAATATGTACAATTTTAATCAGTATATATACATGATAAAATGATACAAAAAGAAAAGCAAAGAAGAATGATGAATACAGGATTATGAATGATGATTAACTTGAATTGAGACAGGAAGGGGAATGGGTTGGAGGGAGGTCATGTGGTTAGATGCAGGCTATTGTCAAGGTCCTAGCTCCGGTTTTGGGTGGTGAGTTCACAGATGCTTATTTAATTATTAACTATCTGTTGCAATTATTTGTTGCTGCATGACAGGCCACCTCCAGGTTGATGGCTTAACATAATATGTATTATTACACCTCATGATTCTCTGGGTCAGGAATTTAGACGGGGCACAGAGGGGCTTGTCTTTGTTTCAGAATGGCTGGGGTCTCAGTTGGGATGAGTGCAACAGTGGGGGTCTGGGACAGCTAGGAGTGGACTAGACATTTCTCTCTTATCTCCATGGGGTAAGCTTTCTCACAGCGGCCACCTCTGGGTGGTTGGGCTTCTTACATGGTGGCTCGGAACTCTAGGGTAACCGCACTGAGAGGTCCAGGTGGAGCTGAAAGCTTCTTCTGATCTAGCCTCAGAAATCAGGGGAAGGGGAGGAATCGATTCCACCTCTCAAAGAGGGAGAGGCATGCACTATGAGGAAGAGAGGAATTGATGGCCACCATCTTGGACACAAGCCACCGCATGACCTACCCAACGAAATAAATGAATACAGAAAAGGAGGTCATGCTGTATGAATTAATGAGAGGGAGTCATGAACCAATGGCTAGGACCAGTCCGATTCTCTGCACCCGAGTTCCATTGAGAAATGCAAAAACAAATCTAAAAATCGATTTCCTGTGTACTATTATGTTAAATCATACAAAATTGCAGTTTTTATAGGTCAAAATGGTCAAATATCAGCAATTTTATATTGTTACCTAATACAATAATAATAGATATAGATATATTTAATTTCTGTATGGGAAGACTGTATCGTAAATAGATCAATTCTTCCCAAATTAATCTATTAGTTTAATATAATTCTCATCAAAACTCAATGTTCTAAAATTTATGCAAAGACTCAATATGAAAGTTGTTCTAAAGTTTATGCAAAGTTTTAATATGAAAGAACAGTCAATAAAATTATGAAAAAAGAGGGCCGGCCCAGTGGCGCATCGGTTAAGTGTGCACATTCCACTTTGGCGGCTCTGGGTTCCCTGGTTGGGATCCTGGCTGCCGACATGGCACTGAATGACAAGCCATGCTGTGGTAGGCATCCCACGAATAAAATAGGGGAAGATGGGCATGGATGTTAGCTCAGGGCCAGTCCTCCTCAGCAAAAAGAGGAGGATTGGCAGCAGTTAGCTCAGGACTAATCTTCCTCAAGAAAAAAAATTATGAAAAAGAGAAGTAATGAGAAGATACTTTTTCTACCAGAAAATAAAATATATTTTAAAACTATAATAAATTAAAGAATGTAATACCAATACAGGATAGACAAGGGTAAAAGTTAAAGTAAATGGAAAGTTGAAACCCGGACAAGCGTTTATAAGGTTTACTATAACGTAAAGATGAGATTCCGTATCAGTAGGGAAAGACTATCTGATAAATGGTCTTTGCACAATCGGCTTCTTTTTTAGAAAAAAAGATGAGTGGATTTTCTTTTCCTTACGTTAAAATAAATTTAATATTTATTACATATTTAAATAAAAAATTGTCATTACTGTATTAAAAGATAATATAGGATATTATTTTTACCCATTCAGGTTGGGGAAGCTTGTCTACTCTTGGCAACAAAGGAAAAGCAATAAACTAAGAAACTGATAGATTTGACCACATAAAAAGCACAAGTTCATGCTGTAAAAATCATTGCGAAAAAATGAAAAGACGAACATGTCAAAGTGGGATTTTTTTTTACAAGTACAGAAGGAGTTGATATTCTCCATATAAAGAGGTCTTAAAAATCAGTAAGGAAATAAATAGCCTAATTGTAAAAATTGGTAAATTAAATGAGCAGGCAATTCACAAAAGTAAAAGCCAATAAACAGATGAAAAACCTTGATATTTAGTAGTAAAAATAAATGTGAAATGAGATATCTTTTTTCCTCTAACAGATTGGCAAAGATTACAAGGAGTAATACTGCACAATGCTTGTCAGTGTGTAGAGAAACTGGCACTTTCATACCCCATTGGTTTGAGCATAAATTAGTACAACTTTCCTGGAGGGCAATTGGACCATCTCTACTAAAAGCCTTAAAATGCAAGCAAGCTCTTTGACACAGTAATTCCACTTCTAGGAAGGAATTTATCCTAAGCAAATAATTGTAGAGCTTCAAGTTAAACATAATCGATTGAATACATGGATTTATCTTTGCCCTCTCCCGAAACCCCACTAAACTGACACAAAGTTAAAAGAGAAATGTAAAATAACAAGGAGATGACAGTGGAATAGAGCTGTCAACATAGTTCTGGAAGCTGCAAATGGATGGATGAACAGAGAATGGCAAATTGAACACATGCATTTAATTTTGCTCTCTTCCAAAATCCTACTAAAGCTGCAGTAAAGGGGTTGTTTAAAAAGGCTTGAACTTACAAGGGCGGGGAGAATGGGAGAGGAGAAAGGAGCAACACAATTTTGTAAGCTAGAGAGTTGATGGATGAGTAATAATTTACTTGGTGAACCTTTCTCAAGCTGAGAATTCACCTGGTTTATACCACATACTTTTCAAAAGACTCAAGAATTGGAGGCCCCAGGTACCTCGGGAAGGAGGTAGGGGAAGGAATGTGCGTGGCTAACATACGCAGGATTGTTTGAAAGCTGTTTAAAAGGCAATTAGATCCCTAGGCCACCTCTCCAACTTTGTACCACTGAGTGCCTGCCTCTTTCTTGCCCCAGGAGATGACTGGAGGTTTCTTCTCTGGAGAGGATTGTTGGCATTCCTTGACTTGTGGCCATGACATGCCAATCTCTGCATCTGTGGTCACATTGCCTCCTGCTCTTCTGGGTCAATGTCCCTCTGAGTCTCCCTTATGAGAACACTTATAATGCCATTTAGGGCCCCCTCGAATAGTCCAGATGAGGTGGGGATCATTACCTCATCTCAAAATCCTTGACTTAATCTTATCCGCAAAGATCCTTTTTTCAAATAAGCTAACAATTAGAGGTTCCAGGAATTAGGATGTGAATATCTTTTGGGGGCCTTTTTTCAGCCTGCCAAATATACTGAATTAAATTTATTGATTTTAGGATGTTAAACCAACCTTACATTCCTGGGATAATCCTCATTTGGTTATGCCATAGTACCCTTTCTGAAAATACGTTTATGTATTCAATTTACTAAAAATTTTAAAAGGTGCTTTCAGGTCGAATGTCATGAATATCGTGAAGGACGTTGGTTTGAAACTTTTTGTGTGTGTGAAGAAGATTGGTCCTGAGCTAACAATCTGTTGCCAATCCTTCTTTTTGCTTGAGGAAGATTGTTGCTGAGCTAACGTCTGTGCCGATCTTCCTCTGTTTTATGTGGGATGCTGCCACAGTGTGGCTTGATGAGTGGTGCTAGGTCCCTTCTCAGGATCCGAACCTGCTAACCCCAGGCCACAGAAGCAGAGTGTGTGTACCTAACCACTACACCACCGGGCTAGCCCCTGGTCTGAAACTTTTTGTACTATTTGCTAGGTTTAGATATCATGACTGTGACATCAGTTTTCACTTTGTGTATTTTGAAGAAGCAGTTTTTTACTTCATTGATTTTTCTCTATTGTTTTTCTGTTTCCTTTTCAAAATTGATTTATGTTGTTTATTATTTCCTTCCCCTTTCTTACTTTGGGTTTAATTTGCTCTTTTTTCCTTTTTAAGTTTCTTAAGTTGGAAGCTTGGACCATTAGTTTGCAACCCTGCCCACATCAATATATAAGCATTTATTCATTCATTTTTAATTTTTAATTTTTTTCTTTTAGAGGATGATTAGCTCTGAGCTAACAGCCACTGCCAATCTTCCTCTTTTTTTTTTTTTTTCTTTTTTTTTTGCTGAGGAAGCCTGGTCCTGGGCTAACATCTATGCCCATCTTCCTCTACTTTATATGTGGGACAACTGCCACAGCATGGCTTGACAAGTAGGTCCACACCAGGGATCTGAACCAACGAACCCCTGGGCACCAAAGTGGACTGTGCAAACTTAACTCCTGTTCCAGTGGCCAGCACCTCAGTATGTAAGTATTTAATGCTAAAAATATCCCTCAAAGCACTGCTTTATCTGTAATCCAACCATTTTGATTGTATCTTTCCTTTAATTTAACTCAAAATATGTTTTTATTTCAATTGTGAATTCTTTGAGGCATGGGTTATTAGAAGTATGTTGTTTAATTTCCAAATATTTGGATATTTCCTGGTATTTTCTGTCATTGATTTATAGTTTGTGTGTGATAAGAGGAATTTCTTCGCATGATTTTAATGCTCTTAAATTTAATGAGACTTTTTCTATCTTGGCCCAGAATATAGTCTATCTTAGTAAATGCCCCATATGCACTTGAAAAGAATTTCTATTTTGCTGCAGTATAATGGTGTGATCTATAAAAGTCAATTAAGTGAAGTTAGTTGATATTGGTTGTTCAAGTCTTCTATTTTTCCTTACTGGTTTTCTGTCTACTTGTTCTATTAATTACTGGAAGAGGAGTGTTGAAAAAACTGTAATGATAAATTTGTCTATTTCTTCTTCAGTTCTGTTTTAACTTCATCTATTTTGAATCTCTACTGTAGGCACAAACACGTTTAGGATTGTTACGTCCTCTTGATGAAATTATCCATTTATTCTGTCTTTATCCCTAGTAATATTCTTTGTTCTGAAGTCTACTATGTATGATATTAAGATAGCTGCTCCAGCTTTCTTATGAATAGTGTTTTCAAGATATATCTTTTTCATTATTTTACTTTTAACCTATCTGTGTCTTTAGGTTTAAAATGGGTTTCTTTTAGAGAATATATATTTGGGTCTTGCTGCAAAAAAAAATCTAACCTACAATCACTGCTTTTGAATTTGCATGCATAGATCATTTATATTTATGGTACATTTCAATATTTTTCAGCTTAAATCTACCATCACTGTATTTGTTTTCTTTTCATTATATCTTCTCTTTGTTTCTTTTTTCCTTTTTCCTTCCTTCTTTTGTATTAATTTTTTAAAAAATAATTCTCTCTCATCTCTTGGCTCGTTGGCTATATCTCTGTTTTATTTTTTCAGTTATTGCTCTATGGTTTGCTGTAAACATCTTTAGTTATAGTCTAATTTAAAATAACAAATAACATCACATGTAGTTGTAAGAAACTTACAATAGTGTACTTCCATTTTCCCCTCCATCCTTTGGGCTATTTCCCGTACATTTTCCTTCTGCATATACATATATGTAAACTACATAACACATTACTATTTTAACTTTAAATATCTTTTATCTTCTAAAAAGATTCAAATGTGATTTTTACCATTTCTAGTGCTCTTTATTCTTTTTGTAAATCCCCTTTTCTGCCTGGTATCATTTTCCTTCTGCCTTAGGATCTTTCTTTAACTTTTCTTATAATGCAGGTCTGATGGCAATGAATTCTCTCTGCTTTTATCTGAAAAAGTTTTCATTTTCTTTTCAATTTTGAAAAAAATTGTGTGGGGGGATAAAAATGCTAGGTTGACAGATTTTTTTTTGCTGTTCAGTACTTTAATGATATCTCTTCTTTGTTTTCTGTCCTGCATAGCTCCTGATAAGAAACCAGTAAGCTGGCAAAATCATAGGGCTCATTTTCTTTGTTTCCCTTCTCTCATTTTTAAAGTCTTGTGCTACTTATTGTACAACGTCTGAAAAGAATTGTTGTATATACTTGTCTAGTTTCTAATTGTATAAGGTGAGAGAGTAAATCCTGTCATTGTTACCCCATGTTGGCTAGAAGCTGAACTCTGCTGTTGTGACCATTTTTAAGTTTCTATTATGATTTCTTTTTTGAACCAGTGCTTGGAAATATGTTTCTACGATAATCACATTTCTGTTATTGAGTTCTAATTTTATTGCATTGTGATCAGAGATTATAGCTTGAAATTATATCAATTCTTTGAAATGTGTTGTCTTGCTTTATGTCCTGGTGTATAGTCAAATTTTGTAAATTATTGATGTGTGCTTAAGCAGTATATGTATTTTCTGATTGTGAGGTGCTGAGTTCTAGAAATATCCGTTAAGTCAAGATTCTTCAGTGTGTTGTTCAAATCCTATTGATTTTTATTCTTTTTCAACCATAGTAAATGAATGAGTTGTGCTGAAATTGCTCATTATGATGGTCGTTTGGTCCATTCTCCCTGGATCTATCACCTATTCTAATAAGTGTGAACAAATTTGTAATTACTGTAGCTTTCTGATATGTTAAACTTTTTCTTATTATGTGGTATCTCTTTTTATCCTTGATAATGATTCCTATTTTAAAGTTTGTCTTTCATTGATAGAGCTACTTAGGTATCTTTTCTTTATAAGTATTTACTTACAATATCTCCTTTTCATCCTTTTGCTTTCAACCTCTCTGTCTTCACGTTTTATGTGTGTTGTTTTAAAACAACACGTAGATAAATTTTCAAAAAGTCTAATCTGTCAATATCCATCTTTAAACTGATGACTTTAGTCTAACTCTATGGTGGTTACTGATATCTTCAAACCTTGTGCCTTCCATTCTCCCTATGCTTCTTTTTCCTTTGGCTTTTTAAAGAAGAGTTGAGTTTTTGATTGATTTGCTTGTTTTTCTATTGTAGTGCCAATATTGGCATTTGTCTAAAGAGTCACTCTTCTTTCGCCTTTGTTTGTCTCTCACCTCTCTTAGCTTCCTTTTCTTTTTCTGGCCATTTTTTGGATTGTTTATTTTTGTATGATTTTGAATTTTTTTAACCTAGTGGTAGATTTTGTTTTACTTTTAAATCCCTGGAAATTACGACTCAGTATTGCTTAGGGAAGGGTAAATAGGATTTTATATTAATACAAGACAAAACAAAATCTTTCAGCTGACTCTGATGCATAATCCTAATTAGAAGCCATCGATTGAAAGGAACAGTGGATTCTTTATTGATAAATAATATAAGGAAAAGTAATTATAATTCCCATTGATTAGCATGTGAAGCAACTAATAAAGATGTTTTGACGTTCTCAGTTGAATGACTTAGCAGACAAAGTAAATTCAAAGACAAGTTAAAGAACATGGGCTCTTTGCTTCCTCCGTAGTCTTTTTAATATGTTACAAAAACATCTCTGCCTGAATTGGAAGACTTAACATCGGTAAGATGTCAATACTGCCCAAAGTAATCTACAGATTCAACGAAATCTCCATCAAAATCCCAATGAAGTTTTTTGCAGAAGCAGAAAAACCCATCCTAAAATTCGTAGGGATTCTGAAGGGATCCAGAGCAGTCAAACGACCTTGAACAAGAAAAATGAAGTTGGAGATCTCATATTTCCTGATTTCAAAACTTACTACAAAGCTACAGTATTCAAACTGGTGTGGGACTGCCATACGGACATATGCACCAATGGAATAGAATAGAGGGCCCAGAAACAAACCCTTGTATATATGGTCAAATAGTTTTTGACAAGGGCACCAACACCATTTGATAGGGAACAGGACAGTGTTTTCAACAAAAGGTGTTGGGAAATCTGAATATCTACATGCGAAAGAATGAAGTTGGACACTTACCTTACACAATATACACAAATTAATTCAAAATAGGTTAAAGACTTCAATGTAACAGCTAAAACTCTTAGAAGAAAACAGAGGGTAAAAGCTACATGACATTAGATTTGACAATGATGTTTGAATATGACACCGAAAAGTACAGGGAACAAAATAAAAATAGATAAATTGGACTTCATGAAAATTGAAACCTTTTATGCCTCAAAGGACACTTTTAACAGTGAAAAGGCAACGTGTAGAATGGGAGAAAATATTTGCAAATCATATATCTGATAAGGAATTAATATCCAGAATATATGAACTCATACGCTTCAAAAACAAAAAAACAACTTGACCAAAAGACAACTAAATGGCTTTAATAGACATGTCTCCATAGAAGATATAAAAATGGCCAATAAGCATGAAAAGACATTCAACATAACTAACCATTAGGGAAATGCAAATCAAAACCTCAGTGAGACACCACTTCACACCCATTAGGATGGCTACTATAAAAATAAAAACAAAACAGAAACAGAAAAAATAAGTGTTAACAATGTTGTGGAGAAACTGGAACATTTGTACATTGCTGGTGGGCATGTAAAATGGTGCAGTTACTGTGGAAAACAGTATGGTGGTTCCCCCCAAAATTGTATATTAAATTAGCATATGGTCTAGCAATTCCACTTCTGGATATATATCCCCCAAAATGGAAAGCAAAATGTGGAAGAGATATTTGTACACCCATGTTCATAGCATCATTATACACAATAGCCGAAAGTGTCCCATAATAGACCAAGTGTCCATCAACAGAAAAATGGATAAATAAAATGTGGTATACACATACGATGGAATAATATTATTATTATTAACTCCAGGAAGAACTGGAAATTTTATAGGAAACGAAGTGCAATCACAGTACACTCCACAGCTCAGATTTGGACATGTTGTCATTTCAGTCAAATAGAAGGTCAGGGAGGGAGAAATGTTTGTGTATGGTAGTATAAGAGTGCTCCCTTTTCATCTTCTGTAGTAGGAAGCAAAAATTTGATTAGTCAAGAAAGCAGAATATAAATAAATTATTTAGATGTATCCAGTTAAATATCAGAAAAACCACTAAAAGAACTGCAAGTGTCTCAGGGGAGGGGAAAGAGTGAGACAGGGCATTGCTAGCTTTCATCATGAGGTCTTTTTGTTTGTTTGTTTGAGGAAGACTGGCCCTGAGCTAACATCCGTGGCCATCTTCCTCTACTTTATACGTGGGATGCCTGCCACAGCATGGCTTGATAAGCCGTGTGTAGGTCCACGCCCAGCATCCAGGCTGGTGAACTCTGGGTCGCCGAAGTGGAGCACACGAACTTAACCCCTATGCCACCAACCAGGCCCATTCATGAGTTTTTTGACTTCTAAAATTATGTTCAGGGTGTTCCTCTGGTTGAAGAGATGTGTTTAAAGTATACAAGTGCATAAAGATGTTTCATAAGGATGTCCATCTTAGCATTGTTTATGATAGTGGAAAAACTACTATCTACTTGGGATCATTCTGCCAAGGAAAAGAACAGTTTAAGAAGACGGTTGAAGGAATGTTAGTGGTTAGTGGCCAGATGGATTATTAAATCACACTGCTGCAGGAGTTCAGAGGGAAGCTTCTGGCTGGGATTGGCTTGGGGAAGCAGATGAAGGCTTTCCTTAGCTGGTAAGGTGGGACTCAGGGGCCTCTGGAGCCGGGGCAGGAGCCCAGGGTTAGGGAAGGGTGGGCACACTGGCCTGGCGGGCAGGAAGAGGGATCCACTTGTGGAGGATATTGGGCTCTGCTGGGGAAAAGGGCCCTTCCATGGCTGGGACAGTCCTTCCTAATGTGCAGCCAGTGTCATTCTCGCCAAGCCCTGCAACTCTGTGCTTTGTTGGCGTTTCTTCAGAAACATCTACATGCTTTTTGTCTGTCCCTTTTGAGATCAAAACACCCAGTTCTGAGGTGGCCGGTAGCCAAGATTAGGCTCAGTGAAGCTGGAGGAGTTGGGATTAGGGAAAATCTGAGGACAGGTCTAGCGGCGAGTCTGTGGCCAGGATTCAAGTTCAGTCTGAGGCCAGGTTTAGGGTTCAGTCTGCGATCAGGGTTAGGGTTTGTCTGCAGATCTTGGTTTCTGATTGGATCCCATTTTTTCCGTGTCAATAAATGTTGCTTAACTGCACAGATGAATTGCCAATTCTGGCCAGCCACTCTTCTCAAAGCCCTTCAGCTTCTGCCCCTCTCAGTCCCTTCTCTCTTGGTTTTCTCTCTGCTTCTTACCATACCACATCTCCAGGCCTCTTTCCCAGACCTCCCCAGGCCCAGCCTTTCCGAAATCTCAACCCGCCACCTTCCCCCCATTCTCATTACGTGGATCCAAGCCCTGGGCAGCGGGTGCCTGGCCTGTTCGGTGAGAAAGGGGCCTCATGGTGGAAGGAGGTGTGGTGGGTGGGGGTGAGGGTTGGGGGTGGGGACTCTGGTCCCCTACAAGAAGCAGCTGGGCTCTCCATCCCTCTGCCCACCTCACCCCAACCAGCAACCAGTGCCTCTTTCCCCTCATCTGTGCTGGGATGGCGGTCTTACTCAGTGCCCAGGAATCCTGGCCCACACAATGCCTGGGTGCTTTTGAGGCAAGTTACTGAGACTTTACTCCCAGTTTCCCTTTTATTCCTGACCTCCCCCACCACCCTGGTCACAACTGGGCCACTCCCTTTTCCTGTCCCCAGCAGATGCCAGAGTCAAGCCTTGGAGAAGGACTCCCCTTCCAGCTCCGCTCAGCCCTCTGGGTGTGGGAGCTGTCCCTTGGCTAGGTCGGAGTGGGGGTTCACAATGGTGGGGGCCATGGGACAGGGCGATGTCTCCTTGTCCCACTGCCACCCTGCTGAGTGCATGCCTCTCGGGCCTCTGGTCCTCGGCTGCCTTCCAGTTGGGCTGCCTTCTCCTGGCCTTCATGCTCCAACACGCAGGAGTTTCAGGAGCGGCTGTGAGGATGTGAAGCCCAGCCTGGCACTGAGGTAGCTGGGGAGGGAAGGGCCCACCCTCCTGCTGCCCTTCTGCCTCCCTCAGCTTTGGTTGGCCTCCTTTTCCCTCTCTCTGTCTTCTTCGTTTCTCTCTCTGGGTCCCTGGCCCACCCAGCCCCTGGTCTCTTCCTGCCTCCCTCTGCCCCTTCCTGCTCTTTCCCTGACCTGTTTCTGTCTGACCCTGTTGCTGTTTTGCTCCTGCGCCTTATCTCTGCCTCCATCCCTGCCCCGTCTCCATCCTATGTCTTGTTGCTTCTCCCTTTTTCTCTTGGCATCTCTTGCTTGCAGATTTCTTGCTCCATCATCACAGATTGGAGGGGCAAGTCTTGTCCCCAATTACTTGGCCACAGAGACATACGACAAAACCTGTTGATGAAGATAATAATTTGAGGGGGGGGGGAATCTTTCCCTCAACTTCCCCCTACCCATTTGTCCCTGCATACAAAGCTTCAATCCCGAGTCACTTCTTGGAGGTAAGGCAATTCAGAACCGTAGAACATTCTCTGAGCTCCTACCAGGCAGGTGCCAGCACTGTGCTGGGGGCTAGAACGTGTGAGTAAGATGAGTCTCCGTTCTCCATGAGTTTACAATAGAGTGGAGGTGGTGGTGGAGGCAAGAACACAAATGCTGAAAAGAGGAATAATGAGATAAGATGAAAGTAACTGTTCAAGGCATTAATTAGAGGCTCTAATGGAACGTGCAGCCAAACGTCTCTTATTAGGGCTAAGGCATCCTTGTGGGCTGAGGGAGCTGTGCAAATCCTACGGAGTCTGTGAGAGGAGAACCAGCTGCTGAGAGCTGGGTGGGATTTGTGGGTGAAGTGGGTGCACGTGGGGAGCAGGGTGGCTGTTCCAGGCTGAGGAAATGCGAGCAATGGTGGAGAGGTGGGAGCATGCATGGAGCCAGGAGCCTGGGAGACTAGCCTGCCAGTACCTTGGTGTTAGTGTTTGTGAACAAATGGGAAAAGGTTGAGAGGGCACTTGAGCCCAGATAGCGGACTTGGACTAGAAGTGTTGGGCAGTAGGGAGCCAAGGTAGCTTCTTGAGCATGAGGATAATGGGCCTCAAGTAACACATCAGGAAGAACTCCAGGCTGCAGTGTGTATCCTGCTTCCTCCCTCGACACCCAAGGAACAGTGGGCTTGGACCAGGAATATTGTCCATGTCCATGAAAGCAGCTGTGCATGTCCTGGCCCCCACTCTGGACCAAACTCAAGGCCACAGCATCTGTCTGCAGTGAGAAGCCTTCAGGGATGAGGACCACTGGGTGTATGCCCAGGGGAGTTGGTGAAAGGACTTCTGAGGGCTGTGTCACCCTGTGCTTAAACGCTCCAGTGGCTTCTTATGTGCCTAGGACAAAGGTTAGAATCTGTACTGAGGTCTGCAGGTCCCACGTGGCCTGGCGCCTGTGTCCTGTTGTGTCTCCCCACAGCAGGATCTTCTCAGTGTCCTTTGACTGTCACCTGACACACTCTCTCTCAGCCTACTCCTTCCCACCCTTGGGGGTTTGCCCGGGGAAACCTGCACTGCCCGCTGCACATGAGGTTTGGTCCTGCCCTGCGTCACACTCCAGGAGCCCTGGCTCCTCAGCAGGCACCCTCAGGTGGGGCGCTTGGTTGCTAATTTGTGCCTGTAAAGCACTGGAAAGCATAAAGGATGACAGCAGTGAGTAATGCAGCTGCTAATCCCAGTGTCTCTTGAGTCAGAGGAGAAGTCAAGGAGGGGACAGCCCCAAGAAACTCCTGGACCAGTTTCCTTTCTGTCCTCAGATCTGCACCCCTTGGGGAGGTGCCAGAAGACCCCCTTTCCAGGGATCTCCCTCTGAGCAGTGCCCCAGGCCTGGTTGCTTCTGTCCCTCGGACGAGGTGGAGAGAGACCCTGTGGAGGATCAGGAGACGTGGGCTGTAGTTTCCGGAATGGCTGTGAGGTTTCCCAAAGTCACGCCTTGTATCTGAACACCCATGGCGACAATAACTGAGGGCCCACCTCAAAGCAGCTTAAACAAGGCGGTTTGTCTTCTTAAAAGCAGGGAGTCCCGACGTCGGTGGGGTGATCCAGGGCCGATTGCTCTAGCAGGCCGACAGGCCCTCAGCCCCCCAGCACCTGGGGACCGCTCATCCTTCCTCTGCTAACGCAGCACTTGGCAGTGTCTCCCTCAGGGTGTAAGTGGTAAACAGGCATCTGGTGGACAAGAAGGGAGGTTCCCTCTCCTTCCACACAACTTTCCCTGGCGTACCCAGGTCCCACTGACCAAGATAGGGTGACAGGCTTAGGCCAGGGGAGTGAGACCCTGTCATTGGCTGGCATCCCTGGCTCTCAGAGGAAAACTGTGGGCAACTGTGATTGTCCTGGTGATGGGGGGGCTGTGGCATTTGGAGGCGGGGGCTGGAAGTCCTACAATGCGTGGGATGGTTTGCACCCTTCATGACCTTTGAATATCATGCCAGCCATTCATGAAGGTGAAAAACCTGCTTTTTATTATCCAAGCCGAGGACTTAACTCTGTTTTATAGAAGTCTTCTTGCACAGACTTACCAGGTAAATCAAGGGAAAATTCTCTGTGGCTTAGAGCTGCCCGTCACTTCTGAAGGTCCCGAAGTCCGGGCAGCGCAGCTCAGCAGGGCGTGAGTGACCGCCGTGCCTTGGGGCGCTCTGCATTTGCCGCTGTCTCGGGGCAACCTCTGGGGTGGTCTTGCTTGACTGCGTACGTACTGAAACACCATGATCTCACTAGAAATTGCTTTTTTTTTTGTATTCCACTTTCATGTTAGTTATGGCGTTCTGTTGATTTTTTTCTCTGAAACTCTATCATCCATGGACTTCTCTTCAGCATAGTAAAGATGGCAGCTCAGAACATTTGCTATCAAAAGAGGTGTTGAGTTGAGAGGGTCCTGAGTTCCTGGAGTAGACTAATAGAGTTTGTCCCAGGGACAGAGCGGGGAGTCCTTGATCACTTGGGGTGATGAACTTCAGGACAAAATTGGGAGTTTCCAGCAACAGAGAGCAGAGTAGGGTGGAATGTCAGCTGGGAAGCCACCAACATACCTGCTACCCTTATCCCATGGGGACCTTGATCTGCTCATCTGTGAAACAGGTTGATCATTTCAGCTCTGTCTGCCACCTCTCTTGTCAGACTAATGCAAGGTTCTGTGAAAGTGCCTGGGTGCCCCTGGGGTCCTGCATACCTTTAGCTGTCTTTATTGACCCCTTTTCATGGCCTCCAGAACCCATGTCCCCACAATCCTGCCTTTAGCTCCAGATTCATGAATGCCATTAACAGGAAATAGAGATGCAGTTACCAAAGCATCTGGCAGCTCTACCGGAGTGTGGTGCTTCCTACCCCACCTTTCCTGAGGCCTGCGCATCCTCCTGGGCTGCCTCTCCCGGGATAAGCTGTCTACAGGCTCCATGTTCAATGGAAAAGAAGCTAATGGAGATGGTGAAATTCCAGGTACCAAGAAAAGTGGAGATGATGCTCACGCTGCCTGGATTCCACCCTGCTCTGGAGACCTGCTTTGCTCCCTCTGAAATTCCGCTCCTAGAGATTTGGACGCCGGCTGTCAGCTTCTCCCAGGAGGAAGCGGGGTGGTGCAGAGTGGGGGGAGCTTTGGCAATGCTACGGCTTGCTTGAGTGGGGCGGGCCTGCGGTTAGTCTTGATCTTGCTCCGAAATCGCACAGTGGTCAAGAGCAAGGCTGACTCCTGGGTTTAAAACCTGTGCCTGGATTCAAGTGCCAGAGCCACACATTTAATCACTGTGCCTCAATTTCCTCATCTATAAATGGGGTAATAACACATCAGTGGATTAAAAGAAACAATGTATATAAAGCTTGAGGACTGTGCCTGGCACGATATGATTTAGCCATTAGCTGACTCTTCACTGCTGACGCATGAAGTTCCAGGGCTGGGAGCAGCGTGCTGCTGGGGTACCCCCATCCTTTGCTGGGCCCAAGAGCTGTAGTCATAGAGATCATGACTCACAGGTACTCTGGGGGAGCCGCCTCGGAAACTCTGCTTCCCCTCCCAGGCCTGGGGTGCCTGGGCCCATGGAATGACCTCAGCTAGGAGGAATGAGGGGCGCGGAGTCTATAGGGCTGGGTGTAGGCCCCTGCCTACCCCCGGGGCCCTCCCAGCCCTGCCTTGTACCTGCCCCCTAGCAGGTGACCCACAGGCAGCAGGACTCCAGGGGCCACCCCAGTGACTCACTGTGACCTCTTGATCCAGACCCAGTGAATGGGATCCCCCCAGCCCTTCCCTTCTGCAACCCCAGCCTCAGATACACCATTGACTCTGACCTCTAGCTGAGACGCCAAGCCGGCCTCTGACTGATGTGTGACCTTGACCTTCGACTGACCTCTTACCCTGGCCTCAGACTGACTCCTGGGCTCAGATAGAGTCCCAGTTCTGGTCTCTGGCTGCAGCCCTGGCCCTGGCTACAGACTGACCCATCTCCCAGACATGGAAGGCACTCAAGGGCTGTCTGAGATCAAGGCCCTCTCTCTGTACCACTTGTCCCTCCCTTCTGACCCCCGGGGGCTGGGCAGGGGTGCTCCTTCTGCCTGGAAGCCAGGCTTACTGAAGGTGGGGAGTGCCTGCCTGGTCCCCTTGCTAGGAGTGGTCACATAAAGAGGGGGTCTCGGCCTGGGAGGAGAAGATGCTGACTTGTCCCTTTAGACACTTCTCAGCGAGGCCCACTGAGGAGCACCCTTCCTCCTGTCCTGGAGCATTAGAGCTCCCCAATAGGACCAGGTTCTTAAGGACAGAACCATGTTTCTTCCATCAGATGGGGGCTCCCCTAGAGCAGGAGATGTATCTCAGTCACCCAAGAGGGGTCCCCAAGGAGGGGATAAGAGCAGCTTGCCTGCTAGAGTTGCACAAACTTGGATTCAAATCTTGGCTCCATCATTTATCAGCTGTCTGTCCTTGGGCCAGTCTCTTAACCTCTCTGGGGCCAGCGACATTCTATACCTCACAGAGTTGTGAGGATGAAATGGGATGAGCACTGGGTGTCGTAGTGCCTGGTGCTTGTCAGTGCTGAGCAGATGTCAGAGGTCACAGATATTGCATCGTCCTCGCGTTAGGGGTTCCACAAGGGTGGGGAGACTCGGTGAGGTGAGGTCTTTGCCCCCACAGAATCAGGTTTTCTTGCTGGAGCAGGATCAGAAGGCAGTGTCTCCACTGGTGTCCCCTGCCACCCTTGCTCCTTGTGGCTTCTCGGGGGCTCTGGGCCTGCAGGGCTGGGGCAGCCTCTCCACAGAGCTCCTCTCTGCCCTACACCCTAAGAAGGCCTCTCCTCCCTGGCCTCACCTCCTTACATCTGCCCATTTTCCCTGGGTTACCTGATCTAGCCCGCCCCTTCCAGGAAGGCTCCTGGGTTAGCGTCTGCCAGGGCATGGCTCTCTAAAGCTAAGTCACACAAGCCAGGGCTGATCCTCCACTCCTGATGGCCTTGCCATGATCCCTGGCTTCCCAGTTCTCTGGAAATGGCGAGGAGAGTTTGGATTCTTTTTCTCTCTTTTCAATTAAGTAAATCAATTAAGTCATTTTGAATCACTCCATTTGGCCACTTAAGGCTTTCTCCTTAGTGAGGCCTGATTCATTATGACAACAGGACAGGTGCCAAGGTCAGCCATGACTTCACGAGCCAGGGGCACACTTCCTGTGGGTGGACTGGGGGGTCCTGCCCACAGACCATTACTCAGGAGAGAAAGAAGAGCAAGGCAGACACTCCCAGGCATGCCTCAGGACTGACCTCCAGGGAGAGACTGAGAAAGCAAGGATGTGATGCCCCATGGGGTCACTTGGCCAAAGCAAGGGATAAACTCAGGCGGCACGAGACTGGGGCACCCGTTTTTTTAATCAGCCACAGCATTCTTCAAGGGTCTCCTAGATACCAAGTTCTGGGGGAAGGTGAAAAGATGGTTCTACGACTCCTGGAGACTCCCTTTTCACCTTGGCTGTTAGGGAACTCAGATATGGTTTTAATCGTTAATCACAATGATTCAGCCTCGATCTTTGGCTTATTTATATCTTTCTCCTATTGAATTTTTATTTATTATTATTATTTTTTGTTAGTAGCAGCATTATATGCATGTAATTTTTGGAAGCTATCTCATATTTTCCCTGGAAGTAAGTAGAATATAAATAAAACATCAAATAGTGAGGTCCAGAGTGGCTCACAGACCATTAAGGGGGATTCACGGGGACATCCTGTATCCTTCCCTTTTTGTTGAGGGTAGCTGCAAGCTACAAGGTGTGGAAAAAGTGAATTTCCTGGGACCCAAAGACCCAGAAAAAAATTGCAGCTATAGCCTCTGGTCGGGGTGAGAGGGAGTGGCTCTACTTTTGGCCCAAAAGTAGTTCTCTGTGGAGGGAAATAGGTCTGGTTTTGGGGCCACAGCCCTGACTTTTGGCCTCAGCACCACCTCTCTCTGGCAGTGGGACCCTGGGGGTCCTTGTGGGCCTCTGTTTATCTGGGTGTCAAATGGATATGATGAAGGTCCTGACCTTTCATGGGGCACCTCTGTGGCTCCCCTGAGCCAGCGGGTGAATTTTAATGATTTCTCTGATCAGGGCTGGTTTGCACGCTGCGCTTGCTGCTCAAAGAAGGAACTGAGAGGGTTTGCTTAGACTCCAGGTCTGGGAAGACCCCTACTCCCAGCTCCTAGAAAAGAAATTTGTGTGTCATAAGAACAGCTGCTCCTGGGCCCCCAACATACCCACTCCTGATGTGAGGCCCAGTGTCCTCTGGCCACTGCCTCTTCCACTGGCCTGGGTCCCTCCATGTCACACTCTCAGCATCCCAGAGTGACCGAGCCTGCCTGTCAGAGCTGCCAGACTCCGTGGAGCGGGAGCCTGCTTCTCAGTGTGGGTTGCCCTTCCCAGGCTCTGAGCCAGAGGAGCCTGCTGAGTGAGCCCAGGGGCACTTCCAGGAGTGTCTGCCGACCTAGAAATGGGCTCGGTGGGCCCTGACACACCTGCCTCCCAGTGACGACAGTCAACATTTCCTGAGCACGTGGCACGTGCCACCACTGAGCTAAACACCTCATTTAGTCCACATAACAGCCCCATGAGTGAGGTAGTACTATTAGCTTAATTTTACAAATAGGGAAACTGAGGCACAAAGAAGTTGTGTCACACAGCTAGGAAATGGTGGATTACCAAAGTTCTCTTAACCATTACAAATGATGGACTCTCATTCATTGATTCATTCATTCCACAAGTGTTGAGTGCGTACTCTGTGCCAGGTGTTAAGGACTCAGCATTGAACAAAACAGGCTAAAAGCCCTGCCCACTTGGAGCTGACGTTCCAGAAGGAGGAGACAGACAGTAAACACAGCAGACAAGTCAATTGTATAGTATGTGAGCAGGTAGAAAATGGTATGCGGAAAATAAGGGAGAGTACAGTGGACTGGGGATGCCAGGGGAAGGGGAGGGTGGCAATTTATGTGGGATGGCCAAGGGAGGCCTCATTTCAGCAAAGACTTGAGGGAGGCGAGGCAAGGAGCCATGGGGCCGCCCTGGTTGGCCAGCGAGTCTGACACATGTCAGGACAGCAAGAAGGCGAGTGTGGCTGGAGGGAGGCCAAAGGACACAAGGACAGAAAAGGAATGGGGGACACAGTGTGGAGGGCCCTGGAGGCCATTGTAAGGCCTTTTTTTTTTGCCCCAAACTGAGTTGGTTTTGTTGTGTGAATAGGAGTATGCCTGTATCATCGGGTCTTTGGCTTCTACTCTGAAACCTGTGGGCAGCCTTTGCAGAGTTCTGAGCACAGAGGGACCTGATCTGACTTTATGTGTGCAAGGGGCCCTCTGACTGCAGCGGGGAGAGCTGACAGCCAAGGACAGCCTCCTGCAATGGTCCAGGGGAGACCCTGGGGCCTGGACTAGCGAGAGAGGAGAAGTGTGGTGAGAAACAGTGTGATCTGTACTCAAACAGGATCTGTACTGAAGGGTGAGCTGGATTGGACGTGGGATCAGAGAGAATGAGAGGAGTCAGAATTTGTGGCCTGAACAGCAACTTTGTGGCCTGGTAATGATAAGTTGCCATTTACTGAGATACGGGGTGGAGAAGGTGGTTTTTTGGTGTGTGGGGGATACTCAGGATCCAGTCTCGGGCGTGTGGAGTTGGAGCTGCTTGTGGTGCATACCAGGCAGAGCTGGTCAGCCAGCAGCCGGACCTATGGGTCTGGAGTGCAGAAGAAGTCTGGGCTGAGGTCTTGTCTGGGTGTCCCACTATCAGAGTGGGACGGTCCTTTAGGGGTTCCTGAGGAAACCAGGCAGTGAGAGGTCAGGCCATGCACGCACCGGGGAATGGGGGTGGGGTGGGGGGGGTGGGGGGAAGGGTTGGGGGGAGGGTGGGGCTGGGACTTGCCCCCCTGCTGTTCCTGAGGAGAGGAAGCTCCTGTGTCCACTGCCTCCAGCGACAGCCAGGACAGGATGAGGCTGGAGCTTGCTGAGGCCACCATGCCCTCCAACAGAGAAGGGAACTGAGGCCCACGTGACTTGCCCGGGCCGGCAAGGACAAGCGGTAGAGCTGGAACCCAGGCCTCCCTGACACGGGGTGCAGAGCTTTGTGGATGACAAGATAGCACTCGTGGGAGCGCCCTGACAGGTCTGGAATGTGGGAGTGAGTGCGCTGGTGATTACTATTGTGCCCCATTGGCTGGCCAGGGCGCATTTCGGCAGGATTGCCCTCTCACCCAGTGAGCTCTGGGGACCAGCTCATGCTCTTCCTGCTGGGAGAGGCCCAGGCCCCTGGGTGGGGGCCCCACACTCAGTCCTGGCCTCCCTGATTCATTCCAGCTCTCCTGGTGGCCTGAGTCACTTTCTTTCCAGCTGAGAGCTGCCTGTTTGGCAAATCCATGGATCCTGGGGAGAGAAATGGGAACTCGAGCCCAGGGTTTGTCCTGGGCATAGGTAAGCCAGACAGCCACCCACACCTGCCCCAGATCCCTGCCCCAGCCTGGAATTCACTCACCCGTCTATCTATCCAGCCAGCCCGCCATTCCTGAGTAAGCATCTACATTCAGGGTCTCAGTATTGTGCCCTTTACTGACCACTTTCAGATAGTCCTTTTTTGCAAATGAGAAGACTGAGTCTCAGAGAAAGGAGAAGGGTGGTTCCACGGTGCCCAGCTCATTGGGGCCGGCCTGGTGGTTAAGTTTGTGTCCTCTGCTTTTGCAGCCCAGAGTTCATGGGTTTGGACCCTGGATGCGGACCTACATACCACTCATCAAGCCATGTTGTGGTGGCATCCCACATAAAAAGTAGAGGATGATTGGCACAGATGTTAGCTCAGGGATGATCTTCCTCAGGCAAAAGAGGAAGGCTGGCAACAGATGTTAGCTCAGGGCCAATCTGCCTCACCAAAAAAAAAAAAAAAAAAAAAAAAAAGAGCACCCAGCTCGTTAATAGGAGAGCTAGGGTGCAGACCCAGCCTGTTTGACTCCATGAGCCCTTCCACTCACAGTCACTACTGCCCGCAAGCCTGGCTGCAATTTTCGAACTCTGGACCCCAATTCTCTGCTCTAGGGAAGCAAGCTGAGACCTTGGAGAAATCTATCAATTTGCCTGGTCCTTCAGGTGGTGGGAGAAGAAGGATACAGGGGCGATCAGGAACAGCTTCAGGGATGATGTGCATCAGGGGCTGGACAGGAGTTGTGGTGCACCACAAGTCTCAGTGGGTGGGCGCTTGGCAGCAGCCCCGTGGAAGCAATCAAAAGAATAACAGAGAAGAAGCAGGCAGGGTAGAGGGCGTTCTGGGCAGAGAAATAGCCAGAGGTATAGAATGAACTTGCATTCAGGGGCCAGGATCATAGGGTGTGTGTATGGGGGGTGGGAGGGATGGTCAGATTGCAGAAGTTTCTGAATGCCTATGGAATGTTCTGGGCCGTACTGTTGAGAGGCTAAGGTGCCTCTTCCCCCAGGAAGACTTCCTGTGCTAACCCTGCTGGTTCCTCAGCCCCAGCCGGCTCTCCTTCCTTCCCTGGCATAGTGTGTACTTCAGAAGGAAAGCACAAGACTTCCTGGGTCATGCCCTCTTTCCCAGGGAACAGGGCCCGGGCGCTCACAGGATGCCTACGTCACTGAGAGAGATCGTGGGGTGTCAGGAAGCCCAGAGACTTTCCCAAGAGGGATCAAAGCTCAGGAGGACCGACTCCTCGGGCAGGTGGACTGTATTTTACTGGAGGTTTATCCAGAAGTCTTCTCTCCACATAGCCCCAACCAACTGTGACGGTGCCTGGATTTCAAGGAGTGGCGATCCACCCTTTTGGACTAAGGCACATCCCCTTTTTATAGGCAGATTTCCTAGGGGAAGAGTTATCACTGTTCCCATCACTGTGAATGCCGTCATCGAACACTTTCCTCCCTGGGTGCGTGGTGGGGGTGGGTTGGGGGAACAGAGAAGAGGAGGGCGGCCCAAGAACCCGAAGGGAAGGCCGGGTAACAGAGAAATCTCTGGCCACTTGCACCTTGCTGTGTGTTCGGAGGCTCTACAATGACCAGTCCCCACATTTCACTAGTGCCCCAACAGCCAGGTCGACACTTGCCGTCCTTCAATAAGAGCCCTGGTGAGTGTTGGGCTTCTTTGTATAGTGTGTATAGGGGCTGATCTAGGGGAGTGTGAAGGGGGGTCTTCCTCTTAGTAGGAAGAACCTAATTCAGGGAAAGCAAACCTGGGCAGCTGTCAGGTAGCCAGTCTGTAGAGGGCACAAAAGATTCAAGAGGGAAAATGGTGCCCTCCAACTCAGGGGTCCGCCGGGGACTCCATCTGTAACTGACCAAATGCAAATTAGCTCCACTCCCGCTGAAATAGATAGTGCCCCTGAGTAGAACTGAGAAAACATTACACCCACCTATTTCGACTGTGTGTTTCTGCAATAAGCATGTACATATTGCGTGATGCAGTTACATGCCACACCTCTCGCCCGGGACCCAGTCAAAGCTGCAGTCAACTGAAATCCTGCAGCCAAATAATGCATGGTGCAGACAGCACTGTTTATTGGGAAGGAGAGATTTGTTTCATTGTATAAGGTTAAAGGCCCTAACATGACCGTCAAAAACGGGTCCAGTTTAGAAAAAGGAAGACAAAGAACTTGAGGAACATGGCCAGAGGATGAGCACGAACCAGAATAAAAATAATCTTTAAATACATTGTGAATAAGACTTCGTAATGATATGTCTATAAGTTAGAAGATGTGGCTACTAGTGGCCAGTTATAAATAATGGGAAGATTGTGACATAAAGATAATTCCAAGTAAATTAAAATATATCATTGCAGGTTGTCAATTCTTTCTTTTGAACATAAAGAAAGAAGTACGCAATTTACATTAATTAAAAATCTGTTTCTCCATTTCCACTAAATAAAAACTGAACACACAAGAATTTTAATGGCTTATTGGGCTAAATTACCGACTTTCTTGGGTTGAGCGAGTGTCTTGTTTTTCCCTGTTGAGAATGGCTGCGGAGGAGAGGCTGCTCGTGGGAAATTGAAAAGCCATCAGCTGGGAATTTCACAGCTCCAAATTTGTGATATAATAATATACATGCTTTAAATAACAAGATCTAGCAGCAGGTCTCGTAATTATTGCAATTTCAGTGTAGTGATGAGCATTTGCTATTTCAAGGTATCTTCCCAACTGTAATGAGATATGAAAATATCTGATTTCTGTTGGTGACAAAGTCACAAATACTTTCGTGTACTTCTGTGGTTTGTGGCCTACATGCACAATTTAAAGAAATTTCAGTAAGGGGTTAATGAAAATGAAGGTGTAATTTTTTTCCCCATCCAATTCCCAAACCTCTACATGCTATCCATGGACTCCAAGAGGTCTCGGGAGCCAGGGAAAGGATCTGGGCCTCTGAAGCTCCATCTCAGTCCCAGCCCCTGGGGCAAATCCCTGGAGAGTCAGCTCTGGGGCTAAATTCCCCTCTGACCCACCCTCAGTGCTGGCATCTTGTTGACACCTGGTCCTGCCTCCATACACTCTCCCCTGGTGGCTGCAGCTCGTGGCTCCCACATCTGCCGGCCGGCACGTCCTTTCTCAACAGGCCTCCGGGGCCTGGCCTTCTGCCAGAGCCTCCCCACTGGCCCCCTGCTCCTCTCTCCTCTCCTCTCCACACGGCAGCCAGGCAAGATGTGAAGTTCATCATGTCTCCCTCTGCTTAAAATCCTTCCGTAGCTTCTGAGTAAGCTTAGGAGAAGAGTAAGAGGCAGGCCTTGGCTCTCAGGGTCTGGCCCCTTGCTCCCTCAACCCCAACAATCTCGTCTCCCACTGGCCCTTCTGTACCCACCCCGACCACCTTTCACTTCTTGGCTCGTGCCACGGGCGCATCCGCCCGGCCTTGGCACCAGCCTTTCCCTCTGCCCGGGGCCCTCCTTGCTCAGCTCAATACCTGTGCAGCCCTCAGCTCTCGCTCAGACATGGCTTCTCCAGGAAGCATCTGTGCTCTCAGTGGTGCCCCGTTCCACACTGGCTGCTCTACTCAATGCTGGTTTATCATAATGTGCATGCGCCTCTCATGTTGGGGATGGTAAGGTCCTTCTATGTCACAAAGGGGGACACTGTGAACACCCTGCCACCTGGGAGGACCGAGTGGCACTGGAGAGCTCTGGTCAAGGCTTGTGCTGACGTCGGGAGCTACCGCAGTGCTAGGGACCTGGGCCCATAGGCCTGTGGAGTAGGGCAAAGGCGGGCCGCCCTCCCCGTGAGGGGCGCATCATGCCCATGTGGGCTCTCCTGGCACCTTGGACCTTTGGTCTAAAGTCTCTAATGCGGTTGTGATTTTACTTTTCTTGGATCTTCCCATCTAGACTATAAGTTCTGAGAAAGCATAGATGGTGTCAGGGGCCAGCACCTCGCATGCACTTGGCACGCCATAAGAGCTCAGCTGTGGTTAGTGCTGCAATGTGAGAGTTCTCTCAGGCAGAGCCTGGTCCTCTCTCCTCATCTCCCCAGGCCTCCTGAGAGTCTGCACACCCTCAGCTGGATCTTGGTGAGATTTCCCCACTCACCGGCTAAGTCACTGCCTGTTCGTTTTGCAGGAGGATTGCCAGTGACTCAGACCTGGTGTTGCTGGGCCTGGCTCTGAGGGAGCTCCCTGAACACCGAGTAGATGCTCAGCAAATGTGGGCCGAGTTGAGTGTCAGCCAGCTTGGAGGCAGAGGAGTAGACAGGATGACCTGGTTGGAGGAGGGTGGGCCTCCCTTTCTCTGGGAGGGAGCAGACAGGCCAGGGGCCTACAGTCAGGGCTCAATTCAGGGCCAGGCGGTGGGGCTCCGGAAAGTCAGAGGAGTTCTGCACCCTGTTTTCTGGGCTGGGTGCTCCAGATAGGCTCCTGGCACAGCTGCAGCGGCCTGTCCCCACCTGCTTCTGGGGCGGGGGCAGCAGGTGGGGCCCACTTATCACTAACCAGGCCAAGGTGGAGCCGGCCCGGCTCTGGGGAGATGGCAATCATGCAGGCACTCCTCAGTGGGAAATCACCTCATCGCACAGCCCCTTCCTGGGAATGGGAACAGAAGGGCCTGGGAGACATGGGGCCAGGGGCTGCCCCCAAGTGTCTGGGTCTGTGGTAGGACGGTTTGGCCTCCTGTCTGTGGGACTGGGTCAGGGTGAGCTGAGGGTTGAATCTTGGTCTTCCAGGGCTTTGGGAAGTATTTTCCTTTTGGCCCCCTGGGTCTCTAAAATCACCTCTAATTAGGCCTGGCCAGCCTGGACCAGCTCCAGTCACGGTCCCCTGAGGTCTCCTAATCCCCCAACTTGGGTGTGATGGTGCACTTGGCCAGGGCCAGCTCGGGCTACATGCTCTCGGTACCTTTTTATGGGGGCCAAGGCCACTGGCTCCTTACAGTGAGGGTGTGCAGGCTGAGGAATGTCCATACCATTTGCTAGTTAATTTGCTTAAAAAAACGTGTTCTTAAGACATCCATGCACATATTCAGAGCATAGCCTGGCATGTGCTTTCCCTCCCACGTCCACAAGTGAAGACGTTCTCTCATGTGACCACAGACATGACCAAGCTCCCTGCACCAGTGCACAGAGGCCCCTACGCAAGGATGGATGCACATGCCTCAGACCTGGACGGCCTCCACGGGCGGGCTCAGCTCCCCAGTCCTGCCCAGGAAGGTGCACAGTCATGTAGATTTCTTCCAGTCTCATTTCTATGCACTTAAAAACCATACTTGCAGCTGAACTGTTTGTACAATTTTGTGTTTCATGTCTTGAAACACATTTTGTAAATATCATTTTAAATCATTGCATAATCTACTGTCATATGGGTGGACCATAATTTATTAAACCAATCCCCTATTATTGGACATGTAATTGTTTTCAGTTTTTCATAAGACTGTGCATAAATCTTTATCCATCTAACAGATGATTTCCTTGGGCTGAGTGCCCAGAAGTCATAATACTGTCAAAAGGTTACATTTTTTTCTCACCCATTTTTATTGACACGTAATTGACAAACAAAAGGGCAAGATTTTTTTAATGGTCTTTGATACATATTGCCCAATTTACTGAGATGATCAATTTACATGCCCGCTAGCAGTGCTCATTTTCTTGTTCCTTTGCCAAGCCTAGATACTCTTATTTTAAAAACTATTTATTAATTTCATGTGCAAAATTGTTTTTTGTCATTCTTCTAATTTGCATTTGTGGATTACTAATGATTACAAACATTTTTACATGTTTGTTAGTCATTTATATTTCCACTTTTTTTTCTATTTAAATCTTTTCCCCACTTATCTATTTTGGTCCTGGTTTTTCTCATATTGATTTGTAACAACTCTTCGTATATTAAGGACATTAAATCTCCCTTCACCAGCCATATTTGTTTCAAATACTGTTTCCATGTTCCCTACCTGATTTTATAGTCTGCTTATGTTTTATTTTTTTTTGACATAGAGACGACTTACATTCTAAGCAATCAAATCAAACAAATTTAAAATATTTTCCTTCAGAACTGCCCTATTCACTTTTAAGTTAAGAATGGTCTTGCCTATTCTAGATGTTGAATATCCGTTCTGTTTTCTTCTAGTGCGTGTAGCTTCATTTTACATTCAGCTCTGTAATTACCTGGGAAATAAGGAAGAGAAGATATTACCTTGCCCTCAAGGAGCTCGCAAGGAACAGAGCAGAGGGAGTGCAGTAGCTGTGTTATCAGCGCTCTTATTGTGTGCCTGAGATAAGATATGTAGATAGGGCTCCCGTGAAAGGAGAGGAGGCTGGTGGAGGAGATGGGACTCTAAGGGAGTGCTCAAGGTTGCTCTGGGCTGGGAGAGACTTTATTAGTTTATCAAAGACATACGTGGCCTTATTATGTGCGAGGCATTGTTTTAGTGCTTTCTATTCATATTTAGTGCTGTACTTAATATTTAAATATTAACTGATTCAATCCTCATAGTAATTTACCGAATTATTTTCATACTATTATTATTCCCGTTTGACAGGTGAGGAACATGAGGCCCAAAGAGTATAAATGACTTACTCAGAGTGGTCCCTGGCAGGGCCTGGATTGGAACTCAAGAAGTCTGGCTGGGTTGGGAGGAAGCAGGGGTGCTCATGGCTAAGGGACTTGAATGTTCAAAGGAAGGATTTAGACCAGCAGTTGGCAAACTTTTCCCGTAAAGGACCCAAGAGTAAATATTTTAGCTTTTGCAGGCCAAGAGGAAAAATTGAGGATATCATAGGTACTTATACGACAAGAGAGAAAAACTTCCATAAATTTTTTATTGATGAAATTTAAAACATAATAATAACAGAGTACATTTTTTTTTTTTTTAATAATACAGGTCTACTAATGTGAAGAATAGGATTTTTTGGGAGGGTATAACCTTTTGCTTAATGGGGTTTAAAGTTAGCGGTCCTGATCATCTGACTGTGAAGGTTCATCTGTAAAAGCCACTCTCAGCTGGTGGGGCCCTGGGAACACAAGCGGTGCCCAACCCTGGCCTGCTGACCCCCATAGAGTACATGCCCCAGGTTTAGAACTGTCACTGCAGAGCAGGGCTGCTCTGAGGGGTGATGCTCTGGAGCTCTGCTGACTGGGGAAGAGGTGGAAAGCCGCTGCCTGAGGTCCAGGGATGATGAGGCGGTCTGCCCCAGGGCCAGGGAGGTGTGGGGGAGACGCAGGACAGAGTTGCTAGACTTTTCTGCGCTGGGCTCCCAGGGTTGGTGATCAGGCGTAGAGAGAGGGAGAGGGCCTCACAGACGGTGTGGGTGGTGGGCATGACCTGGCACACGGAAGCACAGGCCTGCCCGCCACGTCATCAGTGGCCGAGGAGCTGCCTTCTCTCAGACAGCTCAGGGGGCATCCCACCCAGAAGACGTGGCTAGGGGCTGAGACACTGAAGAAGAAAGGATGTTGCTTCTGCCATAGTTTGGTGGGGACTTGCTTCTATGGGGCCCCAAGGAGATCCCGCAGCCAGAAATAGTCTCCAGGTTTGCTGGTCACGGGGCCGGCTAGCCTGCCAGCAGGTCTTCCTCTCTTGGGTTGAAGCACTGCCCCCTCAGATTCCTTTCACAGGGTGGGTGGCAGGACATCCAGACCTTCTCTTTCAGGGTGCGAGAAGGGAAGGGCTGCGTGGAGGATGGGGAGAAGGTTGCTGAAACAGGGAAGGAACACAGATAGGGAATGAGAGGCAGTCTGAGAAAATGTCACCACTGTGGTCACAGTTTCGATGGAGGTTGATCACGCTATTGGGAAAGGCTTTGATTTCTCTCCCCGATACCTCCTAGTGGAGCACAAACCTACCCCCTGCTCTGCCCCGTGTGGGGGCGGAAGGTGGCCGCTTACTGTGGCTCTGTAATTAAGTCTGTAACAATGGGCGGGGGATTGGACAGATCTGGTCCCAAAGCTGGTCTTGCTGTCAATGGCTTAAACGCAGGCTTACGAAATGCTCCTGAGAAATCGTCCTGGGTGAGCCCAAGGTGCGCCGGATGCAAATGGGCCTGAGGGACAAATTCAGGGCACCTCTGCTGTGGGTGCAGTCACCCTTCTGTCCTCAGAGCCAGAGGGGCTGAGAAGAGCAAGTGGAAGGCTGAGGGCCAAGCAGGTAGGGGCTGATCCTGGTCCACGGCGGTCAGCACCGGGCTGAGGGAGTGTCACTCCCCACTTGCAGGCCAATCCCTTAACCCTGACCTCAGAGGGACCCTGTTCTAGCCTCAGACTAACGCTCCACCCTGGCCTCAGACAAAACTTTAACTCTCCCTTCCCCACCCCCCACTGACCTTTGACCTTACTCATCATCTTGCAAAGCAAGCATTCTTCATTCCAAGGGAGACTGGGCACAGTAGTGTGAGCAGCTCCACGTGGGCCCCGAGAGACCCAGCTCACAGCCTGCACTTTAATGCCTGGAGAGTGGGCCTTGGAAGGGTCGTGGAAGGTCATTGGACTGAGTATTGGGTCCAGCCTTCTCCCCCGGCTCTTGCTCAGCTGGGTGACTCTGGGCAACTCTCTTAACCAAAATGAGGTTGGGTACCCAGAGAGACTTACTCATCTGTCCGATGGGTATAATGATACCCCACTACCTGCTCTTGGCATCTCTTGCAGTAGGTGTGAGGGTTCAATGGGGGGAGGAGAAGTGATTTGAAAACTGTATAGCACTATGGTACGAACCTGTAGCATGAAAATGAGAAGGAGCGCTTGCATGGACTGCCCGCCATCAATCAGGCTGTCCTCTGCGCTTCCAGACACGTGTGTATGGACACTTCATTATACTTTCCTCTTTCCTGGAATTTTCTGCTCTCTCCATCTTTTTCTTTTCTTTTAAGATTCACTCAGAAGAATTTCAAACCTACTCAAAAGTGGAGAGAATAGTTTAATGAACTATTAATGTGGCAGCCAAGAGAGCATGCTTTGCAGACCTTGTACCTACTTGCCCTGGGGCCCAGTTGCCGCGCTCTGACATTGTGGCAGCTGCACCTCCTCAGGGCTGGACCCCGCCAGCGTGGCAGGGCCACTGAGGCAAGCCGGCTGTGGGAGATGTGGGCTCCTTGGCTGGTGACTTCCACTCAAGGACTCCCTTGTAGCTTGGCGCAACTGTCCTTAGACTCCGAGACCGCTCTGTAGTCTCAGACGCACCCACTCAGCTTCCTCTCCCTCCCTCCTTCACACAGAGTCAGACTTGCATTTAGAATGATGGCTCTCCCAGCCTTTCTGGTTCCTTTTTTGTTTCCTTTCTCACAGGCATTTCCTCTACTAAAATAAAACCTTTAATCCCATCTTGGTGTCTTCTTCTTGGAGGACCTGGACTAACAGACCCCGTGTCTCATACACCCATTTTCCACAGTCAAAAGTTATTAATATTTCCCCACTTTTGCTTCATCTATCCTTTCCACATCCATTTTTCCCCCTGCTGAAGTGATTTAAAGTAAATCCCAGGCACCATGCCATTCACTCTTAAAACAGTTGTCCGTCGTTATTCACGGATTCTGTATTCGCGGATTTGCCTACCGCTAACATTTACTTGTAAGGCCAAAATCAACACTGGCAGTGCTTTCGTGGTCACTCATGAATTTGCAAAGAGCAGTGAAAAGTTTGAGTTGTCAGCTGTTCTCAAACAAACCGGTGCTCTGCCTTTTTGTTTTTTCTGGTTTTATTGAGATATAATTGACATATAACATTGTGTAAGTTTAGCCTGTACGAGGAGTTGATGTGGTACACTTATATATTGCAAAATTATTACCACCGTAGTGTTGGCTAACATCTCTATCATGTCACTTAATTACCATTTCTTTTCTGTGGGAAGAACATTTAAGATCTACTCTCTTAACAACTTTGTTCTGCCTTTTTGTTTCAGCTCTCATACCATAACAAGTGTCTTTTTCATGGTCTATTTTTTGCATTTTTGTTGGTGATTTTCCTGTTTAAAATGGCTCCCAAACATAGCGCTGAAGTGCTGTCTAGTGCCCTGTGCTCAGAGGCAAGATGCGCCTCATGGAGAAAATACACGTGTGTTAGGTGAGCTTCATTCAGGTTTATGTGAATTACTCACTTTCATGAATTATAGTACTCTGGGCCAAATTCAATGTTAATGAATAAACAATATATATTAAATAAGATGTCTTTAAACAAAAACACATAAAACAAGGTTACATATTGATCACTTGATGAATATGTGACCGGAAGCTCACAGGCACTGAACCCTGTATTTCCCCTGGGAGGAATGGTTCAGGATTTGATAATTCAGTGTTTTGGTGACTTTATATAATATAATTTCTGAAAAATAACAAAAATCGGCTGTACTTCAGCATAGTGCCATTTCCTTACAGGACCATGATGCCATTGTCACACCTAACAAAATTAACACCGATTCTTTGGTATCATCTAACACTCAGCCCGTTACCTCAACTGTCTCCACAAGGTATTTTCACGGTTATTCAAACTAGGCAGGTCCAAACAACAGCAATGTTTCGTGTTTGGTTGTTAGATTCTTGTGTTTCTGAATCTAGAACATTTCTCCCTCCTCTTTGAATTCTTTTCTCATGCCTTTGACTTGTTGCGGAAACCGGGTCAGTTGCCCTGTGAAACGTCCCACATTCAGGATTTTGTCTGTTTGGCTCCTTCTTGTATCATTTACTTTGTTCTTTCATCCCCTATATTTTTGGGCAATGGAATTTTGGGCAATGGTCTAGAGGGTTATTACTGGTGCGGTCAGGGTACAAAGGGAGGATCGGGGTGAGAATTGGGGATGGAGTCAGGGTTATATGGAAGATAGTGACTTTAGGGCTGGGTTGGGTTAGAGTTCCAATTCAGGGCAGAGCGACGTTTGCTGGTGGAAGATCCGGTGGTCAAGAGCTGAGAGCAGGGTTCCAGGATTTCTGGGTTCAAATTGTGACTTTGATCAACACTTATCAGCTGTTGATGTTGAACAAGTTATGTAACCTTTCGGTGTCTTGGTTTCCTCATTTATAAAATGAAAATAACAAGAATCCTTACCTCATAGGGCTGTTGTGGGGTTTAAATGAGTGAATACATGTAAAGTACTTGGACCCGTGCCTGGAACATGGTGTTGCTGTGTAAACGTTGGTTATTTTACTGTTATTGGTGTTAGACTGGGAACTGGGGCTGGGCTAGTTGCAGAGTAAGGGCTCTAGCTCATGCTTCCACCTATTACTGGAGGTTCCAGCTCATGGTCAGAGGCGGCTGGGGGTGAGAAGTGCCTGGATCACCCCTCCCTAGGGACAACCTTCCCTCGCTCCCTCTCTGGCCACTGGCTTGGGATTAAATGGGAGCCGGAGGTTCCATTTCACTTTCCCTTGGAAGCCTTTCCATTCCTTGACGAGTTCTGACTCTCACCCTTCTTCTTCCTTGCCCATGTGGCAACAGAGCTGTGGAAGTTCTTTGATACAACCACAATCCCAAGTGGGGTTTTAGAAGGGTGGAGGAAATAGGCCTTGGCCTCTAAATCACTTCTGAGAAGGAAATTTTGCAGGGTGAGGACACCTGTGTGGACATTTGGATCAGTTGCAGGGAGCTAGGATGGAGAAGGGCTGGTTCAATTCCAGCCCAAGAATAAGGCAAACCATACAGTGGCCACTAGGGGTGCTGGTGGATGTGAGTGTAGTATTCATCTATCCACCCATATGCCAACCATCCGTCTGCTATCCATCCATCCATCCATCCATCCATTCACCCATCCATCTGCCATTCATCTATCCATCCATCCATCATCACAACAAATACTGGGCACCACCTCTGAGTCAGGAACAGCATCTCTGCAGTCACGCAGCTCGTTGTCCAGTGAAGGAGGTGCATATTTAATGACTAAACACTGTGCTAGTAAGGAATGCACACTATGTGAAGAGAGTTCTAGAGAGGGTGGAACCTTCACGGCTGGGGCCACGGGCTAGAAAAGAGGCCTCTTCCTTCCTTCCTTGGGTCTGACTCTTCTGCCCTGGTGGCAACTCCTGTCCTAGGGCTGGGTCCAGTGGCAGGCTAATTCTTCACTTTCCTGGTTCTAAATCACTGGGTTAAACTTGAGAAGAGAGCTGTTCGTTCTGGGAAGGAATTCTGGAATTACCAAATCACTTCACTACACCTGGCCAGGCACCCGAGGTCATGGCCAAGTTGTCTGGAGGTAGGTTCTCTTCCTCATGAAGATTACCTTGGGGACATGTGGACACAGAATGTCCAGGCCACCTCCACCCAATGGAGTGGCAAGACCATGGATACGGTACTGTTGTCCCCAGTTTGGAGCTCCCTCCACTCCCTTACTTGGGGCAGTGGATAGTGGGTCAGAAGTCCCTCTTGTACCCTTCTGCTCTGCTCTCACCCACCCTAGCCCACTTCTTGGCCCTTAGTTTAGGTTTCTTAGTAATGGTTCTCAAGGTCAGGTATCCTAATGGGGCATCTTTTGCCTCTAAGTGCAGGCTCCAAGAGTCAGAGTATAGGACATATGTTCCCACAAATAAGACCAAGTTCCCCAAGGCTGCTGCATGGTGGGAGCTGTCTCTGCCACTGGATGAGGGGTCAGATGGCAGGGGTTGGGTCTGCTCCACCAGCCTAGGGGAGGGGCTGGGCCTCGCCCATCATCTCTCTCCATCTAACGAGAAGAAACAAACCCATGGAGCCTCATAGACTGGCCTGTTTATGGGGAGAATTTGGCCAGGGCCTGAGGTAGTTTCAGCACACTCTCCCTCCCTTCATCTGCCTGACTAATGTTCCCATTTGCAAGCCCCAGGTGAGAGATGGCAGCGTCTCCCCCGCTGCTGCCCCAGTGAGCAGCCGTGTTTGCGGTGTAACTACCTGATGGTATCTTGGAGGGTGGTTTGGGTGAGCTGTCTCTTGGGAGTGTCTGCCTGTTGTTTGCCTCAGCCCCCACCTGGCCCCCACCCCAACCCCTGCCTGAGCTCATTGCATTATTCATAGAACCATAAGACCAGCACCCTTGCCCCCAGCACTGTTAGAGACATCTGTCTGGCTGACATTGGTGTGTGTGTGGTGTGTGTGTGTGTAAATATGTGTGTGTGGGTGTTTCAGGGGAGAGGGTCCACTCTGCACCTCCTCTTGAACTAGCCCCTAGGATTTCTTCTCTGACATGTTTCAAAGTAGAAGCTTTGGGGGCATCACTGTTGCCATTCTGAATGGCCCCTAAATACCCTCCCTTGCATCAATAGGTTCCCACCTCCTTATTCTGGAAGATTTCCTCTCTGGTCCCCCAACTGAAGAGGGCCTCTTCCTGGTCCCAAGTCCCTACTATGGTAAGAGAAGACTAGGGTCAGTGCCATCAACAGAACTTGGTGCCCAGCTTGCCTTGACCTCTACCACCAGCTGTGCGAACCACCGTCACCGTCCACCCCTCCCACTGCCCCTTAATTCTTAAGCCATAAAATGAGAACCATGGTGTGAAGAGTCCCTTTGGGGTTAAATGGGATCACGTATGCAGAAGTGCTGGGACACAGAAACCCAATATCTTAACATTCTTCCTCTGCCTGACTGTCCTCTCAGTCCTGTATGCCCCAAGGGCTGTCTCCCGGGCAGCAACCACATACAGAGTTTATCAGAGGAGAAACAAAAACAGAAGAAGTAAAGGAGGGAGAGGAGCCCCACCCTTTGGGATCCTCTGAGCTGATGGGTGAGAGACATTCTCTGCTGGGGGAGCTCTTGGTGTGTTTGTGTCTGCGTGTGTGTGAGTGTGTGTGTGTGAGTGTGTGTGTGGTGGGGGAGTTGCCCAAGCATGGGAGGGAAACCCAGATCTGTGTATCTAGGCTAGATTGAAGACTGTAATGTCTTTTTAGCAGGCAAGAGCAATCAACGAATTCATTAAGTTCCTGTTTACACATCTATTGTCAAAGCTAATAATTTGATTTAACTAAGCTGATTACCTTCATTCAAAACCATTAGTTCCCATAAGTAAATGTTCCTGTGTTTGCATTTTCGTAATTATGTTGGCATTTCACAACTTGCATTTCAAAGGAAGCCCGGGCTCAAACAGGGCTTGCTCTGAACTGACTTCCTCAGCCTGGGCGCTGGGTTAGGTGCTGGGGACAGAGGGGAACAAGACAGGTCTGGCTGTCCTTTGCCTGCAGCCCATACTTGCTGTCCATCATGTGCTGCCTCTGGTGTCCTGGATGGCCCATGGCCTTGTGTCTGGATGGTACTACAGGCTGTCTGTGGGCAGGGCCAAGGCCAGCCTTACAGCCGGTCTCAGGGACCTCTGGGTGCGGGGTTGCCGAAGCGAGCATCTTGCACGTGGGACAGCCCTCCACACAGCCTCTCAAAGGCACTGTGGATTGACACACCCACGATTAACTAGGCAAAAGGAGACTCCAGGGTCCCCCTTCAGGGAAGAGGAAGGAACCAGTATTTGTCTAACACCCCAGTTGCTAGGTGCTGGTACTGTGGTTCCCTCTTTATTCCCTCCAAGAATGTGTCAGCATCTCCACTTTACAGGTGGTAAAACTGAGACTGGAGAAAGTTAAGTAACGAACCCAAGTTCACATGCTGGGAAGAGGGTTCATGCCGGGACTCCACCCTGAGCCTGTGCCATTTCTGCCACAACATGCCTTCCTTCTCAAGAGAGAGGTGAACAGGGCCCCTGGCGCTCCCCATTCCCAGCTCCCTGGGGTTCGCCCATCTCCCTCAGGGAGGAATGGGGCAGGACAACATCACACCTCAATAAGGGCCAGCCTTAAGGACACTGGCCTGCCTCCACTGCCCTGTGATGTTCCCCTGTACCATAGGTCCTGGCCTGGCCCCAGGAGGCGCCTGAGTCCTAAAGAGTCTTGTGATATGTGCATTTTGGAGTCTGGCCAAAATACAGCCCCATCTTCCCTTCTCCCCTGTGGCCCTATTCCCAGACCCCGCTGAAGCCTGGACTGAGACCGTACAGGCAGGCTAGGCTTAGGGCAACTGGAGCCCACCATTGGCCTCTCGCCTCTCTGGCTGGTGCCCCGGTGGGTTTTGCTAGATGCCCGTTCCCTTGGAGCAAGAGCCAGGGTCTGGCCAGGGAAGCGTGGAGACAGCTCAAAAGGAGGCAGAGGGATCTGGGCTTTGAAACAACAGCAAACGTAGCTGACACTGATTGAGCACCGACTGTGTGCCCAGGCCCTGTTCCAAGCACTTTGCCACTGACAGGCAGGAAGATGGGCCTCTCGGAGTCTCAGTCTCCTCATCCATACAACCGGTAGAAGAACCTGTGCTGGGAAAGTGTGCCCTGGGGACCAGGGGGAGGCACTGCCACAAGGGGGCTTTGCACCCAGATTTCTTGGCACCGTGGACATACCCTCCCTTCCTCCTGGACTGTGAAGGAAGGAAGGGCTGTGTCTGCCAGGGTCTCCCAGGCTGGCAGTGGGGGAGGGTGGAAGCCTGAGCCTGGAGGAAGGAAGGGACCTCTCAGGAAGGTGGCACATGGGGAGCCCCAGGAGCCAGCCCAGAGGGAGCCTCTCCTCGGCCTGACACTGACATCGGCCTCTCCTGCTCCTCCCTCCTCTCTCTCCTCCTGAGCCATGCTGCCTTCTCCGCCTGTGTGCTGGCTTCCTGTGGGGGCTATCTCCCCACCTCTGCCTCCCCTCACTCCCTCTCTGACTCACTTTTCCCAGGCCTCACTTAGGGGCAGCCATGCTGCAAGTGCTGTTCCTGAGGACAACCCCAGCAGCCCCAGGGGACAGGAAACCAGCCCCACCCCTGCCCCTTGCACAGCACTCTCCCTTCCCTATGGTCTCCCCATCCGCTGTTCTTTCCCTCGGCTCCCTGCCTTTGCCTTCCCTCTCTTCCTCTCCCTCTCTTTCCTTCTTCTCCCCCTTCCTGCCTTCCTACCTCCTACCCCTGCCCTGTCCCCAGCCTTTGTCTCATAGCCCTGTCTCTTGCTGCCTCCCTCCCCTTTCTCCTCTGGTCCTTAGCCCTGTCCTGGACCCCCACTGCACCTCCACCCATAGACCTGAAATAGGAGCAGCCTCTACCCCTGCAGGAGATAGAAGCTTCCAGACTCCACATGGGAGGAAGCTGAGGGCCTGGACTGAGTCGTCAGCAGCTGCTGATCTTGGCCATTCCGAGGAGCCAAGTCAGGCCCCCAGAGGAGACAAATGTTGCTCAGAAACCCAAGAGAGCCTGTGGTACTTTCTATGGCGTGTGTTCCTTACGTAAATCTCCTGCCCCTCTTTGAGGACAGAATTGGTCTTAAAAAAAAAAAACAACCAAATTTGAAGTTATTGTGACCCAGATGGTGAGTGAAGTGAGTTAGAGAGGACAGTTTTGGGTGGGAAGCTGTGCATGACACCCACAGAAGGCTGTGCTTGTGTGCGGCTTGTCAGTTCAGTTCACTTCTGCTCCGTGGGCATCATGGTGTACAGAACGCCTTGCCAGGCTCTGGGAGGGTCAAGAGCCACAGCCAGCCATGCCCATCCTCCAGAGCTCATATCCAGCGGATGGGGGACCTGAGGGCCACGAGAGTGCTTCTGGATATGAGGGAGAATAATTCAATCCCCACTAGGGGGATGGAGGATTGAGATGCGGGAAGTCTTAAAAGTATCGTTTGCCGCTGGGACATGAAGAATTGGGAGCCATGGTGCCAAGGTGCAGGGAGCAGGCCTGGGGCCCACTGGGTCTGAGTGCCAGCGCAACCACTTTCTAGCTGTGTAACCCTGAACATATGACTCTCGGGGGCTTGGTTTTCCCATCTTTAAAGTGGGAATAATTTTCATACCAACCTCATAGTGTTTGTGTGAGACAATGACTGAATCCCAAAGGGCTCCATACATTTTGGCTTTTAAAAAGGATGTTTCTAAAAAGGGTCCTATTTCAAAAACATTTTGAAGTGAAGTGCGATCAGCCTCCTAAACGATTATGCAGGAGACCGGCCATCCTTCAGCGTCCCCAAATGGAAACCCTGGGTTCCGCTCTGTCTCTGCCACTGGCCTGCTGTGTGCCCATCTGTAAGATGAGGAGGCTGTAACAGAGGTTTCTAAAGTTCCTGCAGGCTTGGCATTATTTCCTCAAGAATCCAGTGTCACTGGTTTTTGTCACTGGCCCAGGGCAGTGGGGACCGTCAATGGGGGCTGGTGGGGGTGGGGGCGGAGCGGGGAGAAGGCCTCCTTCTCACAAGAGCCTAGATCCAGGAAAAAGAGACCCAGATAGGAGAACTCTGGTGTTGACTCAGCTTCTAGAAGGAAATAGGGTCTGTGCATACCTGGGAGCCCCAAACCCAAATATTTCGAGGCTCTGCAGTTGGGGTGTGGTGGGAGTGAGTCACCCAATGGGGAAAAAATGGGGAAAGCATTCCTCTTATTCTCCTCCCTTCCCCTCCTCGTGCTCATGAGCAGAGAGGCTGAGCACCATCAAAGCTGTCCACACCTCCCGGGAGACAGATGTTGGCCTGTTTAGTCACCTGAGTGAGCTGGGGGAGGCTGTTGTGGGATGTTACAAGCAGAGCACGGACGCACTCCCTCTCCACTCCATTGCAGTGGCTTTAAATGAGCCCCTTGCAAAGCTATGGCCCTTTAAACGGATCTCGTCCATCCATGTCAGAAAGAAAGTATTATTAATAAGTTGCCCTGGGCACCCAGTAATGATTGCAAGCGGCTGTGAGCCAGGGTACAGGAGGGCACTGCAACTTGAAAGGGAACATTTCCCAAAGGGAGGTGATAGGTCTTGATAATTGTTATAATAACAGCTCAGTGGGCCTGGGTTGGTTCCTTTCATCCTGTGAGGTCATAAATGGCTTTCTCCACTGGAGAAAGGACAGGGCCTCCACCCACCACAAACACCCTCTCGGCCGCGCTCACCCAGCTGGGGATTTGCCCAGCTGTTATTTCTGAGCTGGGGAAACCTTGGGATTGTCAGAACGAGGTCAGCTAACCATGCCCGTGCGCGCCATTCTCCCAGGACGGGAGTGGAAATTCCACTTGTCAAGTCGGTTCTCAAGTCCTTTGCCAGGAAGCCTGTTCCATCGTATTGGCCCAGTTTCCCCTCGTTGTCTCACACACAAAGGTGCAGCGTGCGGTGTAGTTCAGTTTGCTGCATGAGTGACCACAAATGCACGGCTGGTTTGCTTCTACACCTCCAAAGTTGACAGTTGTGTCCTGCGGATGGAAGCGTTAAAACGACTCTGCCTGATCTCTCTGTGGGGTTCAAGGCATCTCTTAGGGCTCTCACAGGGAGCACCTAACAGGGCCAGCAGCCACAGGGTGGGCTGGCAGTCAGAGTGCCAGTGCCCTGGATGTCGTGGATGTCGTCTGGATTACGCATTATTTAAGTCTCTTTGTCCTCTACCTGTCTGCTTTCTTCTACGTTGGTCTGAGATGGCGAGACCACAAGAGCACGGGCTGCTGTGTGTGGAGCTGAGACCGGGCATGGTACTGTGGACCCCTGGCCCCGTTGATTCTCCTGCAGGGGAGGTGCCACATTCAGAGTCACCTGGCCTGGAAGATGATGGTGTTCATCTCCACTTTGCTCCTGCTGCCGCCTGGGTTCGAAGCTGCCTGGCCTACATCTAGCATCCTCCCAGCCCTGGGTCTGGCCGGGCCCCCTCCTCAACCCTCTACAAAGGCCCATTTGGGGTCTTCAGCCCCAAGATACTGGTCTTGCCGAGCAGCCATGTCCTTCCCTGTGAGCCTAGTGGAAACCACACACTCCGGGCTTTCCTGTAAATCTTGGTTCACTGTTCAACCCTTTGTCACATGCTGGGCCATGTTTAGAATTTAGAAAAATGACTCCTTGATTTTAGTCAGCGCCAAACTTCATTCCACACATAGATGCCTTGCAGCACCTCGGATGCTCATGAAATGGCTGTAGACTTTTTCAGTTTTCTTCAGTTGTCTGAATACACAGACCTGGGCACGTGAAGGACTCCTGGGAAATGCTACTGAGACCAAAACGGAGGATATTTGAAGATGAGCAAATTTGGAGACAGCTTAGGAACGTGGGTTCAAATTCCGACCCCGCCACACAGGCGAGTCATCTACCTTGGGTGCTTGGCTTCCTCAACTATAGAGTGGGGACCGCAGCATGTAGCTTACAGGATTGTGCAACGATGAAATGAGTTAACGCAGGACGAACGTTGAGAACAGAGCCTGGGACAGAGAATGTCAGCTACTGTAGTAATAATTATTATTTTTATTATTGTGGAAGTGTTGGGGGGCTAAACTCTGACCTTTCCAAGTCCCCTTCCTGGAACCTGGGGATCCATGGCTCAACAGGTATGGGGTGGTACACCAGCAGCCAGCAGACAAGGATCTTGTTAAAAGCTCTCAGGCAAAGGCTTCTAAGACCATCCTTAACTCTTACGAGCTTCAAGCTTTCCCTGTCAGAGGTTCCCCCTTAGGTCAGACTTCTAGCCTGCAAACTGCGGCCAAATCACATCTCTGTGCCTCCCACCTACTTAATGCAGGGAAGTAGGAACGCCCATTTTTCCAGGCTTCGAGGGATCTCAGTGACCAGAGCCCAAAGGACGGGGACAATGCCAGGGCAGGCCCTGGGCGTGCCAGCCTTCTGGGCCAATACCTGTGGCCCCAGCGCCTTGGACCCAGCACTTAGAGTGAGAGGAGCCACTCAAAACCCATATGGAGAGCCCATAAAGGCTTTGTGTACAAATCCTCCTCGTGTCTCCTCCCAGCCCAGGGCAGCCACTGACTATAAGGCCCGTGGGGCCATTCCTCTACCATGGCTTTCACCTGCCACTGTGGTTCAAGGAGTGTACGTCCTCCCAGCTGCCAATTCATGGTCCATGCAAGTGTCTCTGCAAAGGTGTCCTCTTTGCTTGGTGCCAATTCCTATCCATCCTTCATGGCTCAGCTCATATGTCACCTCCACCAGGAAGCCTTCTCTGATCCCTCTGGTCAACACCATCCTCTCTCTCTTGGAATTCCTCTGGCCCTCGGCATTGATATGAAGTAGGCCAAAGGTTTTTTAGGGCATAACCCACCCTACCACCTTATTCTCCTGTGATGCCAGGGTGAGGTGACAGAGCGTGACAAAGTCTCTGCGAAGGCCAAGAAACCAACCTGTGTTCCTGCCGTTGGGGAGCTCGGGGCCTTCCCCTGCACGAGGCTGTGATGGAGCTCTAGCTACACGTGCTCCTAGAGGATGGGAAGGGCCATTGGACTTTGCTTTTGGACTTTGAATTTGTGATACTTACAGGATCAGAGGTAAAGGCTGGGACAGAAAAGGACAGGCTAGACTCTCTTGGGGCTGGATTTGGAGGTCAAGTGCCAGGAAAAAGCGATTTGGGAAACGTCAGTGTCTCAGTAGACTGCTGTGCAGCTCAGGCATGCCCGCCGGCCTCTCCCGACGCTCTTTGAGCCTCTCCTTGCCCCTGCCTCTGTCTCTGGGTCTCTGTGCCACTGTTTCTCCACTTTCCACCTGAGGCAGGCTCACAGGTGCCTGGCCACATCGACCACGTGAGTGTGTGGACGCAGCCTTGGCACGAGGAGCATTCTGCCACCCCTGCCGCCAGACCCCCCACTAACACTGCATCAGCACATCGCCAGGGTGAAGGATTGGCCAGCTGACTCCCAGCTATCCATTTCCCAGGCCCACCTTGAAACGCCAACATGCCACCGTTTCCTCACATTCTGGATTTTACTGTAATGAAGCACCCCTGACCCAGAGGTTATTTTTTTTTTGTCTGGGATTACCTACATCACAAATAAAAAAAAGAGAAAATAACTGCCTCCCAGAAGAGGAAAATCAGGGGGTCCAAGACAGGAAAGGCCTGAGATGCAGTGTCAGCCTCAGGAGTGGCCTAGACCGACCAGCGTGTCCTCCACCCCTGCCTCTCCCTCCCGGGCTCTGACTTGGCAGGCAGCTGCGGGGAGTGAAGGAAGCATGTTAGACAATCAGGTAGGGTGGTGGGACAATGGGCAGAAAGGGGCGACCCAACCTCTTCTCCCTCTCCCAGATACCCCAAGGCCTCAGCCCCGGGTAACCGAGAGGTCAAAGGTCAGGACAAGACAGCCACAGCCAAGAGAAGGCTCCGTTCCCAGATCCAGGCCTCCTGTCTTTGCTTCCTGGCTGGACACACCTTGCCTCTCTCTCTGGAGATTGTCCTTCTGCCCGAGGAGTTTTCACACACAATGGTTGGCAGACTTTGGCACTCATTTTCATCACCGTTTTTAAGGTGAATGGCATTTGTCACATTCCTTCCTGGCTGGCTTTGATGTGGGGTGATTTCCCACTCCCTAATGACAGGTGAGGAGCTGGCCAGCTAACACCCAGCACCTCTGGGCGGCCTGGCTATCCCTTGCAGATCTGGTTCCCACAGCGGCTGCTTGTTTTCAGTATCTATTCCAGGGACCTTAATTAAGATCCCCTTTAATGATGGAGAGGAACTTCTCCAGCGATTACCTCCTTACTTTTACAGCTCTCTCAGGCTCTTTCTCTCTCCCTCCGCCTCCTGGCTCCCACAGTCTCCTCTCCTCACCCCGATGGATGGCTCACAAGCCAAGGACACAGCTTTTCTGGAGGGCTCTGGGGTTCTGGTGGAGCACTCTCCCCAGACATTCCCGTGATGATCGAGCGCACCATAATAATAACATGCAAGACCATTTTACAGCCTGCGCCCTAAACAAACTGTAAAACTACAGTGTGGCAAGGAGCCTGGCCTACAGAAGGAAAGCAATAAACGTTTGTTTGATAAGTGAAATGAGTACAAAGATTTGCATATGGATGAGTTTAGTATTGAACACAAATATTGACGTTTGGGGCAGGACACTTCTGATTTCCCAGCTGGAAGCTGTCTTAGATTCTGAGCCTCTTCATGAGCTCGGTGTCTGTATCATTAATTCAGAGATGTGCGGATCTGGTCATGAGGTGGGATGTGTTGGGGCCAAGGGTGAGCACTGGTCCAGGCCCTGCAATTCCTGCTTCTGTTGCACTTCTGCCCTGATCTTACTTTTCTGGCCTCAGTTTATTTGTCTGCAAAATTGGGGATATCAATCCCCATTGTGCAGATAGACTGTGAAGTGGTGATGAGACCCTGCATGTAAAAACGTCCAGCAAGAACCAGTCAAGGTTGATTCAGGTGGGCCTTGGCTTTTCCATCTGGAGGAAGAAGGGACTGGACATTGCAGGACTCCAGGTCTCGGGCTGGGCTGCAGCTTCGTGGTTTACTTGCAGCCTCCTAGAGCCCCGAACGGGCCTGCTCTCTCTTCTCCCTGGCCCGGGGCAGGGGGTAGGGGGTGGTTCTCTCTTCTTCCTCCTCAGTGCCTGGCCTCCTCCTGCCTTCTTCAAGGCAGCCTTCCTACCCTCCCTCCCACCGCAACCCAGCTCTTACCCTGGTCCATTCTGACACCCTCCATGATTTCCTTCCTCACACAGCCATATCTTATCTCTCCAGGGAGATTGTTACTTTCTTGAAGGAAGTCCTGGAATCCTAGAATGAACACTGAGGCTGAAAAGACCTAGGATTCATTCAGGTCAATTCTTTTGTTGTAAAGGCTGAGAACAGGATCATGCCCACCCAGATGGTCAGCTGCCAAGTGGGGCTGGATGGAGGAGCTGCTGATGCCCTATGACATACCCTTCCCAGAAGACCCAGTGACCAGGACTTGTAGGGAGTGGCTTAGACACACGGGAGGTGGAGGGGGCCATGCGCACATGGTGATGGTGTGAGTGAGTGCTCAGTCACGCCCTCATCCTGCCAGAGTCCTGAAGTTTGCCCAGCTCTGATCATGGAGTGGGCGCGCTACCTGGGAGCTCTGGGCTTGTTTTCCCTCACTCTCTCTGAGCCTCAGTTTCCCTACCTGTAAAGTGAAGAGCTGCTATGAGGAAACTCTTCAGTTGCCTCTGGCTTGGTCATTCCCTGATACCAGGAAGTGAAGCAGATGTGGAGGTAATGGGGTTCCAGAGAATCCCACTCCGCCCGCGGCCCCACGCCTCCCTCACACACACCCTTCTGGTGTGAGCTCCGGCTGTCCTTCTGCAAAGCTGACACGTCTCGATATGGTGGCTGATTTTGGAGAGGGAGTAGGCATGGTGAGTTATAGCTCTCTCCGCCTGGACACTCACTTGTAGCCTGGCTGTGGGAAAACCCTGGGAAGAACTCTGAGCCTGTTTCTTTATTTGTAAGATTGAGACAACAATTAGCCTCCAACCTCCCACTTCCTCTTGGGCGAGCAGCAGATCTAAGGAGTTATTATGACTGACCCCAGAGAGCCAGCAAGAGGGTGAGAAGGCGGAGAGAGTGCAGCTGTGGCCGGGTCAATACCCAGACTGAAGAGGCTGGAGGGGGCAAGGCTGAGGCTCCACTGGGGCAATTTTGTGGGGCCAGCTAGACAAAGAAACTGGCACACGGGATTGGGGAGGGGGCTTGGGGGTCGAGAGGCAGCTCTGGCAGAGCCAGGAAGCTGAAAGTTGGCCACGAATGAGGCCTGGACGTCTAATGGCTCTAGATAGACTGGACTTTGGTCACTGAATGAGCTCAATATTTGTAGATTTGACGGGATGTTTTAATCTTTGTCGAGAACAATTTAGAGAAGGTACCCAGGGAGACCACTGGCCTACTTCTGTGACCCAGTCGTGGCACTGAGAGCCTGGCTTTCAAGAGCTGGGCTCTGAGGGTGTGGATGGGTTGGCAGGCCCAGAGCCCGCCATGCAAATCAGGTCTTCCCATTGCTCTTCACCCAAGCCTTGGCCTTTATTGCCTAGTGCCTTCCTTCCCAGGAACTCAGAGGAGGGGCACTCTATTATCTCGGAGCCTTTCAACACCCAGGGGAGGCAGGGAGGCAACTGGGATCCTTATCAGGGGTGGGGCCATCCCATCTTTGCTCCTCCGCCGGTTCGGATTTTCTGGGGGCAGCCTGATTTCAGCATCTGGGCACAGGACACAGCTGGCCCTGCTATCCAGTTATTGCCAGAAAGAAAGACTTCGGATCACATACTCTATCAGCAAAGTCACTATTTTTGGTAGCTGTCCGTCAGCTTTTAACAAGAGTGAATCATCCTATACAGGTCTCCTCACAGCTACCCTGGGTTGCATTTCACAAATAGTTTATCTTGGAAAGTATAGCAGGAAGGAGCCTGCTCAAAGCTAGGCATCCCGGAAGACTTGACTGACACACAAAACAAGTGGGTTGATGTTTGCCTGGCTCTGCTTTAAAATATTCCCAAGCTCAAGTCACCTGTAATATATTTCATTGGGTCCATCAGTATTTTCCGGGAAGAATCTCAGTCCTTGATGGGTCCCTTTGATTTTCGCAAGAGGATGTCCAAACTTTCACCAGCATGACATCTGTTGAGTCATCGTGTCTCATGTACAACTTTCCCACCTAGAACAGCTTCGGTCAAGGTACCTGTCATGAGAACCTACAGTCCTTCACCGTCTGCTAGAACCTGCCTAGAGACACTCTCCTTCAATAGCGTGGCTTTGGGGATCTGCAGACGGCACTCTCCAGCGTTTGTTCTAACATCCACCCCTGGACAAAGTCAGATCATCAGGCGTTCGTGTAGCTGCACTGAACCTCATGTCCCTAGACCCCTACTAGTTGTATTTCACATTAGCCGGACTCCCGTCCGCCTCACCATCGAATGTCAGAAACAAAGCTCACGGCTGTGCCTGCTGCCAAGACGCTTCCAAGCGCTCCGCTCCTTGTCTGATGGGTTGTCCTCATTGGGGGTGGTTAAGGAGACACTTCCTCCTGTTCTCTGGGATATCAGGAATGCTGGTGTTTCTCCTAGGCAAGTAGTTTGCTTTAATTTTGAGGATGCTGGGAATTGTGCGGCTGCTCACGTTTCATCTTGGCACTGGCTGTTAGAAGTTTTAGAGCCAAATTTGTGGCCCACCCCTAGCAAATGGATCAAAGTTTATGGTATGTTTATTTTGTATTAGTCCCATCCTTGGCTCCATTTTATGGCTTTACCCTTGCTTTTATATTTTTTCTTTCTCACCTGCTTCCAATTTATGTCATCGTGCTGAATTTCATGCATCTCTGTAAGCTGCCTTAAATCCTTTTGTGAAACAAAGAGGTGTGTACATAAGCAGACAAACAAATGCATATTCTGTCTCATCATTAGATGACATCTCATCATTTTTGGCATGGGAAATAGGGTCCACAGAGCTCCTGCTGTCCCCAGGGCCACCATTCTTCTACAAGACCAGCCAAACAGATCAACTGTGAACAAACGCAAGAATCTTCTCTCCAAGGGGTGGGAGACAAAAGCAAATAAACTACATAACTACACAAAAGTTCAGGTGTTGTTGAGGGCTGGGATGAAGATAGAGCAGGGAAGGGGGAATAGGGCACAGACAGCCTGGCCGGGGTGCTCTCACTGAGAGCGAGTGTTTGAGCAGAGCCCAAGGAAGAGAAAGAGGTAGTCACGGTGTCCATGGTGGAAGAACGTTCCAGCCAGAGGGACTGGCTGGCACGAAGTTTGGAGGCAAGCTGAGAATGTTGGAGGAACTCAAGGAGGCCGGTGTGGCTGGAACAGAGTGAGGGAGGAGGAGGGTGGTAGGAGGCGGGGAGCAGGGACTCCCTCCTGTAGGGCCTCCCAGGCCACAGTAAAGCCTTGATGTTCTTCTGAGATGAGATGCCTTTAGGGGATCTGGGCAGAGGGATGATGTGATCTGACTTGAGTTTCAGTATAATCCCTGCGACCACCAGGAGGAAGGACGAAGCAGGAGATGAGTTGGACGGATACTGCGCTCATCCAGGCAAGAGCTGATGAGGGTTTGAACTACAATAGCAGCAGTAGAAGAAGTAAGTGTTCAATTCGGGGTCTTTCCCCATATTGTATCACCACCCCTTGGAGAGAAGATTCTTGCGTTTGTTCACAGTTGATCTGTTTGGCTGGTCTTGTAGAAGAATGGTGGCCCTGGGGACAGCAGGAGCTCTGTGGACCCTATTTCCCATGCCAAAAATAGAAGTCTGTTTTGTCTGCTCTTGTTGTCCTTTTCATACCTCCAACGGTACAAGCTGGCTGCTGCCCGCCTCCTGGCACAGGTCGTCAACAACTCCTCTGCATGACGTGGCACTCCAGGGATGCTTGTCCCTTTCATTTCCACAGCCCACCTCTCTTGCATCTCCTCCCACCTTGCACAGGGCTCTGTCATAACCTTTCCAGGCTTCTCTTGCACCACTCACTCCTTTCAGCTTCGCGCTTCATAGCATTTTGTCTTTGTTCTTCTCACCCTCAAAAACTGCTACATAATTCGTGAGGCCCAGTGAAAGATGAAAATGTGGAGCACCTCGTTTAAAAATTACTAAGAAATTCAAGATGGTGTCAGTAGAGAACCAAACCGCCCTCTAAGCACAGGGCCCAGTGTGGTCAGATACCAAGGAAGCAGGCCTTGCTGGTTCTGCATGCTCCCAGGACAATCTCACCCATGTTGGCGTTAACTACCACACACACTAAGGATTCCTGGATGCATCTTCTTTCTTGAGCCCGAGACCGAAGTGTGGGCCCAACCTATTGACATCAACACTTTGTCATTTCGCAGGCCACTTAAGAGCAATAACTTCAAGACTGAACACATTATCTTCCCCCTTCAAACCTGCTTCTCCTCCTGTATTCTCTATCTTGATGAATAGCGACATAATCCTCTGAGTTGCCCAAACCAGAAACCTCTGAGTCATCCCTTGCTCTACCTTCTGCATGACCCCCCATATCCAACAGGTCTCCAGACTCCAGTGATTACAGTTCCCTCTTGTCTTGGAGATCCATCTCCTCCTCTCGGTGTTCCGCGCTGCTGCTCTGGTTCACGTGCTCAGAAGCTCCTGCTTCCTCTGGTGCAGTTGTCTTCCTTCTCCCTGCCTCCTGTTTCCTAGCACCCATCCAGCCACCTCCACCCAGTCTCCACAGTGATGTTTCTAAAACACAAAACTCAATTACCTCACTATCGTTTCTGTGGCTCCCACAGTCTGCGGAACAAAGTTGAAACTCTCTGGCGTTGTATGCTGGCTCTTCATGATTTGGCCCCTGCCTATCAGCATCTTTCAACCCTGACCCAGGACAGACTGCTCTAACCTGCGAATGATGCTGATGGTCCAACTATCCTTGTACAGGCCTTGTAACAGGCCATGTACTTTCCCACTGCTTGCCTTTGCACATCCCGTCCTCCCAGCCTGCTGCCTCCCTAGCTCCCTCTGGCTGCCATGCCCCTTCTGGACCTTCATGATGAAGCTCCGGGATGGCAAGTTGAGTCTTCTATCTCCCAAAGATGCACTAAAATGAACCAATGAGAAGAAGAATTGATAAAAGTCCATAGCAACACTGATAAACAGAAGAGACTGCCATGCAAAGAGAAGGCATTTATAGGAATTTCTGAAGAAATGAAGCAGATAGAGTCCAATTGAAAGGACAGCTCATCAATAAACAGATGCGCATGTGTACACAGGTGAAGAGGACGCCCCTGAAAGTGAGGGTAGGGGCCTTCTCTACAAAGCTTCAAAGGACCCCATGCTTGAAGCATCAGGGAGAACTAATAGGTGTGTGTGGTGGGACAATCTCAGTTGGCAAATTGAAAGGACATGAACTAAGAACTGAGTCACTTCTCCACAGTGAGAGTGGCAGGCTCATTTTGTGTGCCTTCTTTACAAAGTCTCGGTGTGGACTGAAGAGTGAAGTGGGTGTGGCAGGGCCCCAGCCAACTCTGAGCTCTAGTACAAATATGGAGAATGAAAGGGATCAGAAGGGTGGTGAAATCCCCTAAGGCCCTCAGCACCCACAGTGGCAACTCCTTTCCTTCTTCCTGTTGACATCAATAGCTTTGCTAGAGACATGTGTGTGGAAGGTCTCTGAGTAGGAGGCCAAGAAGCCATCAGCAGGGAGCAACTTGACGGTCCTCCAGGGTTCACCCAGAGCTCCTCACTCTAGCTGTTGGTCAAAGCATTCTTCAGCCCCCAGGCTACAGCTAGGAGCAGAATGCACGCCACTGGAGGATGAGGGCAGGAGCCCTTAGAGCCATGAGCTTTTTCCTGAGAACTCTGGGCTGCTGCTCTGTCCTCAGCCCATCCACCCAAAAGCAAGGCTCCTTCAGTGTGGCCCAACCCAGTCCTCATTCACCTACCTTTTTTGGGGGAAATGATGGTGACCTGGAAATATGCACCTGCTCAACTGGTGTTCAAGTGTGAGAGACAGAGAAAGATGTCTTTAGAACATAGAAGTCAAAATACTGGTATGCTCTTTCTGAAAGGGTGGGGCAGAGGGGCAGAGGGGTTGAGGAGAAATGAAACAGAAAATAAATCAGAGAAAAATAAATCCAGGTGAAGGGAAGATCCAGGATATAAGAAACAGTTTTATCCAAATAAATGTGTTAATAATGGGATTTTGAAATTTAATGCAGGCATTATGGAAGGATTATAAAAAGGAGAAAAACATAGATGTAAAAATCTGGGAAATAAGGAGACACTAGGATAAGACAAACAAAAAGTTCTTTCAGGGGCCAGCCTGGTGGCATAGTGGTTAAGATCTCATGCTCCGCCTTGGTGGCCTGGGTTCACGGGTTCAGATCCCAGGCGTGGACCTACACTAATCATAAACCATGCTGTGGCAGTGACATAAATATAAGGTGGAGGAAGATTGGCAACAGACGTTAGCTCAGGGCTAGTCTTCCTCAGCAAAAAAAAAAAAAAGTCTATCAAATTTTTCATTTTCTTTTTTGAGATTTGTTTATTTATTGACATGTATATTTCATTCAGATTCATTTGTTAAAATTTAGAAATAACCAATGGTAGGATAGCAATAGGATGTAGGACTTTGAAACTACTAGAGAATAAAAAGGAACCAAAAATATATTGAGTAAAACTTAGGCAAAGGAAAATAGGAAATAACAGGAAATATTAATAAATACAAACTGGAAGATAACATGTCAGGGACAAGATCAAACAGAAGAGTGATAACAATAAGTGTGACCTAGTTAAATTCTCTACTTAAAGAAAAAAAGTCGATTGGCTATAAAAGCCAAACCCAGTATTGTGCTGTCTATAAGAGAAACACCTAAACCAAACTGGTACAAAATGTGGAAGATAATGGTGTGAACAAAGATACATTTGGAAATGCGTGTGAGAGAGACAGAGAGAGAGAGAGAGAACTAAGAAAATAGAAGCAGTGATGGCAATATTGATGTTAGAATAAGCAGAATTCAAGGCAAAAATTAGATTGGAAAAAATTTATATTTATAAAAGTTATAATCAACTAAAATATACAGTATTAATGAAATTTTATGCATTGAAAACTAGATATAGAAAGGCACAAATGCTAGAAATGCAAGAACTGAACGAAACCACAATCATGGTGGAAGGTTCCATCACACGTCCCTGAATTGGACGGACACTCAAAGGCTTTAAGATAACACAATTGTTCAGTTTGATTTAATGGATGCAATAGAAATTTTACCCAATGTATATAAAAAAGTTCTCACATAACTGTGAATCATTTACCAAAACTGACCTTGTATAAGTACATAAACAAATTCTCCATAAATTTCCAAATCTGACCACAGCGCAATAAAACTAGGAATAACAAACAAAAACAAAAGATGGAATTACCGAGAAATGACTTTGAAAAATTATTTTCTACCTGAAAATTAACAACAAAAAGAACAGAATAGATAAAAACTTGTGAGGTAAAGCCAAAGCTACATTCAGAGTAAAATTCATTGTTTTAACCATTTTATTAAAAATAAAAGATTGAAAAGGACTGACTGAGAGTTTTGTTTTAGAAGCTAGAAAAGGTAAAACGTCAAAGAAAGTAAGAGGAATAAATTGATGTATTAGAAAGAAAAAAAATTGATAGAGAAAGTCAAAACAAGACTCGATTTACCCTGTCAGTAAATATTTATTGTGTGCTGAAGAGGTGCCAGGTGTGCACAAACTCACCGGGAATGCTGAGATGAATGCAGATGTGATCACTGTTCTCGTGGAGTCGCTTTGAAAAGATTTTAAAAAATAGACAAACCTCTTTTGAGACTGGCAAGAAAAAAAGAAAGGCATGTAAATGAACACAAATACACAACTTTATAAATAAGAAAGTGGATTTAATTGCATACTTGGAGGGAAAGTTTTTTAAAAATTAATATCCTATATAGATTTATGTCTGTAAATTTGAAATTCTAGATGACATGGGCACTTTTAATGTCAAATATAAACAGCAAAATTGGTTCCAGAGAAGGCAGATCTAAAAAGATCAATAACCAGAGGAGAAAGTGTAAGTGTAATAAAATATTTAACACTCAGCAGACCTCAGGCCAGATGGTTTTACAAGTAAGTTCTATCAGATCTCCAAAGGGCAAATATTTCTCATCTATACTTAGACATAAAGTCCCCTCTGAATAATTTTATGAGACTCATTTAGCCCTGATACTAAAATCTGTTAAAGATAGCTTCAAAATATGGACCACTTCACGGAAGTGTAAAAAATCCTACATAATCATTGGAAATTTCAATGTAAGCAATGTATTAAAAGATAAAAATACTGGGGCCAGCTCCGTGCCTGAGTGGTTAAGTTTGTGCGCTCCGCTGCCACGGCCCAGGGTTCGCATCCTGGGCGCAGACATGGCACCGCTCATCAGGCCAAGTTGAGGCGGTGTCCCACATCCCACAACTAGAAGGACACGCAACTAAAATATGCAACTGTGTACGGGGGGAGGGGTTGGGAAGATAAAGCAGGGAAAAAAAAAAAAGATTGGCAACAGTTGTTAGCTCAGGTGCCAATCTTTAAAAAAAAAAAGATAAAAATACTATAATTAAGCATTCTAGAAATTCAGGCCTGGTTCGTTAGACAATTCATTAATTTATATTAATAGATTAAAGAACAAAATTATGATCATCTCAATAGATGACTGAACGTTATTTGATAAAATTTAAATTCTATCCTTGATGAAAACTCCTAGCACGCCAGGAAAAGAGGGAGAATTTAACTTTATAAAAATTATTTATCATAAAATGACTGTAACGGTTATCCTTACTGGAGAAACACCATTAAGATCAAGAACAAGACAAAGATGCTCACCATCACTGCTATTGTTTATCATTGTTTTGAAGGTTCTAGCCAAAACAATGAAATAAGAAAACCAAATAAAGAATTACATATAGTAAATGGAAAGGGAAAATCTTGTCATTATTGTGGATGATGTGAGTAACTGAAATAGCCAAGGGGATCAGCCATCAAGTATGCAGACAATAAATGAGTTCTGTGAGGCAGCCAGATAAAAAAATACATAAAATACAAAAATCTATAGGCTTCCTACATACCAACAACAAGCTGTTAGAAAATAAAATGTAGGAAAAAAGTCATTCAAAGAGCATGCTTCACTACAAAATAGCTAGTAACAAACTTAACAAGAAATGTATAAGAGGTATATGAAAACATTGTGTAATTTTTTTTATGAGGAAGAGTGGCCCTGTGCTAACATCTGTGCTAATCTTCCTCTGTTTTGCATGTGGGACGCTGCCACAGCATGGATTGATAAGTGGTGTGTAGGTCCACGCCTGGGATCCAAACCTGTGAACCCTGGGTCACTGACGTGGAGCATGTGAACTTAACCACTATGCCCCCAGGCTGGCTCCCCAAAATTATATAAGTTTTTAAAGGACATGGAAGAATATTTGAATTAATAAGTGGCGAGACACAACAGGTCTTGGATGGGTAGATTTAATTGTGTAAAAATGTCAATTCTTCCCAAATTGCTTTGCTAATTTAATCTAATTCCAATAGAAATCTAAATGGGATTTTAATATTTGAACATGGCAAATCAATTATAATTTTGTAATAGAAGAATAATAAAAGGGAATTTGTTTTATGAGTTATCAAAAAGTACTATAGAGATACAGTAATGAAAGTTCTATGACAGAGATACAGACAAAGAAAACTTGATTAATGGAAGAGAATAGAGATTATAAAAATAGATGAATGTACATATGTATATAAAAAGAACTAAGTATGTAAAGTATGCAAAAGATTGCAATCATATTAACGGGGGAAGGATTTGTTAGATAAATGGGGCCAGAGTATGTGATATCCATTTGAAAAAATATGGTGTCTATAGCTGCTTGACGCCATATACAAAAAATAAATTTCAGATTAATTAAGTAGTTAAATGTAAAACATCTTGCCATAAAAGTATTGGAGAAAACTTGCATAATCTTTCCATTTGAAACACATTTCTAAGCATAACAAAACCCAAAAGTTTTAAAATAAAACAGTCAGATTTTATTAAATTTGATTTTATTAATAGTTTCTGTCCAATGAAAGACCTAAACAGACTTAAAAAAATGCAAAACTGGAAATAACATTTGTGCTATATATATCAGAAAAAATCATTGATATCCATAATATTTAGAGGACTTTTACAAAAAATTGATAACATAGAAAAATGGGCAAAGAGTATGAAGAGCAATTCACAGAAATCAATAAATATAAGAAAAGATGCTCAACCTTACTAACAATCAAAGAAATTCAAATTAAAATACAAATTCATCATTTTGACAGAAATTATTGAGTATAATTGCCCAGGATTGCTGTGGGTGCCATATAAACTGATGCAAATTGTTAAGGAAGACTAAGTTTGAAGTGTCTGTCCCTTTTACTCAGTAATTACTCTTCTGGGAACTTAATCTATAAAAATATTTGCATATGCACCCAAAGGTTATATATAAGGATGTTTATTGCAACATGGTTTGCAATAATGAAAATTTGGAGAGAACCCGAAGGTTTACCAGTTGGGGGCTGATTAAATTAATGACGGTAAATTCAAGCACCAAACTGTGCAAATGTGTACAAGGAAAGTGAGGAGTTGGGAGGAAAAACTTGGCAGCCACATAGTTAGTCCTGTGTTTGCACATCGCGCTCCTAATTCTGTAGCCCAGAAGCCATGCTCCAGTTGGATGCTAGGAAAGAACTTGGAGATCTAGATTTAACTCTTTCGTTTTATAGATGAGGAATCTGACCACTGACAAATGTTTGTCCGTCTTCTATTTGAAACCCTTGAGTAGAAATCCTGGTTGTAAAACCTTCTTCCCTATGTAAAGCGAATCTGACTCTCTGAAACCTATTTGTCATCAGAAAACTGCTGAGGAGACTGGGAACGATGGATGGGGGTCAAAGGAGACAAAGTCTAATCTAATAAAAAAAACCTTTAGGATTCACTGTAAGTGCCCTGGCAGGACGACTGCTGGAAAGCGCTGTAGAAGGACTGTAGACGTTATTTGTGGGGGTTTATTAATTGACCATCAAGGTCATTTTCAGCCTTGAGAGCTCATGATTCTACTCATTGGACTCAGTTTCACCCTTTGGGGAGACAGATTCAGCCTGATCTCTCCCCGCCTAACACCCTTCAGCTATTTGTAGAGAGCACTCCAGTTTGCTTCTGGTGTTTTCTTCGTTAGCCTCTACATCTCCGGTTTCTTCTTTACGTTTGTTTTAATCACTTCTCATGTGTTATGACTTCTTGACTCTTCCTCCTCCGGTCCAACTTCCTTTGGTCACTTTTTTATTTTAAACTATGGAAACAAGAATTTAACCAAGAATTGCAGCTGTGGTCTGATGAATATAGAAGATAGTGAGATTTTTTAGTTTCCTTACTTGGGACATACAGCTTCTGTTTGTAATGTCCTAAGCTGCTTCTTTGACTGCCATTCTAAACAGCTGGATCCTAGCAGACTCACAGAAAGGATGTTCTAAACAATTTTGAGGTTTTATACTGCACAACTCTAGGGGGCTCTGTTTATGTCATATTGTGGATTAATGTATTTCTTATAATAATTTTCCAGTAGATGGCAGTAAAGTGTATGAAGAAGGAGGTGTTTCTTCTAATTCATACAAAGACCTTCTATGGGCTAGCAGTGACCCTGGCTCAGTCAACTAAAGCAATCGATATTTTTAATAAGGGTGTACTATCTTTATGGTGGACTCTCCAGTATTCCTCTCTTCCCTCTTCCTTCCTAACAAACTCCAGTTTTGTTCAGATACCCACTCCTCCCCCATGTGACTTTGGGGAAGGTGACCCCTTGATCCCCCGAGGATGGATCTGGATTACTCAAAGCCAGGGTTTCGTAGCACTATTGACACTTTGGGACAGATAATTCTTTGTTGTGGAGGCTGTCCTGTACTTTGTAGGATGTTTAGCAGCATTCCTGGCCTCTCTCTACCTACAAAATGCCAGTAGCATACCCCTTCTCCTCAGTTGTGACAACCAAAAATGTCTCCAGACATTGCCAAATATCCCCTGGGGGCAAAACTGTCCTCCCCTGGGGTTGAGAACCACTTGCCTAGCGTGTCTCAGGGAAGTCAAGCTTTCACATCTGCAGCTACTTTTCCTGTTTCTTTGTTATAGCAGATGATAAATTGCCTTATCCATCTTAAATCAGGTATTTTTGTTACTTGCAACCAAAAGCATCCCCATCTAATAAAATGAATTACTGCTAACTCACACCTACTCTTCCTGTGCCTATATTATTGCTTTTTTGGTGCTTAAGTGAAAAACTTTTCCCTACTTCCATTCACTTTGTTATTGCTAGCTTTAGCCAAGTCCCAGTTCATCAAGAGACTTTGGAATCCCAATGTAGTCATCCAGATTACTAGTTATCCCTCCCAGTTTGACATTGTTTGCATATCTGATAAGCATGTCATAAACACTCTTGTCTGAGTTGCTGATTAAAAATATTTTATCAACATCCCTCAGGTATAGTTGTTTCGCCAGTTATAAATTCACCCAATTTATCAGCAGCCAACTCGCATTTCTTTGTCTTATCTACTAAGATTTCCAGAGAGAGTGTCAAATGGCTCACTAAAGCCAGTGGGAACCATGCCCATAGCGGGCCCTGACCAACAAACCAAACAACAAATAGACTAAGTTATTTGGCATGAGCCATTCATTTCTTGAGAACCCATGTTTATGCATAGTGATTTAGTGTGCAGAAACTGTCTGCTTATTAGTCCATTCTAGTGTTTTTCTGATAAGAAGTGTCACACCCATCAGTCTGCAGTTCCCACATACCATCCATCTTGCATGAATTCATCTTGCATCTTACATGAAAAATATTCAACATTTGTCAGTCTTCTGTTTTGTGGCTCATCTCTAGTTCTCTATGAATTCTTAAACATTATCAACAGTAGTTTAGTAATTACATTTGCAAGGACATTTGGTGCTCTGAAACTTAATTCATCCAAGACATGAATTCCTTTAAAGACACCTCTTGTGTAAAAGAATTTAAATAAAGGAGCCCATACACTTACTCAACCAAATACCGCAGATTCGAAGGAGTGTCTACTAAACACAGTGCTGATGGGTCTGATTAAGAAACACCATAAAGAGTTGTCAGGCTCCACCTCTGCATCCAAAACAAATAGCCAGGATGTTTGGTAAACTTAAGGGATAAGAGAACCTTTGGAAATTCCCATCAGCATAAGGAACTCTGCTGAGAAAGGAAAATAGAGAGGGATGAGTTAAGCTGGTGACTTCCACTGAGGTGGGATTGAGTTCCCTTCTCCCCCTCCCCCGACTAATCCCGTCCCCCAACTTGCTCCTCCAGCCTCCAGTCAGAGAGACCTTGTTAACAGGGAAGCACGGTGACAGCAGGGCCCACTCGACTGATGGGAGTGAGCTTCTGCAGCAGATGCCAGTCCCGGGGGATGAGCCAGCATCAGTGAAAATAACAATGTGGGGAAGAGGACCAAAAGGACCACACTCAGTGGTTCTCCATTACAGTGGGGAAACGGGGGTTGCATCACAGAGCTGGACATATGCACCATGGAGGAGCACTGACTTCTCAGTCTGCCCCAGAAGTGTTGGTACCCATGGTCTGTGTAGAGGGGGAACAGATTTGCTGTGGCTCTCCTCCTCGGGCTGGGCTCTCATGCCCACCTGAAGGTACTGGTTAAGAGGGCTGGGGCTGGACTGATTGGGTTCAAATAATGGCTTTCCCGTGTTTAGCTATGGGGCCTTGGGCAAACCACTTAACCCCTCTGAGTTTTACTCTCCTTGTCGGAAAATGAGAGCACACTTGGTGCTGGGTCTGGCACACAGGGATGTTAGCCACTTCACTCCTAAGCCATCTGCTTTGGAAACTTCCTCTTGCAGAAGCTGTTGAGGGAAGAGAAGGCCAAGACATTCTGAGCTTGATCCTCAAACAAGAATACGGAAGAACTGGTCCTAGGGTTTATACAGTCCTGATAAGGAGGGTCGAAGCTGGAACAGAATAGTGATTTCAAAGGTTCAAGTGAGAGGCTGGCCTCATGGCTGAATGGTTAGGTTTATGCTCTCCGCTTCAGCGGCCCAGGGTTTCACTGGTTCCGATCCTGGGCCCGGATCTAGCACCACTCAGTAAGCCACGCTGAGGCGGTGTCCCACATAGCTCAACTAGAAGGACCTACAACTAGAATATACAACTATGCACTGGGGGGCTTTGGGGAGAATTAAAAAAAAAAAAAGGCTCAAGTGACTTTCTTTGTTGATGGTGGTGAGTCCTTGGATTCATTCTTGGGCAGTGGCCTTTCTGATTAAGCAAAGCAAAAGCAATAGATTTCCAAAGAACGAAGTTTCTCTGCATAACGATGTTTGCAAGTTGTTTTGATTGACAGCGATGGAGGTGGGGAGGGGTGGACAGAGTTGCACCTTACAGAAACACTTACTTCCTGTAAAGAAATGCCTCTTTCACAACTGCTGGATTAGGCTGTCTGTCTCGGTATAATATCGCTTGTTCTTGGGAGGCATTTCCTTTTTCGTTTTTTAAAGACTGGCACCTGAGCTAACAACTGTTGCCAATCTTCCTTTTTTTTCCTTCTTCTCCGAAAAGCCCCCTACCCAAGTACATAGTTGTGTATTCCAGTTGTGAGTGCCTCTAGTTGTGCTATGTGAGACGCCACCTCAGCATGGCCTGATGAGCCGCGCCATGTCCGCGCCCAGGATCCGAACCAGCAAAACCCCTGGCCGCTGAAGCAGAGTGCACGAACTTAACCACTTGGCCACGGGGCCGGCCCTCGGGAGGTATTTCAATATTACTCTTCAAGCATTTGGACACAGATCTTAGAGGAGACCCTGAAGATGACAGAAAGCCTGTGCAGGTCTGGTCAACAGTGTTACTGGAGGAAAGATGAAAAAGGAATGGCTTTTGCTTGACTTGGACGATTGGTAGCTCACAGATGGTATTTTTCAAGACTGAGTAAGCTAGAGTTTGGGAAATGTCTTGATTTGTAACTTTGGGTTCAGATATTATTTCAAGGGCCAAAGGGCAAGATCATATTCCTGTGGGTGGGTTGGGGTTTTCTTGAAAGAAGCTGATTTCTCTCATTGTCACTTGTGCTTGCAAAAGTTTAATCATAAGACTGGAAAATAAGAACTTGCAAGGTGGGCCCTAGAATTAAGTGAGGGAAAACTCTGCTGTCTTATGCCTTGGGATATGACTCACTTGGATCCTAGGGTGGGCTCTCATGCTCAAGGACATTCCCTTAGGGGCAGACCTACTGACAGGTAGCAGATCAGGGCAAGGCAGGGTGGCCAGCCTTCATCCTAGCGACGTGGGCCAGAATCAAGAGAATGAGGAAGGCAGTAGTGGGTCCTGGGAAGGGGCCTGGGCCTATGCACCCAGGACGGCCAGCGCTAATATTCAGTGTGAACGTTTTGTGCAGTAATCCCTCCTGTCACAGCCTACCCTTCAGCCAGCTTGTGCTAGGGTCTGCATCGGCGGAAGAACGGCAGGAAGGTGCTATTCCCACACTCGGGGAAGAGCTGGTTCAAGGAGAGCAGGCATATCTCGAAGGAAGCAGATGTCGAGCCTACAAAGGCAACATTCAGAAGAGCAAGCAGTGTTCCAGAGCCAGATGACAGGCCGAGGTGAGGAGAACATAGGAGGCATTTGGTGAACACTTCAATCTTCCCCCAGAAGTCCAGACAGAGCTGGGAATGGACAGCAGCTCAGACTTCTATGAATCAGGGATTAAGGGGAAGCACGGCTTCCTAAATTGATAAATCCTGGGATGCCAGGGTATACAACTGTGTCACCATCCGGCTGCATGGCATTGTGCAAATTACTTATTCTTCCTAGTCTCTGTTTTTCCATTTGAGAAATGGGGATAATAATACTGACTACCTCATAAGATTCTTGTGAAGATTAAATGAGCCACAGTAATAACTCAATTCATAGTAACTGTTGATACTAACCCCAGGAGTGCTGGGAAAGAGGAATTAGTGCACCAAGCAAAAAACTATTACAACTAATTGCCAGGTGCATAGATAGAACCGCTGCGTAGAGAAGAGTTCCTAGCTCATCACTGACTCAGAGATGAGAAAACAATCCTGCCCTGGGGATCGGATGTACCTGTGGGCCCCCGGAAGCTCTCAGGCTGCCTCTTCCTCGGCAAACCAATAGGGCTGGGTCCTGCAGTAGCATCTCAAGGCCTTGAATCTCACCTTCCCTAAGCAGAGTCATGTTGGCAGCAATCCACTTGCAGAGGATGATTCAGAGAGCGCAAACCCAGCAAACTCTGCCAGAAATGAGGGTTGAGGATTTAGTACCAAGCTGCCTCGACCTAGTCTCCTCAAGCTGGCAGAGGCAACAGGACAAGAATTTCACCCTAATTGTATTTGGGTCCCTCAGTAGACAGAGATGCCTATACCAGGGGGAACCTGACACTGAGCTTCATGCTACCTGGAAGCCCCTCCCAGTCCTTCCTTCCCTGCCCCTCCAGCCCCGCTTCCTGCCCTATTCCTTTCTGCTCCATGGCTCCCACCATGGGGTCCTGCTCGCTGCCCCCCAGACCAGTTTCCTCCCCAACCTTGCTGCCTTCCCTCATGAGGTTACTGCTTTCTGGAAGCTTTCCGACACCTGCACCCCCAAATAGTTAGGGGTGAAGTGCCCCTCCTCAGCACTCCATTAGTACTTCATGCTTAGCTCTGTCATAGCGTCTGTATGATCACTGGCTTCCTGCTCTCTTCTCCCGCTGGAACTGATGCTGTTCAGGGGGAATGGGCCATGTCTTCTTCCTTTGTTTGTTCTATTTCTAGCTCAGTGTTCATTCCTATTTTTGGCACAGGTAAGTATTTAAACATGAGCTAAATAAATTCATGAGCAAGTGACATGAACTCAACGATGGAGAAGTCAACATAGGAAAGTTATTCATTCATAAATTCATTCAAGCATTGATTGAACACCTACTGTTTGCCATATGCCCCTCCAGGCATTGGAGACATAGTGGTAAGCACTAGACCCGGGCTCTGCCTGAGTGCGTGCGCATTCCTGTGCGGAGGATGGGAGGGAAATGAGCCCATGGTACGCTCTCGGTTGGCAATGTGTGTCATGAAGAACATAAAGCAAAGAAAGGTAGAGCAAGCCGCAATTACTGCACTGAACATTTCTAAGATATTTGTAAGACAAAAAATTTAAGTAAAAATGTTGTAAATACTAAATAAAAATTCCAAAGGAAGAAAAACAGCTCGATTATACTTTAGAAGAAAATAATGGGGCTTATAACTATGGATTAAATTTTTAAAATATCTGAAATGACTAGAAAGATGCACAAGAATTAATTTATTTAATCTTTCGTAAAATGACTACAAAGTTGGGGCCAGCCTGGTGGCACAGCAGTTAAGTTTGCACGTTCTGCCTCGGCGGCCCAGGGTTCGCCGGTTTGGATCCTGGGTGTGGACATGGCACCACTTGGCAAGCCATGCTGTGGCAGGCATCCCATATATAAAGTAGAGGAAGATGGGCACGGATGTTAGCTCAGGGCCAGTCTTCCTCAGAAAAAAGAGGAGGATTTGCGGCAGATGTTAGCTCAGGGCTAATCTTCCTCAAAAAGAGAAAAAAACCCCTACAAAGTTGTTATTTGGTTTTTGTCATTTAAAGGTATGCAATTTCTTTATGCACATACACAGGTCATTTTCCATAAAGTCACGAATGTGTTGCTTTTGTTTCCCTTTTCTGGTTGACATCTCTCTTCCCTTCTCATCTCTCCTCCTTCTGTAATAGCGTCCGACCCATGTCAGCGAACCAGTACGTAACCTTCCAAATTTTCCTCTATGCTGATGTGATCATTTACGTATGCAGGCACACACACTCATATACACAATGAGAGAGTTTTTTGTTGTTTTTCTGTAGTTTTTAATAAAAATATAAAGGAGATATTATTTACCCTTTTCTGCATCTTGTTCGATAAAACCTCATGTAAATTCCTCCAAGGCAAAAGGTATATTTCTAGTCCTGTTTTTAAAAAACAGCTGCATAATATTCTGTGATATGGCCCAACCATATTTTCTCAGTGTTCTACTATTTATGAGCAATAATTTTGCTTCCAGTTTTTTTTCTGCAGGAAGAGTGCTACAATAGAGGTCTTTGAATATATCTTCTTATGGACTAGTGCTTTTAATGTTGTGGCCAGATTCCCAGCTGTGAAATTATTAGGTTGTAGGTATGTATACAGAGTTTAATTTTACAGGTATTCACAGGTTGCTTTTCATAACAGCTGTAACATTTCATGTTGGCATTAACAATATGCTAGAGTTCCTTCTCTTCCACGTGTCCTCTAGGAATAGATGTTGTTGAATGAAGTGACGTTTCATTATTAATCTGTAAAGTCTACTACTGATTTAGATTTTGTATTTGGGTTTTAGTATGAATATAATTTTTAAGTAAACTTTTTATGGAAGTGTAACACGTATGCAGAAAAGTGTACAAACCCTGAGTGTGCAGCTCAATGAAGAAAACCCTGGAACCAGCATGCAGACCAAGAAACAGAACATTATCCCGGCTGCCCAGAAGTCCCTTCATGACCCTTCCCAGCCACCAGCCCCGCTGCCCCCAAAGGAAATCACTATTCTGACTTCTATCACCATAGATTAGCTTTGCTTATTTTTGAACTCTACGTAAGTGGAAACATACAGGCTGTACTCTTGCCCAATATTATTTTGTGAGATTAATCTGTATTGTTGCATGAAGCAGTAATTCTTCTGCTCTGTTTGCTGTATAGATTTACGTTATGTAAATATACCACCATTTATCCATTCAATTGTTGATGAACATTTGGGTTGTTTCCAGTTTGGGCTTATGAACAGCGCTGCTAAGAGCATTTTAGTACATGGCCCTCCTGTTGAGTATATGTCTAGCAATGGAATTGCTGGACCATAGGGTATTGACGTGTTTACTTTCAGCAAATATTGGCAAAGATCAACTGCCAAAGACAACTGGCAAATTTTTTAATTTTTTAACCCATTTACACTACCACACTGTGTTGGAGAGTTCCATTTACTCTATATCCTTGCAAGCATTTTTGTCTTTATGATTTTAGCTTCTTGGGCATATTTTGTTGTTGTTGTTGTTGTTGGGGAAGCTTTGCCCTGAGCTAACATCCATTGCCAATCTTCCTCTTGTTTTTTTTGACGTGAGCCACTGCCACAGCATGGCCTCTGACAGATGAGTGGTGTGTTTCTGCACCCAGGAACTGAACCAGGGCCAACAAAGCAGAGTGAACCGAATTTTAACAGTTAGGCCATCGGGGTTGGCCCCTGTTGTTTTCAATTTGCATTTCCCTGATGACTAATGATATAGCACACCTTTTCATATGTTTATTGGTCGTTTAGATCCTACTTTATGATATGCCTATTCAAGTCTTTGGTCCATTTCTCCAATGGTTTATCTGTCTTTTATGATTGCAAAAGTTCTGTATATGTTCTGGATACGTGCTCTTTGTCCAGTACCTGTATTTTAAATCTCTCCTTCCATCTCATTGCTTGTCTTTTCTTTCTCTTAATGGTGTTTTTTGATAAATAGAAGTTCTTAATGTTGACGTTGTCTGATTTATCTTTTTTTTCTATTGTACTTAGTGCTTTTTGTGTACTGTTTAGGAAATGTTTGCCTACCCCAAGATCATGAAGACATTCTCCTGTGCTATTCAACCAGAACAATGTTTCTCAACCTTTTTTTCACTATCACCTGTGACAGACTTTAAGGTGGTCCCCACCATCCCCACCTCCTGGTATTTACACTCTTGTGTAATCCCCTCCATTTGAGTATGGGAGGGACCTATGACTTGCTTCTAGACAATAGAATACAGCAACGGTGGTGGGCTGTCACTTCTGCCACTATGTTACCTAAGACGAACTGCTGTCTTGCCAGAGGACACTCTCCTTTGCTGGTTTTGAAGAAGCTAGCTTCCATATCGTGAGCTTCCCAATAAGAGAGCTGACGGTAACCTCTGCATGACAGCCAGGAAGAAGCTGAAGTCCTGGGTCCCAAAGCCTGCAAGAAACTGAGTGCCGCTAGCTCTCACGTGAGCTTGCAAGTTGATCCTCCCCCAGGTGAATTTTCAGATGACCAGCCCCAGCCAAAGCCTTGATTATAGTCTTCTAGGGGACTCAGCTAAGGCGTGTCCAGATGCTGGGCCCACTGAAACTGTGACATAACAGATGTGTTGCTGTAAGCCACTAAGTTTGTGGTAATATTGTTATGCAGCAATAGATCATTAAAATATCTTGCCCCTAAAGGAGACTTCTTTGACATTTTTTTCTTAATCGGTACCCTCCCCCTGTGAAACTTTAATACTACATACATACTGGACACCTGTTTATGTACTCTATGTACATCTGTGCTTTCTACATAAAAAGAATAAGATATTTTCATCCCCAAGAACAAATTTTCACCCCCTGGGGGAAATATTACCTCTGTCAAGAGTGGATACCATGGCGTTGGCAAATTAAAGCCTACGATTTGTTCTTGTAAATAAAGTTTTATTGGAACTCAGCCGTGCTTGTTCATTAACATATTGTCTACGGCTCCTTTTGTGCTACAACAGCAGGTTGAGTAGTTGCAGTAGAGACCGTACAGCTGGCAAAGCACTGTTTGCTATTTGACCCTTTACAGAAAATATTTGCCAACCATTCCTCCAGAAGTTTTGTAATTTTACCTTTCACATTTACATCTGTAATCCACCTGGCATTTAATTTTTGTTTATGGTGTTAGGTAAAGGCAAAGACTCTTTTTACTTTCCTTGTGGATTTCCAACTTACCCAGTGTTATTTACTGAAAAGGCGATCCCTTCCCCACTGCATTGTAATGTCGCCTTTGTCTAAATCATATGATGTACGTGTGTGGGTCTCTATGTGTGGGGCATAGTTTGGAGACAACTGATATCTTTACAATATTGAGCTTTCTAATTTTTGATATGTACTTCCGTTTATTTAAGTCTTGCAAAATTCTCTCAATGATATTTTAATTTTTTTGGTAAAGGTCTTATACATATTTTACTAGATTAAATCCTAGGTATTTGGTGTTTTGATAGATTGTAAGTAGTAGCTTCATATAAGCATTTCTATTCTTCAATTGTATGCTGCTAGTATACAGAGGTACAATGGATTTTCTTATGTTGATTTTGTTTTTAGTGACTTTGTTAAATTCCTTATTAACTTGTAATAGTTTACCTGCAAATTGTCCTGGATTTTCTATGAGCATAATCGTGTCACCTGTGAATAATGACATTTTTATTTCTCCTTTTCTAATTTTCATATCTTTTTATTTATTTTTATTTTCTTGCCTTAACACCTTCACTGCAATCTCTAATAAACATTGAATAGAAGTAATAGCAGGTATCTTTGTCTTATTCCTGATCTCAGGGGGAAAGCTTTCAATATTTCATCATTAAGTATCATGTTTGCCATAAGTTTTTTGAAGACACTATTTATCAGATGAAGGAAGTTCTCTTTTACTCATAGTTGCTAACAGTTTTTTAATTTATCTTATCATGAATATATATTGAGCTTTATAAGTGCGTTTTTCTACATCTATTGAGATAATTATTTGATTTTTCTTCTCAATTATAATCAACGTAGTGAATTATATTGCTTGAGTTTTTGAATGTTAAACTAACCTTTCACCTTGCGTTCTTGGAATAAACCCAACTTGGTTTTTATACACATCACTGGATTCACTTTGCTCATAATTTGTTTATTTTTTTGCATCTATCATCATAAAACAAGTTGGGGAGTGCTTACTCTTTTTTCATTCTTTGGAACAGTTTGTATAACACTGGGGTTATGTCTTCCTCAAATGTTTGTTGGAAAACTTCTGGACTAGAGCTTTCTTTGTGGGAAGGTTTCAATTACAGATTCAATGTTGAAAATATATTTTGTACTATTCAGATGTTCTTTTTCTTCTCATGTCCACTTTGGTAAGTTATATTTATCTAGCAAGTTTGTTTAATCGAAATTAAATTTTTTTTGGCATTAAGCTATTCATGATATTATCTCCTTATCTTTTTAATGCCTATAGAAGCTCTAATAAAGTACCCTTTTAATTATTGAATTAGTAATTTGTGTGCCTCGATTCTTTATAAATAATTTTTGCTAAGGATTTATCTTTTCTTTTTTTTCTTTAAGATTGGCACCTGCCCTAACATCTGCTGCCAATCTTTTTTTTCTTCTTCTTCTCCCCAAAGCCCCCCGGTACATAGTTGTACATTGTAGTTGTGAGTGCCTCTGGTTGTGCTATGTGGGATGCCACCTCAACATGACCTGATGAGCGGTGCCATGTCTGAGCCCAGGATCAGAACCAGCGAAACCCTGGGCTGCCGAAGCAGAGTGCATGAACTTAATCACTCGGCCGTGGGGCCGGCCCCAAGGTTTATCAATTTTTATTAGACTTTTGAAAAAATGAACTCTTGTTTCTCTATTGTATGTTTGCTTTCTCTTGCATTTATTTCTGCTCTAACAGTTGCATTTCTTTCCTTTTCTGTTTTTGTACTTAATTTTCTTTTCTTTTTCTAAATGCTTGAAATAGGTACTTAGTCATTTAATTTTTAGACTTTCTCCTTTTTTAATATATGCATTAAAATCATTGATTGCCCTTGAAGATGATTTTAGCTGCATCCCACAAATTCTGATGCGTTATATTTTCATTAGTTATTTTTTTCTAATTTTCATTGCTGCTTCTTTTTTGGTTGGTTAGCTATTTAGATGCATACAACTCAATTTCACAACATCTAGGGGCTTTTTCTATTTATCTTGTTGTTGACTTTTTCACTTAACTCCATTATGGTCAAGAATATACTCGGTTTTATTTCATTTTTTGAAATTTGTTGAGTCCTGCTTTATGGCCCAGCATTTTTAGAAAATATTCCATGTTATCTTTAAAAAATGTGAATTCTGAAATTCTTTGGTACAGTGAACTCCATACGTCAATGAGGTCATGTTTGTTAATCACGTTATTCAATTTTTCTAAATTCTTATTGACATTTATCTACTTGTTTCATGAGTTACTGAGAGAGATGTGTTAAAATTTTTAACTCACAGTTGGAGTTGCTTGTTTCTCATTTTGGTTTTCTCAATTTCTGTCTTATATCTTTGGAAGCTAATTATTAGATGTTTACAAATTTAGAATTGTTATATCTTCCTGCTGTATTGACACTTCGATCATTATGAAATGTCTAGACATTATGAAATGTCTCTCTAGGTTTTTAAAAAAACTCTAGTAGTGGTTTTTGCCTTACAGTCTATTTTTTTCTATTATTCATAGAGCTACGTCAGCTTTCTTTTGGTTAATTTGCATGGTTTATCATTTTCCGTCCTTTTAATTTCATTATTCCTTTGTCCTATAGTTAAGCTCTGTGGCTGGTAAGAAACAAATTGCCATTGTTGTTGTTACTGCTGCTTTTGTTTTAATTTGGTTTTATAATCTTTGACCTTCGATTAGTTTTTTTTTGTTTATTTGTTTGTTTGTTTTTTGGTGAAGAAGATTGGCCCTGAGCCAACACCTGTTGCCCATCTTCCTCTTTTTTTTTTTTCCTCCCCAGAGCCCTAGTACATAGTTGCATATCCTAGTTGTAAGTCCTTCTAGTTCTTCTGTGTGGGATGCTGCCACCGCATGGCTTGAGGAGTGGTGTAGTCTGCGCCCAGTATCCGAACTGGGGAACCCCGGGGCACTGAAGCGGAGCTCGGGAACCTAACCACTATGCTCCAGGCCGGCCCCCTGATTAGAGTTTTAGTCCTTTTACATTTGATCTAATTACTGATGTATTAGAATATATATCTACCATGTTTATATTTGTTTTCTATTCACACCTATGGTTCTGCTCTTGTTTACTCAACTTTATTTTCATCTTTTGCATTAAACAAGTATTTTAAAAATTCTATTTTCTCTGAGGCTGGCCCCGTGGCATAGTGGTTAAGTCTGTGTGCTCCACTTCAGTGGCCCAGGGTTTGCGGGTCCAGATCCTAGGCATGGATCTATGCACCACTAATCACATCATGCTGTGGCAGCATCCCACATGCAAAATAGAGGAAGATTGCCCGAGAAGTGAGCTCAGCAACAATCTTCTTCAAGCAAAGAGAAAAAAAGAGTAAGATTGGCAACAGATGTTGGCTCAGGGTAATCTTCCTCACCAAAAAAATATTTCTATTTTCTCTTTATTAGCCTACTGGATATGCATTCTTTTATTATTCTTTTAGCAGATATGAAATTACTGAGGATATAGAAGATTACTACATATATTACCACTAGAGATGAATACATATATTATTGATCTATTTCAGGCAATGTAAGAGCCCTAAAGACCTCCCCTTTAGGCTTCTGTCTTATTGCTCCCATGTGTTTTGATTTCACATATGTTTTATGAACTGAGACTTTATTATTACTGTTATGCACAGTTAATATTCATTTAAATTAATCCCCATATTTACTCCTTTGAAGGTAATGTGTATTTTTACTCAGAAGCTTTCAAGATTTTTTCTTTGATTTTATTTTTAGCAGTTTTAGTATGATGTGCACAGGTGTGTTTTTTCTTTGTAGTTGTTATTTTTGGAATTTATAATGATTCTTGACTTTTTTCCATCAGTTTTCTTCAAATAGTGCTTCTGCTCCATTCTCTTTCTTCTCTTCTTCTGGGTCTTTAGTTATATGCATGTTATATCTTTTCACTAGGTTCCATATGCCCCTGATGCTCTCTTCGGCATTTTATACCCTTTTTTCTCTCCATGATTCAATCCAGACTTTTCCTCTCATATATCTTTCAGTGTATTAATCCTCTTCTCAGCTTGGCTCAATCTATTTGTAAACACATCTATTGAGTTTTTAATTTCAGTATTATGTTTTTCCATTCTGACAGGGTTTTTAATGTAGCTAAATATAATAGTAAGATAACTGAAACATAAAGAGGGAAGGGTAAAGGACCCATTTGGTGATAATGTTTCTGCATTTCACTTGAAATGATAAAATTTTGATTCAAGGAAGACTGAAAAAAGTCAAGTATGTTTAATGTAACCCTACAGGAAGCATGGAAGAAACAGCACAAAAAGGTATATTCAAAGCACAAGAGGTGCGTTAAAATGGAATACTGAAAAATGTTCAAATAACTCAAAAGAAAGCAGGAAAGGGACAGAGGAATAAAAAGGTGAGGAAATAAGTAGAAAATGAATTATAGATGTTAAATCTCAGTATATCAATAATCATATTAGATGAAAATGGTCTAAATACACCAATTAAAACACAGGAATTATAAAAAGGGATTAAGAACATATGCTGTGAATAAAATATTTACTTCAAATATAGTAACATAAAAGTATAAATAATATAGTATAATTATAAATAAATAATATATAAATATATTTACATGATAAATATATAAAAATGAATAAATAAAAAATATAACATAGGTTAAAAATAGAAAGATGGAAAAGATATGTCATTCGAACACCAATCAAATAAAATTGGAGTGTCTCTAATAATATCAAGTGAAGTAGATTTCAGAACAAAAAAATTTACCAGAGATTAAGAGCAATAGTATATAATGATAAAATGGTCACATCATCAAAAAGACATACCAATCCTAAATGCGTATGTGCTTAACAACAGAACTTCAAAATACAGGAAGCAAAAACTAATGGGACAAAAAGGAGAAATAGACAAATTCAAAATTATAGTTAGAGACTTCACTACTCTTCTCTGAGTAATTGGTAGAACTGGGAGGCAGAAAATCAGCATAGAACTGAACAACACCATCAACTCTATTTAATTAACATTTATAGAACACTCCACCCAATAACAGCAGAGTTCACATTCTTTTCAAGTGCTTATGGAGCATTTATCAAGATAGACCTATCCTGGGTTATATAATAAGTCTTAACAAATTTAAAATAGTTGAGATCATACAAAGTATGTTGTCCGGCAATGATGGAATTTACTAGAAGTCAATAATAGAAAGATAATAGGAAAATCTCCAAATTCATGGGAAGTAAACATAGTTCTAAATAATGCATGGGTCAAATAAAAAGTCTCAAGGGATATTAGAAAATGTTTTGAAATGAGCAAAGATGAAAATATAATCACAATTTGTAGAATGCAGCTAAAGCAGTGTTTAGAGACAGATTCATTGCATTATATGCTTATATTACAAATGAAGAAAGTTCTCAAATCAATAATCTAAGCTTACACATTTAAGAAACTAGAAAAATTACAGCAAAATAAGCTTAATTCAAGCAAAAGTGAAGAAATAATAATGATAAGAGCAAACATCAATGAAATTTAGAACAGAAAAAAACATCAATCAAATGAAAAATTCGTTCTTTTTTGTTGCTGGAGTACAATTGACATACAACATTATATTAGTTTCAGGTGTACAACATAACAATTTGACTTTTGTGTACATTGCAAAATGATCACCACAATAAGTCTAGTTACCATACAAAGTTACAAAAAATTTTTTTCTTGTAATGAGAACTTTTTAGATTTACTTTCTTAGCAACTTTCAAATGTGCAATACAATATTATTGACTATAGTCATCATGCTGTACATTACATCCTGTGACATTTATTTTATAACTGGGCGTTTGTACCTCTTGATCCCCTTCACCTATTTTGCCTCTCCCTCCAAATCCCCTTCTTTCTGGCAACCACCAATCTGTTTGCCGTATCTATGGCTTTTGTTTTGTTCTGTTTGCTCACATGCTTTGTTTTTTAGATTCCACCTGTAAGTGAAATCATGCAGTATTTGTCTTTCTCTGACTTATTTCACTTAGCATAATATTCTTAAGGCTCAACCATGTTGTTGCAAATGGCAAGATTTCATTCTTTTTATGACTGAGTCATATTCCATTGTACATATAAATCATCTCCACCTGTCAGAAGGCTATTATCAAAAGGACAAGAAATAACAAGTGTTAGCAAGGATGTGGAGAAAAGGGAACTCTTGTGCACTGTAGGTGGGAATGTAAATTGGTGCAGCCACCATGGAAAACAATATGGAAGTTCCTCAGAAAGTTAAAAATAGAACTACTATATGATCCAGAAATTCCCCTTCTGGGTATTTATCCAAAGAAAATGAAAAAACTAACTAGAAAAGATATATATATATCCCTATGTTCATTGCAGCATTATTTACAAAAGCTAAGATATGGAAACAACGTAAGTATCCATCAATGGACGAATGGATAAAGAAGATGTGGTGTGTATATATATATATTTATATGCAAACCCAAAGCTGGTTCTTTAAAATATCAATAAAATTGATAAAATTTATACAATTATCAGGAAGACTGGCAAAAAAGAGAGAAGACACAAATTACTTATATCAGTGATAGAAAGGGTATAACACTACAGATCTGGCAGTCATTAAGAGGATAATAAAGAAATAAGTTTAAACACAATATATTCAATAACTTTAGTGAAATAAAATCCTTGAAAACCAAAAACTACTAAAATTCAACCAAGATTAGATAGATAATCTGAAGTTTTTAAAATATTAAACAAATTGAATTTTGGTTAAAAGCCTTCTGAAAAGCAAATTTCCACACTCAAATAATTTCACTAGTGAATTCTACTAAACATTTAAAGAAAAATCAACAATTTTAAACAATTAATTCCAGAAAATAGAAGAGTAAGCAATATTTCCCAACTTATCTTATAGATTGGCATTACCATGGTACCAAAATCAAAGAAAGCATGCACACACACACATACACACAAATAGAAAGAAAGAAAGAAAAGAAAACTATAGATTAATATTCCTCATGAACATAAAAGCAAAAATCTTTAACAAAATATTAGCAAATTGAATCCAGCAAAATTACAGAGAACAATACACCATGACCAAATTGGGTTTATTCCAGAGGATGCAGATTGGTTTAACATTTGAAAATCAATCAATATAATCTACCATATTAACAGTCTAAGTAAGAAAAACCATATGATCATATCAATTGTTGCAGAAAAAGCATTTGATAAAATTCAGCATCCTTTCATGATAAAAACTTTCAGCAAACTAGGAATAGAAGTGGACTTTCTTAACATGATAAAGAGCATCTACAGAAAGCCTACAGCTAACATTACACTTAATGATGAAAAACTGCTTTCTCCTCTATGATCAAGGACAAGGCAGGAAGGTTTACCCTCACCATTCCCACTCAGTATTGCACTGCAAGTCCTAGCTAGTGCAATAAAGCAATAAAAAGAAAGTCATATAGATTTAAAATGAAAAAATAAAAGTCTCCCTATTCACAGACGACATAGAAAATCTCAAGTAATCCAAAGAAAAACTCCTAGAACAATAAATGAGCTAGCAAGGATGGAGAATACCAGATTAACACACAAAACAATCCATATTTCATATATACTAGCAATAAACAATTACAAACTATTGAAACTGGGCGTTAAAAATAATTTACAATAGTTACAAAATGCTTCCATATAAATCTTACAAGACAAGTACAGAATCTTGGAAGTACAAAACATTTGTAAAAGAAATAAAAAGGATCTAAAAAAATTGGAAAGACATACTATGTCCATGGATGGGGAGATTTAACAAAGTAGAGATGTCAATTCTCCCCAAATTGATTTATAGATTTAATACAATTTCAATCAAAGTCCCATCAAGATAATTTTTTTTTTTTTTTAAAGATTTTATTTTTTTCCTTTTTCTCCCCAACACCCCCCGGTACATAGTTGTGTATTCTTTGTTGTGGGTTCTTCTAGTTGTGGCATGTGGGACGCTGCCTCAGCGTGGTCTGATGAGCAGTGCCATGTCCGCGCCCAGGATTCGAACCAACGAAACACTGGGCCGCCTGCAGCGGAGCGCGCGAACTTAACCACTCGGCCACGGGGCCAGCCCCGCCATCAAGATAATTTTGTAGCTATAGATAAGCTAGTTCTTTTGTAAACCTCCTACTATACACAAAAGTTAACTCAAAATGTATCAAAGACCTAAATGAAGAGCTAAAACTATAAAACTCTTAGAAGAAAACATAGGGGTACACTTTCATGACCTTGGATTTGGCAAAGGAGTCTTACGTATGACACCAGAAGCATGAGCAACAACAACAAAAAGAATAGATAAATTTGACATCAACAAAATTTAAAATTTTTGTACTTCAAATGACATAATGAGGAAAGTGAAAGGATCCAGTACATAGAATGCATTAAAAACTCTTACAACTCAATAATAATTTTAAAAAATGATCCAATTGAAAAATCGGCAGAGGATCTGAACAGACATTTCTCTAAGGAAGATATACAAGTGGCCTAAACATGTGAAAAGACGCTCAACATCCCTAGGCACTAGGGAAAGACAAATCAAAACCACAATGACATACCACTTTACGCTCACCAGGATGGCTACAATTAAAAAATTCTATAATAACAAGTAGTCAGAATGGTGAGAAATTAGAGCCTTCGTTGACGGCTGGCAGAAATGTAAAATGATGCAGCCACTTTGGAAAACAGTTTGGCAGCTCCTCAGTAAGTTAAACACAGAGTTACCATATAACCCAGTAATTCCACTCCCACATATAAAACCAAGAGAAATTAAAACATATATGTATACACAGAAACTTGCACATAAATGCTTATAACAGTGTTATTTATAATAGCCAAAAAGTAGAAACAACCCAAATGTTCATTAACTGATGAATGGATAAACAAAATGTGGTATATCCATTCAACAGTATATTATTCAACCATCAAAAGGAATGAGTACTGAAAAGTGCTCCAACACGCATGACCCATGAACACATTATGTTAAGTGAAAGAAGCCAGTCACAAAAGACCACAGAATATACGACTTCATTCATATGAAAATCCAGAACAAGGAAATCTATAGAGATGGAGAGTAGGCTAGTCTTTGCTTAGGGCTGGGAGTACGGAAATGATAGCTAAAAGGTAAGGGGTTTCTTTTACAGGTGATAAAAATATTCTAAAATTGACTGTGGTGATGGTTGTACATATCTGTGAATGTACTAAAACCACTGAATTATACACTTTAAATAGGTGAATTTAAGTGGTAAGGAATTATATCTCAACAAAGCTGTTAAAAATTTATATGAAAAGCAAAGAAGCTAGAATAGCCAAAACAACTCCCAAAAAGAAGAATGAAGTTGAGGGAATCACACTACCTAGTTTTAAAATTTACTATAAACCTACAGTAGTCAATAGTGTGACAAGAGTGAAGGGATAGACACATAAATCAATGGCACAATAGAAAGTCCGGAAATAGACCCACACAAATGTGGCCAATTGCTACTTCTTGTGTGTGGTAAAATACACATAACATAAAATTTACCATTTTAATCATTTTAAAAGATACAATTCATTGGCACTTAGTACATTCACAGTATTGTGCAACCATCACCAGTATCTAGTTCTAGAACATTCTCATCATCCCAAATGGAAACACTGTCCCCATTAAGCAGTCATGCCCCACGCCCCGCTGGCTCCAGCACCCGGCAACCACTAATCTGATCTTCCTCTCTACAGATTTGTCTATTCTATATATTTTATATAAACAGAATCATACAATATGTGGCTTTTTGTGTCTGGCTTCATTTACTTACCATAATGTTTTCAAAGTTTATCCACGTTACAGCATGTATCATTCCTTTTGATGCCTGAATAATATACCATTGTACAGATATACCACATTTTGTTTATCCTTTCATCAGTTAATGGATATTTGGGTTGTTTCCACCTTTTGGCTATTCTAAGTGGTGTTGCTAAGAATTTCTGTGCACAAGTTTTGGTTTGAACACCTGTTTTCAATTTTATTAGAAATGGAATTGCTGGGCCATATGGTAATTCCATGTTTAACTATTGAGGAACTGTCACACTGTTGTCCACAGCTGCTGCACCATTTTACATTCCCACCAGCAATGTGTGGGGGTTCCAATTTCTCTACATCCTTGTCAACATTTTCTATTTTCCATTTTGTTTTGTTTTATCATGATCATTCTAGTGAGTATGAAATGGTATCTCAGTGTGGTTTTGATTTGCCTTTCCCTAATGACTAGTGATGTTGAATATCTTTTCATGTGCTTATTGGTCATTTGTATATCTTCTTCGGAGAAATGTCTGTTCATGTCCTTTGCCTGTTTTTTAATTAGGTTTTTTGTCTTTTTACTGTTAAGTTGTAAGAGTTTTTATATATTCTGAATACTAGGCTCTTATCAGATATATGACTTGAAAATATTTTCTCTCATTCTGTGGGTTGTCTTTTCACTTTTTTGATAGTGTCCTTTGATACACACAAGTTTTTAATTTTGTTGCAGTCCAATTTAGCTATATTTTTGTTCTATTGTTCTGTTTTTTGTTGTCATGTCTCTGAAACTAAGGTCATGGAGATTTATACTTCTAAGAATTCTATAGTTTTAGCTCTTACATTTATAATTATATTTAGGTCTTTGGTCCATTTTGAGCTAATTTTTGTTTATGATGTGAGGTTAATAAATTGATTTTTGACAAAGATGCAAAAGCACATCAATGAAGAAAGAATAGTCTTTCCAACTAATGGTCTTGTAGCAATTGGTCATCCACGTGCAAAAAATGAACCTTGACTCACACCTCATACCTACACCTTAGAAGAGAGAAGTCCATAAATTAGTTTACAGAGAAACTTGGAAAGAACACCAGCATTTGGTATTCTTTTGGGGCCAAATGGCAAAAAGATGGAGAAGGGGTCATCCTCTTTCTTTTTACAAAGGACTCAAGCACGCTTTGCTCCTCCAAAGACTAGAAGCTACAGCAGTACATGGAATATGCACATTGGCATGGATAATGAGGGCTCATGCTAGACAAAAGCAGTAACAACTTGATTATTTTTAGAGATGTGCTAACTTCACAGCGCACCTCACAAAGTGCTGGTCCAAAGTAGTCATCTGAAAGAGAGCCCAGGAAAGTACAAACGTGGAGCCATCATTAAGTAATAACAACAACCCAATGATATCCAGAAACTGGACACATTCCCTGTCCCAATTCATCTTCTTACCATGCTTCAGATAACAATCCAAAGCTTCTATAATTCCTTTCTCCCGTTGCCCGCCATTTATATGTGAATAAGACAAATGGAATCTCATCAGAGAATGTCATTTTCTCTGAATCAAGAAGGTTGTTAGGATGGTGCTGGCAATGGCCTGTGAGTCATAAACGTTGGACTTTGTGCATGCTGTATCTTAATCTTCCAAGGCCTCTCTCTTTGGTAGCAAGAGGCTAGAGTTCTTGCATTTCCTATTACTCATAAGTCCCCAGATCTGAGGACTCTTGGCCATTCCTCAGAGCTGAAGAATGAATTTGAGCTGTAAGCAACAGCTGTTGTGATGGCAAGGTGTTATGGTTTGTCTGTTTGTCTTCCGAAAGCACACTGGTTCTAGGGAATATGAGGAGATTAAGACCTGTACATAATCTCCCTCTTGGCCCAGTTATGAATCTCTTTTTTGTTCACCCATCATCAGGAGATTGACCTGAAGGGAACCAGGGCTTTGGAGTCAGATAGATATGTCTGGTTCAAACCTCAGTCTAGTCAGGGTTTTAGCTGTGTGACTGTGAGCAAGTGTGTTAAGCTAACTGAGGCTCAGTCTCCTCATGAGTAGCAATGGGGATAATAGTACCAATTTTGCAGGATTATTGAGGTGATCAAATACAATAATGTAGGTGAAAACATATAGTAGGTGCTCAGACAATCTTCACCTCTATTCTCTTTTTCTCTTTAAATGGATGGCTGGAATTCTGCTCCTTCATGTCTGAAGTAGTTAGAAGTTAGGTTTGGGGTAACACCTAAAACAACAACGACTTAAATTTAAGAGAAGTTTATGTCTTTCTCATCTAGTGTCTGGAGATGAAGAATCAAGGTGGTCCAGAGACCCCACTTCTCCAGCATCCCTGTGGTCCAGGGTGACTCTCCACCACATCCATGTTCCATGCAGTGGGGTGGAAGAAGGGGAAAGAAGGCTCATGCTCCATCCTTCAGGGAAATGACCAGTGTTGCCTACATCACTTTCCTGCATATTCTATTGGCCAGATCTTAGTCTCATTGCCACCTCAGCTATAAGAAAGTCTGGGAAATTTAGACTTTATTCTGATCAGCCATGTGCCCAGGTGAAAATGGAGAGTTCTATTGCTATAGAGTGGAAGGAAACGGATGTTAGAGGACAGCTTGCAGCCTCTGCCCAGTTTCTGTGCATTTTTCCCTTACTCTTAGCTCACAGTTGATATTTTCAAGTATCTCCTTGGTGCTCTGGAACCCAGGGGGCTGACCCGTAAGAGCCACATTGACAGCTTCCTTTCTTTCTCTTTGCACTTGGGTTTGGCCAATGGAGAGCACCAGCAGGATATTGGGAGGAGGGCTGGTTTGGAAGTTGGGGCTGGGGTGCTTTGTTCTTCAGCAGCCTTCCTGCAGGAATGCCACAAGTTGGCTTTGTCTCACCCCTAAGGTTACAGTTACTATAGGAAGAGTCCTTTCCATGTGGCCCTCCCTATCTCCAGGTTCCCCTATTTGTTCTCATCTTTGCCCCCTCCAGCCTAAGAAAGATGATGGTCCCCTGTCGTTTCTAGCCTAGTGTACTGTTCTACCACTTGTGGTTTCACTGCACCAGAATCACACCTTTGCATATAATCCCTTGATTAAACTCTCCTCACATTACCCACTTAGAATAGGCCATCTGTTTCCTTTCAGAACCTATTGATGCTTAATGTTCCAAACACTATAGCATCAAAAGGCACAAAGCAAAACCTATCAGAATTGTAGGAAGAGATTTATAAAAGCAAACTTTCTCGAGATATTTTTAACTGACCACTATCCATCTAAACAGTTTAATAAGTAATGTAAAATTTGTATCCTAGATAAAAAGAATATGTACTATTTTCAAATGCCCATGGACAATTTAGAACACCAAACAATATCTCCAACAAACACGGCAAAAAAATAATGTTCTTAATATACAAAAAGCTTTGAAACAAAGTTATGAGAGGTTAATAAACACAATTAAAACATTTTAACATGGCTAGTAATCAAAGTATGCAAATTAAAGCGATGGTGAGGTGTCTTGTTTTAGCCAATCAAATCAACAAAGATTGAAAAAAGTAATGCTTGCAAGGTGTGATATGACACTGTTATTCACAGCTGGTGGGAGTACGAACTGGTAAAAAATTTTCTAGAAAGAAATTTGCTCTCTATGTATCAAGAGCTTCATAAAGATTTATACTTTTTCATCTAGTTATTCCACTTTTAGGAATTTATTACCAAGAAATAGTAAATAATGCTGATGTGTTTGAAGGATGCATAGCACACATTATTTATAAGAACAAAACGGAAAATAGTCTATATAATCAACCATAGTTGATGGTTACATTATGGTATATCTGTGGAAAAACAGACATTAAAATGGGATTTTCAAAAAAATTAAATGAAACAGGACAATATTTCCAAAATTTATTAACTGATCATAGCAGGATATAAAAGTGTAGGAATAGTTTGATTCTTAATTAAGTTAAAAATATGCATAGAAAAATATTAACAGTGTTCATATGAGTAGTAAATTACAGATCATTTTTATGTCTTTCCTTTTCTGCCTGTTCCAGATGGTCTACATTGAGTATGTATTACTTTTATAATATTGTGTATTTTTTAAAAAGCACCAAAATTCTGAAAACCCCAAACCTGAGAAGAAAGCCATTTTCATAAAACTGCGTAGTGTTTCAGGATCCCAAGGGACCCTGTTGTAGACACACCCTTCCCACCTTCCCTCCTCTACACCCAGGGCACTGTTTGGGGAAGGAGCAATCTTCTCACCCTGGAAGAGATTTGAGCTATCTCAGTACAGTTCAGATTGAGTACATTAGTTGCCAGGGTGAACGGTCAGGGAAAAGCCTTGGGGGGGAAAAGGAGACAATAGCAAGAGGGCAGGAGAACCTGAGGAACCACTGGGATCACTGGTAGTGTGACTCAGAGCAGTTGGGGGCAGCTTAAGTAGCATGGCTTGCTGGGGGCCATGGGGAGCAGTACCATGTAGTGGAGGCCATGAGCAGCCATGCACTTTAGTGCAACGGAGGCCAGCAGTGAACAGCAACCTGAACAGATGGGAACATACACAAACAGCCCTGAGTGGGTTTTAGGAATGCCTGAGAGGTGGGGCTGGTGCTGCAAAGGACTGGCACTTCATACATTAAAATTATTATTCTTTTGCTGCTTTTCTTTAATCAGTTGCTTTCTAAATTCTTTTTAAACTCAAATATCTTTTTTTGTGTGGTTAACATAAGTTGTAGTTACTTTAGCTTTAAAGTACATTTTAATACCTGATAGTGTAAGTTCATCCTATATAACAAAGATGCACCCAAAGCTTTATTCAGAGGCATATTTGTAATCCTAAATGCTTTCATTGTTAAACAAGAAAAACTAAAAATACATTTTTAATAAGTTATTAATTCAAGAAGTTACAAAATTAACAGTGATTTAAAGACTTACCATTAAGTAACTAATTAATACAGTGCCATATTTGTGTAGGGTAGATATATAGATCAATGGAACAGAATAACGACTTCAGCAATAGACCCACCCATATATGACCAATTGATTTGCAACAAGGGAGCAAGCTAATTCAGTGAGGAAAAGGACAGGCTTTTCAACAAATGGTGCTGGATCAACTGGATATTCATGTGGGGAAAAAAATGAACCTCAACATCATCCTAAAACTCTACTTGAAATGGATCAGGGACTCAAATGTAAAAGCTAAAACTATAAAACTTTTGGAAGAAATCATGGGAAACTATCTTCATGACTTTGGGGTAAGCAAAAAGCATAAAACGTAGAAGAAAAAAGTGAAAATTTATCATAAAAATGAAAAACTGCTATTTAAAAAAAAATCAAGGAAATGAAAAGATAAACCATAGACTGGGAAAAAATATTTGCTATAGATTTATCTGACAAAGTACTTCTATCAAGAATATGTAAAGAACTCTTAGAACCTGTTGATTAAAAGAAAAACAACCTAATAAGTATCTACAAAATATAATCTTTTTCCTTTATCCCTCAGCTGGTTTCCAAACATTTAAACAGGGACCCTTACAATATATTCCCAATATGAGACAAATGTATTATTTTACTAGTAATAACTGGAAAGGAATCCTGCTAGCACAAGAACAAAGAAATAAGCCACTTATTTATCACCAATGGGAATGTAAAGTGGTACAACCTTTCTGAAGGGTAATTTTGTTTTGTTTTGTTTTGTTTCAAGAAGATTAGCCCTGAGCTAACATCCACCGCCAATCCTCCTCTTTTTCCTGAGGAAGCTTGGCCCTGAGCTAACATCTATGCCCATCTTCCTCTATTTTATATATGGAACGCCTGCCACAGCATGGCTTGATAAGCGGTGCGTGGGTCTGCCCTCAGGATCCGAGCTGGCAAACCCCGGGCCCACCAAGGGGAGCATGCAAACTAAACTGCTACGCCACTGGGCTGCCCCAGTTTTGATTTTTATAGTATGCATGCTCCACTATCCAAGAAATTTTATTTCTAGGAATTTTTGTTCTAGGTCCTGAGTTAAGAGTCATGTGCATAAAGATTTAGCTATAGAAAATTACAAGAAATTGGATAACACCTAAATGGCCCCAGTAGAGAATTAGTTAAATAAATGATGACACATGCATACAATAGAATTATATGCAGCCACTAAAAATATTGTTGTAGAAATATAAGTGCTGACATGAAAAAATGTTTACATTATTGTTAAGTGAAAAACAAGTTACAAGAGTATGTACAGTGTTTCAATTTTTGCAAAAACGATATGTGTTTATGAAAGTAATGTATGAAATTCATTTGGGAACTGTGATTAAAGGTTATTTTTCTTTTTGCACCTCTATGTTTTTTTCATACTCCTAATCTACTGGCCTAGTAAACCTATCAAAGAAACATCCATGTTTTTATGCATCATAATGATTACTGCTTATTTCCTAGAGAACTTAATCTAGCGGATCTCTATTCTGGCTCCTCTCCTTGGCTCATCTCACCTTTCTGACTGCCCATCTCGCCAGTCATGTTTCCCTCTCTGCCCTCCTCTCCTTGTGGAAAGGGCTGTTTCTGTCTCTTCTCTAGGCACAGCTCTCCTGGACTTAGTGTGACCTCAATTCCGAATGGTGCTTGACACACTCTATTTTCTCTCCTCTATCCTACTCCGCTCACCTAATCCTTTCCTATTTTCCCTTCCCTCATATGTCATCCCTCGGTGACAGATATCTCCTTTGGTTCCCAGACTCTCAACTTAGAAATCTGCTGGTTTGTGCCCTGAGCCTTCCCTCATTCATCTCTCTCGTGTGGCTTATCTCTTGATGCTCAGGCTTTCTGGTCTGTGCGCAAAGCTTTGTGGAGTACATTAGAGGGGCTGTTGAAGTTTTCCCCCAGCATTCCTTCCCCCTAGTCCCCTCTTCCAACAACAAACAATATCCTGGTCATAGTCATGTGATGTCTTGCGGACCACAGCATTTTGGTCAGGTACTGGCATGTGATGCAAGGTGGCCAATTCAAGCCCCTCACCGGGAAAGCCCTTTTCCCTCACGGGCCAAAAGGTGTTGGGAGAAGAGTCTGGAGTATGCCTGTGGCCATATCCCCCTCATGTGTGAGAGCTAGTCTGAGAGAATCAAGCTCATGCACAGAGAAGAGATATGCATGAAAGAAACAGTCCAGACAGTATTTGGTCCCTTGATCCAGTTGTCCCCAAAGGCCAGTTCCATTCCTATTCTCACTATGTGTTGGTTACATGAATTTCCCCTTTAATACTCTGAGATAGTTTGAAGTGAATTTCTGTCACTTCCAACTAGATGTTCTGATGTAACCATTTCAGACCTCTGAGAGCCACCATGATCTAACATTGCAATAGCCCTAAGTACTTCTCTCTCAGAAAGCTGTCTTATCCAACTTCGTACTTTCAGTGCCCACCTCTTTGGAGGTAACAGAAGTTCTGAACAGAGAATAGAAAGACTAGCGTTCTACTTGCTCTGCTAGCAAAAGCTGTGTGAGCTTGAGGGGAGCCTTTAACCTATCTGGGTCTTGATTTCCTCACTTATAAAAGGAAGGCATTGGATTAGCTAGAGTCTAAAATTCCTTCCAGTTCTAACATCTTGTGATTTCTTGATTCCAAATTCTACATCTCCAGCTGACTCCACCGGAGCTCTCGTCCTGAATCTGCCTGCTTAGCTTTGCCAGTTGCGCATCCCTCCACTATCTTAAACTCAACAACTCTGAGACCAGTCGTTATTTCCCCCCATAGCCTGGCCTTTCTTGTTTTTATCAAGGGGACCACTGTTCTTCCAGACACCAAGACTCAAATATTTGGAGTCATCTTTAACCTCTTATATGCTTTTATCATATATGCTTTCGTGGTCACCAATCACCATTATTTCTTCCTTGAGAAAGTCTTAGAGTCATCCTAGTGTAGGCTCTGATAGCCATTTGCTAAGCTGTATCTGGATCCATCTCCACTCCGCCTGTGTCTTTCACATGTCTACACTGTGCCTGCACCTGCACTCGTGTCTCGATCTCCATCTCCATCCACATCTGTATCACCTGTATCCCCAATCCTATCCCGAGTTCCAGGCCCATGTCTTCAAACAGCCATTGAAAATTTCTGCTTGGCTATGTCTCAGGTATCTCAGACTCATTATCCTCTCTTCAAATGCCTACCTCTCCTTCTGTGCTATGTGTCTTGAGTAGAGTTGTCACTAGGCACTTGATTTCTCAAGCTATAACCTTGGACATGACCTAAACTCCCCCTCTAACCCCATCAGCTCTACCTCAGTAATGGCTCTCAAACCTTCCTCTACTCTCTGGACCCACCTCCTCAAATTGCCCTAGTTCAGGTTTTTGTTATCTCTCATTGAACTACTTCAATGGCCTCTTAACAACAATCCCCACCATGATTCTCAGTGACCCCTACCTATTCTTTACATTGATGTTAAGTTAGAATGTTCTTTCCAGGGCAAGGCTATCCACTACTTGCCAACTCTCAAAGTTCACCCTTTTCCTATGAGATCAAATCCAAATGTCTTGATATGGCCTGAAACAATAAACATGATAAAAAGTTGTCCCAAGAGGGATAGGAGGTATTTAGAAATTATTCCAAATGATTTCATATAAAGCTCCCAGGGGAATCCTCTCATAAACACAGATAAAATAAGATATAAGCAAAGATGGAGAGTGGTGCACCTAAAGAAAACCAGATTTCAGAATAAACTCAGGCTTTAAAAAAATGCAAAAAGTCAACTTAAGTATCGGTCTCTAGTGGGAGGACCAGGCTTCTATGTGATTTTCTTCTTCCTTCTCCCTCCTATAATAAGGACGCTACTGTCAAATATTGGTCCACGGTGCCAAAGGGGTGGTGTGCTTTCTCTCCTGGTTTCACTGGTTACTTACTTTCCCTGGGCTGGCAAGCTGAGTAGGCCCGGTGATGCTCCCACTGCTGTTATGGGCCTCCGAGATCACTGCTGCTCTGCGTTCTAGGGCCAACACTCTCTTCATGGCACACCCTGCTTTCCCTGAACAGGAGTGCTCAGGATTGCCCTTCTTCACACGGCAAGAGCCCCAGGATCTGAGGCTGGGCTCACTTGGAGAGGAGAAGGTCACCCAGCACGGCCAAGGGAGACCAAGCTCAGCTCCGCACTGGGGTTTGGGGCAAAGTCCCTGCTGGGAACAACGGGGTCCCTTGCCTCATTTTGTCTTCTACACTTATATTCTCTTTGGGGATTCTGGAGAAAGCTTGTTGTTGGGAGCTAGATTTGAGAGTCCACACCTGGGCCATCTATGTCTCTATAAATATCCATCAGTCTGCCGTTCTGATAGAGCTCGAAACCCTCCTGGTTACTTTTTGTCACACAGAGCAGGAAGAATAAGGAACGGATGGGAACACATTTTCTGGCAGATGGTATCTGGGAACAGATGACAGGGAGAAGACAGGTCAGTCAACTCCTACTGAAAGGAAAAATTTGGCTTTCTCTGCCCAAGACAGAGATCTTCATTCCTGGAAGTATAGAACAAACGTGGTTAGAAAGGAATGTGGATATAAAAATAGAAGTAGGTGCTAAGAGAGCAAGTTATTGCTTTTGAAAACTATTTAATGATAAATTGTTTTTTAACTTTAAAGAACAATTTGAAACTGAAATGTAGAAAGAAGAAAAGTCACTCATAGTCTCAGCAGCCAGAGGTAAACCGTTCTTAACAATTATATTGTGTTCCTTCCACCGCCCTTTATTTTCACTGTGCATACATTTTCCTTCCATTTAATTTACAAATTGCAATCTCAATATATACAAAATTTTGTATTCTGCTTTTTACAAGAACAGTACAGATGAGTCATAGTTACATTTTATTGCACAGCTCTTGTAAACTTTTCTTGATTCAACAAATATGTATCAAACACCTACAATGCCTCAGGCACATACGACTGGTCATGGTTAGGCCTCTTTCCTCATGGCTTTCCCAATCAAGAGAGGCAGAGGGACAAGCTGGCCTGCAGGTACCCAAGCGTGACACAGGGGCAAAGAGAGAGAAATACAGGCTACAGGCTCTGGGGGAGCCAGTAGGAGGGGCCCAGATGTCTGTGGGGCGGGTGTCACAGAGCTTCCTGGAGGAGGAGGTGTCTAAGCTGAGTCCCGCAGGGTGAGTGAGAAGTGGCCAGGAAAAGAATGTGAGGGAAGATAGTGTCCTGAAGTGTGGGTGAGAGGGAGAGCACGAGATAGTGGAAGAAGTTTTATCCACGAGGACCTGCAGAGCCAGAGTGAACTTGGGATGGGGGCAGGCTCCAGAAGAGGGAGAAGTGAGAGAGGGAAGCCAGTGCAGTAGGCAGAGCCATCTTGGGCCCCGTCTGCCTGCCAAGGAGTCTGAATGCTATCTGGAAGGTAGTGGGGAACAGGAAATGTTTTCAGGAAGGGAGTGACAGGTTAGGGCCTCGTTTCAAAGGACTACTTAGGCTGGGCTGTGACAGACGCATTGGAACCAGATAAGAAGGGTGTTAGGGAGACCGATGAGGGGCCTCGGCAGTCATCCAGGTGAAAGCTGACGGATCTCCGAACGTTATTCCCCACTTCCAGCCCTGCTCGCCACCAGGCATGGAGGAAACTGCCTTCCCCAGACTTCTCCACCAACTTGCCTCAGAGCCACTCCTGGCTGGGCATGTCTGGCTTCAGGGGCTGTTCTGCGACTTTCTTCTGATCTTCCAACTCTCCCCCTTTAGGACTTCTGCTGCCCTACCTTCCCCGACAAACTTGTAATGTCTTATTCCCATAATAGATAGCCCATTTCTTAATACACACAGCATCTCTGCTTCCTGCTTAACTCTGACGGATGTGGCCTGCCTGGCTCCCAGCCATACTGGACCATTCCTCTGTTAGCACGTCTCTTGCATGGAGGGACCTTGTTCCTTGCCCAGCGTTTGTCTCTGCTATGTCGTCAAGCCCCCCAAGAGCAGGGGCTTGATATGTTTTGTGCCTGAGAACAGTGCCTAGATGTGGTAGGTGCTCAATCTGCTCAGTGAGTGGGTGAGTGCATGAATGAATGGATGAATGAATGAATATTTAGGTCCAAAGCTCAGGAGAGAACTCTGGGCTGTAGATAAAGATTCTAGTCACCGAAGCCATGTAAGTGGATGAGCTCACCTGGGGAGAGTGTGGAATGAGAAGGTAAAAGGGGGAGAATTAAACACAGAATTGTGAAGAGGTCCACAAAGAAGAAAGACAAGGTGCAGCCAACGCAGGTGTGCTGTGCTGAGAAAGGCAGGGAGAAGGAGCATCTCAAGCTGGAGAGACGGGGCCGCGGGCCGCTGCAATTAGACTTAGCAACAAGGAGGCCTTTGGGGTACTTGGAGAGAGCAGTTTCAGGAAATGGTGGGGACAGAAGCCACACTACCGTGGATTGAGGAGAAAGTAAGGGCGAAGATGGAAAGATAGCAAGTGCATGTACTGCCAAGAAGTGGGCTGTGAATGGAAGGAGCGAGGGCGGCGGCCGGAGCTGTGTAGTCTTAACATGGCAGACACTTGAGCATCATAAATGCTGAAGGGAGGGGCACATAGAGAGTAGGAGATTAAATCTGGGGGCAGGGAGGAGGGTGGAATGTTAACTGCAAGGGGGATGTCCCTGAAGGCAGAGGAGATGCCTGTGTGACTCTCCCTGGGGACGGAGCCCAGAGGGGGCGGAGGCTGGGAGGGGACACCTCCCCCATGTTAACCAGAGGGGAAGGACTGAGATGAAGATGGCCTGGGTACTAGGTGGTCTGTACATCTGGGGACAGGAGATCCAGGGACTTCCACTCCACTGCTTCCCCTCAGTGGGAGGTAGGAGGCCAGGCCACGTGCTCAGAGGGCTGGGGAGGGGAGAGGATAGTGTTTCCGTCCAGGTCCCAGTGGTACACTGAATTCTTGCTATGGACAGCGCGTTGGGGCCAGAATGTCCCTAGTCCGTCAACGAGGCCCTGAAAGCGTTAATTCCCATCTGGAGTCTTAGGCCAGGAGGAGTTTCCCTCTCTTTAGGGAAAGACTATTTCTTCAGCTCTTCTGAACCTCCTCCTTACCCTTCCTCTGGGAACAGCTGAGGGGCCTGGCGCCTGCCCTTCCCTGCCGGCTCGATCCCTGAAGAGGGCAGTATTTTCACAGGTGGGTCCTGTTCTGAGGAGCCCCATTATAAGAAGACTCTGGCTTTTTAAACTGGGGCCAATAAAAGAATTTGCCAAGAGGGTCTTTGAAGTAATGACCTCCCTAGTTAGTGCCTTGAAACATATTTTTACATCTTGGAGGAGAGATTATGAGCTGGGGGGCCTGTGAGCTGTGGGAGGCGAAAGACCCCGAGGGTGGCAGAGTCCTGGCTCCTGTCCAGAGGCTCCACCAGGGGAGCAGAGGCCGCTGCTCCAGGAGGGGCTGGGGGCCTGGGGGAATCAGATTCACAGAATTCTATGTGTCCCAGCCCGGTTCCCGGGCAAAGCGAGGCCCGTCTGGATTAGAACTGTTTATTCTGTGCAAACCCAGGCCCAGCCGGGCTCCGTGTGGGGTCCAGGCTAGCCGAAGCCGAGTGGAACCGCCCCTTCGCCTCTGTCCAGTAAGGATGAGCAGGGTGTGGGCAGAGGATGATGAGGGATGAGGGCAGGAGTGGAGAGGGGACCCCGGAAGAGAGGCCCACAGTGGGGTCGGCCCACGTGGTGCTGGGATCTTCTGCATCACTGGAAAATTCTCTCAGCTTCCCCATGCATGCACTCATGCGTTCCTCACTATTGGGCACCGACTGTGTGCCAGGTTGATTGCTGGGGATTAAACATGAGTGAAATAGGCCTGCTCCCGGCCCTCATGGAGCTTACATTCTGCTGGGGCAGACTGACATTAAATCCATACGTGTCCCCAGGTGTCATCACGAACTGAGGAAGAGCTGCAGAGAGAAAGAAGAGTGAGACGGGAGAGCATACAACAGGGACCCCGGAATATAGGGGGCGCAGCGGTTGGGGTCCTGGGGAAGCCACTTTCGGGCTGGCACCTGAAGCATGAAGGGCATTACGCAGGGCTCCGTAGGACTCCAGGTCGCGAGGACAGTGGGAGGAAGGGCTCTTGGGGGTGGGGGCGGTGTCCCTGAGGGACAGAGAGCGCGTGCGGGGCGCGGAGGTGGTGAGATCGGGAGGCTGGCAGGGCCAGGTGAGGCAGGGCCTTGTTGGTGGCAGTAAAGGGTTCAGATTTTATCTGGAGTGTGAATGGGAAGCTCACGGTTGCCAGCAAGTGGAGGCAGAGGTTTGGGTGAGGAGGTCGCCTCGCGGCGATGAGGAGGTGGCCCTTGCAGTGAGTGAGGACGTGGATGCCCTTCCTCCCAGCTTTCTCTCCAGCACGAACACTGCCCAGGAGCCGCTAGAAACTGAGGAACGCGGGCTCCTCGCTGCTCTGGGCCCTCAGGATTCCCGGCAGGACCCCGCTGCTGCGGCCCCGCCTGCCGTTGCCTGCAGGAGGACCCAGGTGTGGGGTCAGGGCCATCCTCCCAGGGCAGCCCTCTCGTCCCAGGGCTGTGCAGACTGAGCAGGAGGGAGGCTGAGCTCTGCAGCTCCACAGAGCATCCCAGATGCCAGAAACGCTTCACCCCAGAGGTCTCAAAAGTCTCCCCCACCACCTTTGGTGAGTACTTGTTGTGAACTGGATGCTATGGAAGGGAGAAAAGTAGGCAAGATGTGTGCGTGAAAAGAGGCTTAGAAGTATAACAGGATCCCTCTCATCTGAGTATTACTCAACGTTCCCAAAGCGATTTCCCGGTGTACACTGTGAAGTATACTGTCTTCACTTTGCAGCTAAGGAGACTAAGGTTCAGAGAGGTTAAGTGACTTGCCTGAGGTCACACAGCCAGTAAGTGGAGAAGCTGGCTCCAGCCCTCAGACCCAGTGTCTGCCCCTCTACACTTCTCCACAGTGGCAGTAGGAGAAAGGTGAGATGATAGGACAAGAGACTCATCAAGGAGCGCTTCATGCGATGGGAGGAATCTGATAGGAGAAAGCAGCAGAGGCAGCAATGAGGGGATCTGTTTGGCACGGGGGGAGTGTGTTCAAAGGGAGCAGTAAGAAATCAGATTGAGCGTGCTTTGGAGCCAGCCAGTGGAAGGTTTTGAATGCCAGGCTGAGGATTGATTTCCCTGGACATCCCTGAGAACTTTGGAGCAGAGGCGTGACGGAGGTAAATGCAGGGAATCTTGTTTGGTGCTAGAATGCAGGATGGGTGGGAGGGAGTAAAGAGGTAGAAGGCAGGGCCTGCAGTCCCAAGGCTGCGGTGGTCTAGGAGCAAAAGAGTCAGAAGTGGTGATGGGCGAGACAGAGAGGTTGGGGCAGTGCTGACACAGGCCCCAGCAGGACTTGTTGAGAGATGAGTTGTGTGTGTGTGCGTGCACATGCGTGTGTATATGTGTGTGGCAGTGGCGGTGTGAGTCCCAGAGGATTCCAAGGCCATGGTCACACGCTTGGATGACCATGACATTTGGTGCCGGTTGGGGTTGGGGTGTGGATCCCTTTGGCCAGGCTGAGGCTGAGGTGCTGAGCAGACGCTCAGCTGGGAAGTCAAGTGGAGTATTGGGAAGCTGAGGCTGGAGCTCAGAAGGGAGGAGCTCTGGGCTTAACCAGCTTCTGGTGTGAAGTAATCACCAATTAACTGATCGTTCTGTAAGCAAAATGCCGCCTCTGTGAATTTGCACACTTCCCACTCAAAGTCTGCAACCCCAGTTATTGAATTCTGGCCTGTCATTCTGAGGTCCGCCCCGCCCTCGGCTATCAGTAATGACAACATTAGTTCATCCTTCCTTCTCTACCACTCTGCCCCTACTCTTGGCCAACTCGGGGTGGAAACACAGAGAAACTTGCCTCTCTGTTCCCATCGGACTTATCGCCTGAGCTTCCCTAAGGTTCCCTTGCAACCCCAAGGAAAATCCCACGGCGCAGTCCTTGCGTGTTCTCACCGATATTTTTACTCGTGTGTTTTGCCCATGCTGGTGCTCCCGCTGGAATGCCTGACCTTCTCCTTGGCCTAGCTCAGCTTTCCCAGGTGGGCAGCCAAAAATTCTTGTAGGTTGGAAACCTCAAGCCTCTGCGAACCCTGCCCATTTTCCAAGGCCCATTCCTAGTTTCACCTCCTCCAGGAGCTCTCCCATGATTACGCTTCAGCCAGCTCACCCTACAAGGCCAGCAGGGTGTCGCTCTGAATTACACGGATTGTTTGGATTACATATGGCATTTGCCAGCAAGCTAGAACTTGGTCCCCTTCAGCCCGTTTTTGCTGCTGCCTGTTGGTTTCGTGCAGGTAGGCTGTGCTCGTCAGGGTGGGCCGGGCTCTGCGGGAGCAGCAGCTCCATGCTGAAACCTCAGTGCCTTCACGCCAATCAAGCGGATTTCTTGTTCATGCTACATGTCCACCCTCCATGTGGGTTGCTGGGAGGCCCTGCTGCATTCTTGCTTGAGGCCCCAGGCTGATGATGACCTGACATCTTGTAGTTGTCTTGCCTGGAATGGTGTTGTCCTGTAGAACTTTATGCAATGACAGAAATGTCCTGTGTGTGCTGTGCATTCCAATCTCTGCTAGCCGCATGTGGCTATCAAGAACTTGAAATGTGGCTGGTGTGGCTAAGAAACAGAATTTTAAATTTCGTTTAATTTTAACTAATTTAAATTGCCACTCGTGGCTAGTTGCTACCACATTCGGCAGTGCAGCTAAGTAACGTGAGGGCTCTGTGTTCATCTCCCGCGTCTCCGAGAAGACTGTGTGGAGAGCCTTGCCGGCTTTTCTACGCTCAGTAAAGAAGTGATCATTGGTCAGAGCTGCTCACCAGGCCCCACCTAACTGCGAGGCAGCTGGAAAATGTCGGGGAGCCCATGGATATCCAGAGAGCAAGAAATAGCTTTGCCACAGAACTCTTCTAAGCACAATCAAAGCTTCTGATGGCTGAGATGCGTGGGGTTTTGGGGGGACAGATTGAGATGGTCCGGATGGAGAGGAAGGGCAAGGATAGACTGAGATAGAGCAGAATGATTGTAGCTTAGAGAGGCAGAGACAGGCCCAGAGAGGGCAAAGAGTGCAATCCCCACTGCACAGCCAGGCTGAGCCTAGAGTCCTGAGGTCCTGGCTCAGAGCAGAGAGAGGAGGGAAGACAGGATGCTCTCTCTACCTGCCCTTGGGGAACAACATCCCTGGCTGGTGTCACATTTAGCCTTTCTTTCTGGGCCCCTGAGAAGGGAAGAGCTCAGAGCTGCCAAAGGCCTGTTCTCGAGCTCTTGGAAGGAAAGGGCCCCACAGGGCTTTTGGTTTTCAGATGGCCTGGCTCGTCCCCCCTGAGGTGAGTCACCAAGAGCTGAGGGATGAATGGCAGGGCAAGAACCCAGCATGAGGTCATCTGGGCCACACTTCCCGCCTGACCCCAGTGCTGGGGCCAAGTTCAGGGAGTTTCCCAAGGCCAATGAGGAAGGGGGTCATGCCCTGACTGCTGCAGAGCTCCAGCCGTTTCGAAGGGGGTGGAGGCGGGTGGGGTGAGGTGCTGTCGGGGTCAGGGCCCTAGAGCCGTGGAATGAACCTTGGAAGTGAAGCAGCCAGGGGAGGAAACTGAAGCCCAGAGAGAGGCCCCAAGATGGCTCAGGGAGTTATCGGCTGAATGGTGACCAGCGCCCAGGGCTCCTGCACAAGGCCCTTTGCTCTCCCGCGGGAAGGAGCCCCTGAGGCAGCCGTGCCCCGTTTCATCCTCACAGTCTCCAGGTTGGTGTCTGCTCCAGCTGTTTTCATTTTTCCTAGAGACCCACATAACTCAGGCTCTGTCCACTTCTGATTTAAATTCTTGCTGCTGTTGGAACCTATTTCTCTTCCTCTCACCCCTCCAGGACAGATGACAAAGCTCCAGATGGCAGAGAAAGACCAGTGTGAGCAAAGGAAATGTTTTATCTGAGCCTGGAGGCTGAGAAAGGAGCCTCTGCTTCCCCCAACCGGGTCCACACAAATCTGTATTTTTAGAAAAACTAGAGTGGGTGGAATTCTTAACTTTACAAACTACTCTTCGTTTTAGAGAAGAATTTACCCTGGGATTCCATGAAGGCAAGGAGTTTCCTGGAGTATTTCATATGGAATTTGATTTGCAAAACTTCTAATATCGTCAGCAAAATGTGATAAACAATTACCATCTGTAAGGCACCAAAGGGTTTTAAAATATGGCATCCAATCCAAGTTAGGCCTGCCTGTGAGTTCCTCAAGTTTCAGGGGACCCCAAATCAGTTTGGACTATGCCAACCTCCAATCTGCCCAGGGCAGGAGAATTCAACCTCCGTTTTATAAAGGAAAAACTGATGCTGGAGTAAAGAATTAGAGCCGAGACCTGAGAAACTGTCAGCTCCCTCCACCGTGCAGGGGAGGAAGCGTTTGGAACCTGGTCAGTTGCATAGTTTCTTCAATCCTGAATCTCCCCACCCCCGCCACTCCCAGTGTGTCCAGTGGGCTTGGGGCTGTGCGTTCCAGAGGCCAGTGTGCACTCCAGAAGCAAACTCTCTTCCCCTCTTTCTAATTCTCTTCAGAAAGCCCAAATTGACCTTTCTTCTGCTGGTATCTGTGGTTGATGATATTTTCCGGAGGTTTCCAAATGTCTCTGATACACCTGTTCTACAGTGAGACCATGCCACTCCCCCTTGTGGGGTGGAGTCTCGATCCCCTCCCCTCGTTTCTCTGTGGGCATCGATTGCTTGAACAGTGGAATGGAAGTGATGCTGTGTGACTTCTGAGGCTGGATCACAGAAAGTGATACAGCTTCTGCCTGTTCCCTGTAACACGTGGGCTGATGTAAGAAGTCCAGATACCTTGAGGCCGCCATGCTGTGAGGAAGCCAAGCCACATGGAGAGGACACATGTAGGTGCTCTGGCTCTCCGTCTTGGCTCAGGTGCCAGACATGAAAATGAGGCACCTTCAGATGATTCCAGACCCCAGCTATGGAGCTACTTCTAGCCTTTGGGTCTACCCAGCTGCAGCCCCAGATGGCATAGAACAGAGACAAGCCATCCCTACCATGTGCTTTCCAATTCCTGACCCACAAATTCTGTGAGCATAAAAAATGTTTGTCTTAAGCTGCAAAGTTGTGGGGTCACCTCCCGCATGGCCATAGTAACTGAAGGATTCCTTACTCTGAGGTCTTGGGCACCTAGCATTCTCTTCCGTAGCACTCGTCACAATGGTAATTAATGAACTCATGATTCAGGCAATTCTTTCTTTAATGACTATCTTTCCCATTCAACTCTAATTTCCAGGAAGGCAAGAGATGCTGTCAGGCCCATCACTATAGTCCTAGGGAGTCTGCCAGGGAGATGCTTAGTGAATATTTAATGAATGACTGATCTTAACACTGTCCTCAGATTGACCCCTAAACTTGACCTCAGAATGACTCTGGCCCTGGTTTCAGACTGACTCTAACCCTGGCCACAGACCAACCCCTAATTCTGGCATCAAAGACCTAAGCCTGGCCACAGCCTGAGCACAGCCTCTCACTCTGGAGGCTGACCACTAAGTCCAGCTTCAGACTGACCCTAAACTTGAACTCAGAATGACCGCTGATCCTGACCTCAGGCTGAGTCCTGGCCTCGCCGTGGCCTGGATGATCTGGCTCCGGTCTACCTCTCCTGGCTCATCTTTTGCTCCCCCAACCCCCACCCCCATGTTCCCACCACGTTGCCTTTCTATCGGTTGCTTGAAGGAATAAAGCTCTTTCGTGCCTCAGCCCCTTAGCACATGCTTCCCCCTGCCAAGAACACTCTTTCCCTACTATGCCTACTCTTTCTTTCAGTCTTGCTTAAATGTCACTTCCTTAAGGATCAGCTAATTTAAGTGAGACCCCTTTATAAAACTGCCCTTAGCATTTTCACACTTTATAACTATATATATGTTTGCTATTATCTGTCTGAGTCTTTCTCTTCCTAGAGACTGGAAGCTTCTGTGAGTACAGGGATCACGTTTGTTTTATTCACGCTCTGTACACAGTATATACAGCGCGGGACCTGGCACCCACAACGGGGCTAATAAATAATTGTGGGATGACTGAACAGACGAGTGATTGGGTGGCGTATCTTCCAGGAAACCAGCTCCCTGGCCCTTCCCTGCTGCAGTGGAGCTCACAGTCTTCCCCTGTTCTCTCCCCAGCCATGGGAACAGCCGGATGGGAGCGCTCAGCCATGAACTGGGTTATCTGCGTGACTCCGTGCCTCTCCCACCAATGTGTGGCCTCCTCCAGCCCTGAGCCCGGCCTCTCCCCTCTGCAGCACCAGCGTGCACAGGCCCGGGCCACTCCATAAACGTTGGTTGAACTGTTGAACTGAACCAATTCCTTCTCTCCAGCCTCCTCTCTGGCCTCAGCTCTCGACTGATTCATGTGAGTTGCCATCAGAAGCAGCGCTTCAAACAGAGAAGAAACAAATGAAGAAGCCGAGGAATCGGCAGTAGGAGACAGGCGGAGACATCCATCTCCTCCTGCCCTCTGTCCTCATCGCTGTCCCCCTGAGGGTTGCAGGCAGTCAAAAGTTCAGGCTCCACGTTTTCTGGAAGAGGGAGGGAAATCTCTGTGTGGGGGATAAAAAAGTCCCCAAACTCAAATCACGCACACAGAGCAACAAGCCATAAAACAGAACACCATTGGGAGAAGATGGGGTCACATGGTGGGAATCTGGATTGGAGGGGGAGGGGGCGGCACTTGAGAAAACGCAGCCTCCTCAATGGGAACCAGATGGGCTGCATGCTCTTAAATAGAATCCCAGACTTGCAGCGCTGGGAGGGAGCTGGGCTGGGGGCGGGGGTCTCTCCCCTCGGCCCCTTCATGTGCACAGGGGACGTGGAGGCAGAGGGAGGTTATGACAGAGAGGCTTCTGGACCCCAGGCTCCTGGCTCTGGGTCAGTGCTCCACTTACCCTGCCACGCTGTCTCCCAGCCCTTTGCCAGGATCTCCAAATTAGAAGCATATCGAGAAGCAGCACTGTCATTCCCCCCTTGTCTGTTCTTTCTTCTAATTCTTTCTCTTTGCAGTATAATTTTAGAGGTGCTGGGAAATCCTCCTTGCTCCAGAATCCCTGTCCCAGCCCCCAGCCCATCCACAGAACACACGGGTACCTGTGCTGGGCACAGTGCTAGACGCTTTACAGCTGTTTGCTCACCTCATTGTCCCACTGCCCTGTGAGGGAGCCCTGGGTCTTTCAGTTCAACATCCCATAGGATGCCGTGTAGGATTGGAGGGGAGGCTGGGGAGATGGGGATCAGATATTGCCACTTTGCTTCTTACTGACCACTTAGAATTCAGTATCTTAACCAGAGACCCCTGTAGCAACAAAAGCATGAAACAAAGATGGCCCTTAGGGGATCAGGGGGATCTCTTGAGCTAGTGGAATCCAAGTGGCCTCCACTTCCCCAGCAGCGCCCATCACCCACCCTGCAGAACTTGTGGTGTGAAATATGAAGGTGGACATGTGTTCCCTTTTCTCACTGACCTTTCCTCCCATGTAGAGGCATCGCTGGTCTCTCTCCCAGCTCCTCTGAGAAACAGATTCTAGCAGGAACTTCCGGGGGCTGCTGCACGTGGCCCTGCAGACTGTGCACTGAACAGCTCCGGGGACACCACTCCCAGGGACCATGATGTGAATGACTGCGTTGGCCTCCCCCCCGAGCTTTCCTGATGCCCTCTTGGGCAGGAAGTGGGACCTCAGGGGCCAGGTGGGTGCAGAAGTTGACCTGGACAAGGGCAGTGCCAGTTAGAGGGAGAAGAGTGGACAGATTTGAGTTCAAGTTGGAGGAAGACTTTCTTCGGGATTGGATGTGGGGGTGAGGGGTGGGGCATGTCCTAAGTTTGGGGCCTAGAGAAGCGGGGTAGCTGGAGGACCCGTTCACTGAGACAGGAAGGCCGGCTTCCTTCCCTAACCCCCATCCCTGACTGTCTCAACCCGTGACTTCAGCAAGTGAGTAACGTTAACATGTGCTGTGGCCTCTCCCTGCTCCCTTCCTTGCAAAGCAGATGGCAAGAGAAGGAAGAAGGCCAAGGCTCCGTGGCTGTGACTGTACTTTCCACTTTTAGCTCAGCAGTTGGGAGCCCATGGCCTTGCCATTTCTTGCCTCCCACTCCTGGTTCTCCCAGCTCTGCTCCAAATCAAATTTGGCTTAGTATTCTTTACTGAGCACCTGCTGTGGCCTAGCCATGTGAAGGCCACTATGGGCTGAACAGCAGGAGGAGCACGTGTGGTCCAGCCTTTGTGGTGCGGGGAGAGCCAGCGGCACAGATAGGGAAGGGCCCGAGGAGCCAGGGAGGACTTCCTGGAGGAGGTGGTAGTTTGGCTTGACATGAGCTGAGTGGAGGGAGGGGAATCCCCATGAAATGACTTTCATGATAGAGAAAGAGTCCTAGAAAGCTGTGGACACTGATTTGAAGTCAAACAGTGGGAACTGGAGGCAAAGTTAGCTGTTCTGATAAACTCCTGAGGCAGGCAAAGGCCAGGTCCGTCTCCGCAACACACACACACACACGGATGCACACACATACACATCCACTTCCAGGAGGCCATTCCTGATCTCTAACCTCAGCCCCTCTGTCTCCCTCTTTCCTGAAGAGGTGGAAAGAGGGAAGACTGAGGTGTCGTTTGTCCACTTCCCTGCCATACCATCCCAGGGATGAGGTCTTAGAAGACAGCCACCTTCTGTTCTGAATTTCCCTACATAGCAGGGCAACTAGCCCATTCTTCTAGAAAGTTCCAGCGGTTCTCATGGCGTGGACCCCAGACCAGCAGCAACAGCATCCCCTGGGAACTTGATAGAAATGCACATTCTTTGGCCCTACCCTAGACCTCCTGGATCAGAAACTCTGAGGACAGGGCCTCAGAATTTGTGTTTTCACGAGCTCCCCAGGGGATTTGCGTGCACGCTCAAGTTTGAGAACCTCGCTGTCCTGGGACAAAACTGCCCCAGAAAAGGGAGACGTTTCTCTTCTGCTGCTCCCCCTGAGAGGAAACTCTTCTGCGGCCCCTCCAGGGTCTAACCCTGCCTCCTCCCCAGAAGTCATTTCCGCCCACTGGGCTCTTTAGCTCTTCAAGTTTATTGCCCACTCCCACCCCACCGGGGGCTGAGGCAGCGGAGGCCAGGTGGCTGCATCTGCCGCCTCCTCACTCTCCCACCCCACCCCCAGCCTGGCCCGCCACATCCATGCAGCGTCCTCAGAGGGGCCAGCGTCATCCACGGAGAACATTCCAGGCAGCAGAATAAGTGAGTTGGCTTGTGACAAAGGACGGGGGATACCCTAATGGCCGCATCCCGGTTCAGTTCAGCTGGCTCCCATTTCTGCCCTAGAACTCTGTCCTTCGCAGAGGAGAGGGCTGATCTCAAGCCATCAGCACGCTTGTGCTTGATTCCTTTAGGTTAGAGATGAAAGGTTGGTGTGCATTGCAGACAAAATCAATTGTCTGCCAGCTGCCTCCTGGGATGGGACAGCTTCACAGCCCCAGGGAGCTCCTTTGACAATGTTTTATCCAACTAGGGGCCTCTGTTTTCTTTAAAACTGCAAGCAAGAACCACCCACGGAACTGATAGGCACTCCTTCATGGAGCTTGGCTTCATGCAACTCTTAGTGGAGCCCTGAGGGAGGCACTGAGTGGGGTTGGGGGTTGCTTCCTGTCAAGTTTGGCCCCTCCTCTTCTGGGAGCATTTGGCCAAATGTCAATTTTTTTCATTGCTTTTTATCATTTTCTTGTTTTATTCTCCAATGAGTTGTGAAGCTATGTTTGCTCAAACTGTACACGCCGGGTGGGGTGTGGGGTTTGGTGCTATGCTGGGCAGGGCCAGAGCATGTTGGCAAGAACAGAGAACTGGGGGTTCTAGCTGAAGCTCCATCACCAATAGACTGTGTGGCTCTGAGGGAGTCAGTTAGCCTCTTTGGGCCTCAGTTTACTTGTCTGACAGATGGGAAAAATACTAGCTCTGCCTCCCCCTCAGGACCAACATGGATATCCAAATGAGTTAATGTCTAAAAGAGCATTGAAAATGTCAATGGCTACATAAGGCGAGGCAACGTATTCACGACAAGGTCATCGCCTCTTCCTTGAAGGCAGAGACTGCGGCTTTCCCAGGTTTTGTATTCCCCAAAGCACGGGGTACAACCCATGACAGGTGGTCAATCACTACTTGTTGAATGGGTGAAATAGAAGACATGGTCCTTGTCTCCACGGAATTGAAGATCTAGCAGGGGATGTTGGTGGGGATGAGAAACACACAATGGAAGAAACTTAAGAAGAGTAGAGAGAGGCCCTTGTTAGCTCAGACACCTCTAATTTAAAATTTGTGATGCTTTCACAAGGCCAGAGAGGAATTGGACCCTGCTGATGGGAGCATGTGCTGTACAAACTCCTAGTGGGAACAAGATAATAATAACAGGAGCTCCCGGCCTCTGAGCGCGGGTTGTATTCCAGATGGCAGAGGGAGTGCTGTGCCCTTTGGCAACGCCCATTGCACGAGAGCAGTTAGCATGCCAATCACAAGTGAACTCTGACCCCGTCTCTGAAGCAGCCAGTACCTTTCCTTGACCATGCTTTGTTAATAGCCGTTCAGGGTGACTTCATGTATTTAAGGAACATAAAATTTTATTTTGTTAAGACTAGACCATTGCTGGCCTCCCTTTGCCTCCTCCCAAGCAGCTCAGGTCCATTCACAGTTTTCAAGCAGATTTGGTGAAAAAGAGCATGCAACCAACTCAATCTCACCTCCCCCGGAGGAAGGGACATGGGCTCCCTCGACAGCAACTGGGCGGCCCTTGGGCCTGGCGGAGAGCTGTTGTCTGTTGGGGAACTGCACCAGCCACTGGCCCGTTGGGGGCCTCAGCTGTCCCAACACAATGAGGGGGCTGGGCCAAATGAACCTGAAGGTAAGTCCTGCTGTTGGACTCTCCTGGTCCTTGGCTGAGGGATGCCCCAACCCTGGAGCAGGGGAAGAGGAAGTCGGCCCCTTGCTGGTTGCTGCCTCCCCCTGCCCAGTGCTTTGACAGGAGGAGGTGTGGGTTCCACAGGCTGCAGGCAGAGGTGGCCCTCCTTGTTCTGGCCATCCCTCCTGGCCTTAGATGCTTGGGTCAGACTCCCAGCAGGGACTGGCCTCAGGTGGAAGGGGTGTCTAGGTAAGCCCTGCCAACAGGGTGGAAGAGAAGAGGGGGCAAGGGCTGAGTGGGCAGAGGGGAGGTGCCGTCATCCAATCTCCACAACCAGGCCCTTAGGAGCTGCTCGAGGAGTCTGTGGAAGGCCAGGCTCAGGCACCTCACCCCTCTGGGGGAGCGGCCTCTGGGTCCTCCTTCCATAAAGCAGCCCCCTCCTCATCCTGGGTCAGGGCAGAAACAGGAGCAGAAGGGAGTGGAAAAAGAGCAAAGGCATGAACTCCTGAGGTGGTCCCCAGGGAAGGGTCGACTCCTCCTCATACTCCTTTCTCTGGGGTCCCAGCCAAGGGCAGGAAGCGCACATGCTGGGCAGAGGGTCTTGTCCTGGACCCCAGCCCTGGAGGGAAGCTGGGCATTACGGCCAGGAGGGGGTGGGTCTGGTCCTGGCAGAGAGCATGACTGAGTTTCAAGGACTGGGAGGAAGGGGAGGGTCGGATGACACTCTACCCTAAACACACCGTGTTATCTCCTCTTCACAGCCTTACTCAGACTCACATATCGTCATACCTCTGTTTCTCATCAGCAAAGTGGAGCTAATAACAGCATAGTGTGGTCGTGGGTGATTAAATGAGATAATATATGCTAAGTGCATATCATCAGCAGACGGCTTCAGTCCAGGGAGCATTGTTATCTGCAGAGGTCTCACCATCTCCCCTTGCCCCCCTGTTACATGGTCCACTGGTCTTTTAAAGCCCAGTGTGAAGGCCTTCTCGTCCCTCTCAGCAGAATCTCCTCTCCCTGATTTCTGCCTGGCCAGGAGCCTGGTAACAGCTGTATTGTATGATTTATCCTGGTCTGGCTGTAGTCAGTTGAGGATACTCTCTCCGTCCAGACAGGGAGGCCCTGAGGGCAGGCGCTGTGCTCACCTCATTTGTTTGCTCCTCGCTTGGCTTGGGAGGGGACAGCTGTTCCGACAGCTCTCAGGGGTCCCCAGGAACGTGCCCTCTGACTATGCCCACCCTGGCTCCCTCCTCTTCTCAAAGGAGAGGCCTCTGGTCTCAATGCTCCACTTCCTTGAGGCCTCCTCAACCACAGGGCACTCCCCCAGCCCGCCCTGGCCACCATGGTTTACTTCCTCACCTCTCAGACAAGCCACCTGGGACTCCAGTTGATATTCTTTATTTTACTGACCCTCCCTCTCTCCGCCTGATAATGCAGACCACTCCCTTTTTCTAGAAATGACTTTCTCCTTTTGTCTGTGTCATCACTCCCCGAAGGTGTTTTCCTCCCTCTGGCCACTCTCTTTCTCTATCCTTCATAGCAAAGATGGGTATTCATAACACTTCTAGGTGATTCCAACTCAAGGCAGCTCTGAGAAAGGCCCCCAGTACGTGGACATTCCGCATGGTCGTCATTCTACCATGTCTGCATGTACTTTGCTGCTGCCAAATCAACAGATCTAGGTGGCAGGAAAGCAAACACAACCATACCAAGTCACCAACACGGAGGGAAAGGCAGAGTCCGTGTGTGTCCATAGGATGGTAGAGATGGTGGTGTCCTCTCCAAACCTCACTTCCTCTGCCTCCTGGGCCAGACATTTCTTGCCTCCCTTGCAGGGACCAATTTCTGGACAATGGGATAGAGCAGAAGTGATGGAGGACACTGTAGGCCTGGCCCTAGGAAACTCCCTCATGATCTTCCATCCTGGCTGGGTGTGGAGAGTCCAGCAGGGAACTCTGGAACCGTGGTGTTGGTAGATTCCAGGTCCCTGAATCGTGGTAGGAGGAGAGTCACCAATTAGCAATGCTTGCATGGATTGCTGCAGCAGAGAGAAATACACTCTTATTTCTATTAAGCCATTTCGATTTGGGGTTGTTTATTATCACAGTCACCCTACCGTGATTACCACAACCCCAGGAGTACTTATGCAGCTTATGTAGATATATGGAGCAAGGATATAAAAATAAAGAGCTAAAGAAATTAAGATGGGGCAAAACAGATTGGGGAGGTAAGATGAAACCAGGAGTAAAAGGGAGTCAACAGGTCCTGCAAATCTTACAGAAGTCATTAAGACAAAGAATAATACTCCAGTGGAAAAAAAGAGACAAAAGCTTTGAACAAGTAGCTTGCAAGTGAGTTAACCTCAAGGCCAATAAATATGTGAAAAGATGCTCCTGAGTGATTAGGGAAATGCAATTTAAAGAAACAACGAGATACCACTTCAAACTCCTCGGCTTGGCAAAAACTAAGCATAATGATGATATCCAGTGTTGGTGAGGAGAGGGAGAAAGAGGAACTCTAGGTCACTTGATGGGAATGTGAGTAGCTACAACCTCCTTGGACCATACTTTGATAATATCTAGTAAAGTTGAAGATGAGCATTCCCTCCACCCAGCTACTCTGTAGAAACTCTCACACTTAGGTACAACTGATAGAGATAGAAGGCTAATTTGGCTCTGAGCTTCCTACCAGCCAAAGCAAAGAGGAGCAGAGGATTATTTACAAGATTCTCAACGCCCATATAATAAAAAAGGAGACCAGTAGCTCTGCTTTTTTGGCTGTGAGGTCGGAGGAAATCTTTTCCTGTGGATTACTCCTGGGAGCAATGTGTACTTTAATAAGCAAGATCTTAGGTAACATCCCCATAATTAATAGTAAATTGCATACAACGTACTAAGTTTCAAAGCACATATACAGTTATGTGAAACTTACTAACGTACTATTGATTATAGGAATGAAATTTAAGCTGAGGACCAAAAGGCAATTCAGTAACAGCAATTATAGGAGAGTTCAAAGCCATGTGGTCCAAATAGGAGCTCTCCGGTGGCTTGATTCAGGAATGAGATTTTTAATACCCCCAGGAACACTGCCCTCCCCCTCATGATGACAATTCCTCTGAGCGAGCTTTTGAATAGAGCTGAGTAGCCGAGAGTTCAGGTTACAATCTCAGGCAAGAAACCAGAGTGAAAACATCCTCTGCCGTTGATTTAAGACATGACCACGGGCTTTGCTGATGACATAGACAAGAAAATTGCTATCTTCTCATGAATATTAAAGAGTCCTCACCAGGAACAGTGTCTAGATAGACAGCTGCCTGATCCAGAAGTGTGTGGAGGGAGTGTAGGTAAATAAGGGAGAATTATGTCAAGAAATGCACATACATATCAGCTATCGTTGGTTCCTGATAACAAAATTGGGGGAGGAGCTTCATCGTAGCCAAAAGGAAAATGGACAATGACCACATGGAGTTCTATCCTATATTGCTTCTGTGTGAGAGTTCATTGACTTTAGTTCTGAAAGGTCCAGGTCATGGTCCAAGTGCACAGCTTTGGCGGTTCATGAGTAAAGCCCGGAGCCCCTAGAAAAGGGTACTTGCCATGTCCCTTAGCCCAGTCTTTCTGGTGGACATGACAGGAGATGCACGCCCAAACCAAATGCTTCCAGTCTCGAGAGTAGGGAGGGGCTAGAAATGTCAGTCCTCCTTTATCCCATTTCAAAAAGGGACTCTCTTGTCAGATGGTCACTCCTGTGACTCCCAGAGCGGTAGGGGGGTCATCGAGGTTTTCAGGACATACGTGAACCATAGGAAAACCACACACTTGGCCCTGAAGTGGTTCCTGCCTAGGAGTCAAAGACCAGGACAGCGGGATCCATCCTGGGAAGAGACTGGATGGTTTTCAACTGCTTCCTCTGTGGGGCAGAATGATGTGACAGGGATCAATGTGGGGGGTCATTGCCATTCCAAATTTGAAGCTTACAGAAGAGGAAGCTGCCACCTCTTGCTAAGCTCGAAAGCTGCAGGCTGGTTGGCCTGATGCTTAGAGCAGAGGAGTGGCCCCTTCCTTGGGGACCAGAGACCTTCCTTGGATTCAGCCTGTGGGGACCCAGGAAATGGAAGAGACAGTTTGCACAAATTTGGCCCTACCCCTTAGGGCAAGAGTTTAAGAGCTCTGGGAGCAAAGAGGCCCTTCAGTTGCTTTCCTCGGCTCTAGGAAGCTGTCTTCACTGACGTCGCCAGGTGCAGAGGATCCTGTTGGGCTCCCTCCAGGTGCCGTTGCCAGCTCTGGGTGCCTGTCCCTCAGCCCATGTGAGCTTCACTCCTGAGAGTTTGGACCTCTGAAGGCTACTCTTGGGTCACTTGAGCCACTTCACCCAGACTCCTAGAGATCTGGAAATGCTGAGAGTTTCTGTCCCCCTGGGGCAGACCGAAGCTCCTGCCTGCCTGGAGGAGGAATATGGGAGCCCCATTTCTTGTCCCCGGGGGTGATAAACCCTGGGGTGTAATTTATGCTCCAGAGCTCCCTGCAGGATCAGGCGGAGGCTGGGACTTCACCTGTTGCTCAGCTTCTCTCTGTCCCTGTCCTGCTTCCCCGACTCCCTCCCCTGGTTTCTTCTGGAGCACTTCCTTGATAGATCACCCACACCTGAATCCCCTTCTCGGGTCTGCTCCTGGGAGACAGCAGGCCCACTAAGGGGGCTGCCCGGGGCCTGATGCAGAATGGAGAAGGAGATGGGCTGCGCTGACTTCCCCCCACCCACCTTCCTCTCATGGTGCCTAAGTCAGGGCAGCAGGGTCCTGGTGTCTTCACGCATTGTCAACCCTTCATGATGAAGCCAGGGACCACCTCCAAGATCTGTGACAACTGGCCAGGTGTTTGGCCTTTTGAGAAACGAGTTGCTCATAGAGTAACTGAGATGCAATGCATCCCAGCAACAGGGCTTCCTCTGCTGTGCTCCTCCAGAGCCGCCCTGGTAGGCTTGCCAGGGGATTCTCAGGGCTTCCCAGAGAATCTCGTAAAACGAGGATTTTACAGCCAGATTCTCTGCTGTCCAGATCAGGGAAGTCAGACTGAGATCAAGTGGTCCCCATCAGTGGTGCATGACCGCAGGGAAAGCACCACTGGAGAGGTGCAGCAGGGACAATCTGTCACCCCCCCAGGCCATAGAATGCTCCCAGCCTTCTCACTGTCTTCATCACCACCTGATCGGACCTGCCCAGGTCACCCAGAGTTGACCAGAGGCTGCCTCAGGGTAGAGAGAGTGTGAAGGTGGAAAGGCTCCTTTTCTGAACCATCTAGAATGCCCATGTCACAGATAGAGCGGTTGTTGCGTCATCAAAGACAGCAGCCCTTTGGCTGAACTGGGAGCCCATTTCCCGTCAATGTATACCGGGGGCTGCTGTTGAGCAATCATGTGTCATTGGCCCCCTTCAGTCACGATGACTTTCCCAGAGGTGTGGCCCAGGGAAGCAGTCATTGAAGGCAGCTTGCCCACAGATGGGGCCTAGCCTGGGCCTTTTGAGAAAGGCATCAGCATTCCCAGCATCAGGTCACTTCCAATTAGAATGGCAATCGGGGGTGTGCAGATAGGCAGGCTGGGACCCTGCGCCTGAGGAGCCTCCCCTGAGCCACAGCAGAGAAGAGCAGTCACTGAAACTGTCCTGTCAGGTTCCATCAGGTGCCTGATGCCCTCCAGGGGCAGGGCAGCCAGCCTCCCGTAGGTCACCTTGTCAACCAGTGACCGGCAAATGCTGAAAATCCAGCGTTCTTACAAAGAGCATCAGCTTGGAAAGAAGGGATCGGTCTGGGGCTCCCCATGTGGCTCCCCCCACATTCTAACCCCACCCCTTCCCTGCCCTTCCTCCAGCTGGGCACAGCCCTCCCATCAGCCTCCAGAACCACCTTCTCTCCCATCTCAGGAAAAAGTGCCCCCAAGCTCTCCCCGGCTGCAGTGCCTTCTGCTCTGGGAAGCAGCCCTCTGGTGCCTTCTCCGAGACCCTGCCCCAGTGCCTGGTTTTGTGATCCCATGTCAGTGATTGCTCAGCCTGTAAGGTTAATCCCATCCTCAGAGGGACACACAGACCCCTGCTCCCTGCCTCTGTCCCCTCCCTCTATCAAAAGGGCTCTCGCCGAAGTCATCAGCATACTCTGCCACAAGTGATGGAGGCAGCTCAGTCTTTAGCGTGCTGTTCTCTCTCAGTCTTGGACACTGTTGGACTTCTTGACGCCACCTTCCCTGCCCCTCTCCCCATGGCTGCGCCTTCCCCAAGCCTTTGCAGGCCCTTCGTCCTCTGCTTTTGGCCTCGGCCCCTCTCTCCTCACTCCTCTCACTCTCCCTGGACAAGCAGGGCTGGGCTGTGGCCTGGCATCAGGGACCATCTCTGAGCCAGCGACTCCCAGTGATCCCTCTGGAATGCCTGATTATGTCCCTACTGGACATCTTTCCAGGAATATAGCAAAGTCCTGGCCAACTCCCTTGCCCCAAACTGAACCCATCTTGTCCCTGCTTTTCCCCCAAACCTGCTCCTCCTCAGGTAAACTCATCATCTTTTGTACTCACCCGGCTCCTTCTTCCCCAACACACCCCATCTCAGCAAAAGACATCACTGGTCACCGGGAGCTGCCTCACTCCTTCCCTTTCACTCCTTCACCCCACACAGAGTCCTGTTTCCTACACATTACCACTCATGTCTGCCCTTTCCTTCTGTGGCCAGGGCCTGGGTTCCACTCAGACCTCCTCATCACCTTCCAGCTCCCTCCTGGACTGCTTCTGCCTCTGGTCACCAGGAGCAGGAGGCTGTTTCCTCTAAGGGGAACAAGGGCAGGGCTGGGGACGGGCCATGAGCCTAGCTCCTCCCAGGGGGCCTGAAGTAAGGCTGGACTTAGGTTAAGGTCCCAGAGCCTGTCTGGAGTGACATGAGCCTTCACTTGTTAGCTGGTTGTGTCCAGAAGCCTCTCACCCAGGCAGACGCAGTCCTGGGGGCATCTTCCATCCCATGGCCAGGCAAAGCTACATTCTTAGGCACTTGTCTGGTGGGTGGAGGAGGAGAACGCAGGTTTCTCAACTGCAAACCTCATATGGATGTGCGCTCCCCACACAGAGCTCCAGGCAACCCCGGTGCCTCACCGTGGGGTGGGAAGCTCTGTTCTGCCCATCCCACTCACTAGTTTCCCCTTCAGAAACACAACTGCCCCAGATCATTGTCCCTCACCCCAGCCACCTGGGATTCTCCAAATCGATGGTTTTAAAAATCCTGAACCACCTTGGCCCAACTGGTAAATGTCCAACTTCCTGGGAGAAGGGCATACCCTCACTCCTGAATGAATGACGCTGGGGCCTGGGGGTGAAGTGAGACCACACGACCCTGAGAAGGGCCGCCTGTGGTGGTTTATCTCAGGGAAACTGGCTTGCTTCACAAAAGCCCTCTGACTGGGTGCGGAGGCCCAGGCACTCCCAGGAAGTCTTCATTTCTCTGTAGCGAATGCCTCTCAGGATACGAAGTCCCACAGTCTTACCAGCTGCCGTAACTGGCCCCACAGAGTAAATGGGCAGTGGCCTGAGTGGTGTGTGTGTGTCAAGGAGAGGGACGCACAGACAGGGTGAGCATCTCTGGGGACCTGCCGACTGAGGGGTGTGCCGTGAGGTCCTGTTGGGGCCCCCTGGGAAGTGGGGGCACCGGAGGGAACCTGGCAGGCTTTGGGAACCAAGCACGGTGGCCTGGGGGAGGGCGGCAGGCCGGTGGGAGAGCACTTTCAGACTTTCAGGGAACGTAAATTTTACCCCCGGCTACTTTCTCTGGGATTTATTTCTCGGTGAACTTGAGACTTTGCCTAATTACGTTTGGGTCTCTTTCAAAGCACATAAATTGCATCCAGTTCTTCTGCCTCCTTCTTAGGAATAAATTGTCCCTGTGCAAGGAGGGATCTGGGGGAGAGAGTGAGACTTTATTAATTCGACACAGAACTCTGTTCCCCTGCCCTCCCCTCTGCCCCCCGTTGAATAATAAAATAATGAAGATTTGACTTGGACCAGGATGTGTGGATAAATATATTGGTGACATGAATGGAAATGGATTTATTACATAAACAGGAGACTTCATCAATTTAAACCTGGCCTCCTTTCAATGGGCATAAATTACATTTTCTTTTCCTACCAGTTGCTGTTTTTTTTTTTTTTTTTTAAGAAACTGGATTTATCGGAATTGAGATTTCACTAATTTATTTCATGGAGCCTCCTGCTTCCTCCTTCTGCCCAACTCATTAAAGACAGGTTTCCTTCTGCTACCCTTCTTGAGTCTCCCCTACCTCGGTCCTTCTCAGAGTTCTTTGGCCTGCTAGGAGGCCGGGGGTGAGGGGTGGGGTGTTCCACCAGCCCTGAGAGACCCTCATGCCTCTGCTCCCTTTAGAACTATCCACTCCACCTTAGGAAGGGTGCCACAACAGGGTGTCCAGCCCCAGAAGCAGAAGAAGATCTCCTTCCAGGCCCTCAGAAGGGCCAAGAGATGACCCAGAGCAGGGTCTGGCCTTGGCTGGTCCCAGGATGGATCAGCAGGCAGGTGGCAGAGAGATTCTGCGAATGGGATTGCAGGAAGAGGTTCAGGTGTGCTTGGCCAGGAGCCCCAGGTGAGGTGGGGGTGGGAGGGGTGCCCGGAGTGCTAGAAGATTCCATCATAGACCAAAGGCAGAAAGCTCATGGTGCAAGAATTGATTTCTTGGGTGTTCAGGGCCCAATTTATATAGTCCCTCTTCATCCTCTTCCTTCCCGTCTCCTGCTGCTTTCTTTAGCAAAATGGGGATTTGGATCAGCACCAGCTAAAATCTTTGGATGGAGCAGGAAAGATGGCTTGAAACTGCCTTATAGTAGAAGATGTGGCCTTTGGACTCTGTAACTTTGCTTTTTCTGTATCTTTGCTGGCATGTCAAGGTTCCTTCCAGCCTGGGAATTCCATCTGGGAGCTCCCTATCTGCCTCTCCGCAGGTATCTCCCCTTGAGCTTGGACAGTGCCCAAAGTCTTGAAGATTCTCATCCATTTAAAGTGTTAAGAAACTCAACATGTTGACACTCCTGGGGAATGTGTGTATGACAAAGAAGTGTGGCTGCCATCCTACTTGGAGAACCTGAACAGGAAAATCATTAACTCAGAGAGGTGACTAATCGGGGGAGTTGGGCACCACAAGAACCAGCTGATGAGAGAGTCCTCTTCACAGAGCCTTCCTGACACCCTGAGTCTCTCACACTGCAATGGGAAGGGCACTGCTTCAGCAATGTTGGTCCTATGGGGGCTTTAGGGAGGAGGAGAGAGGCGGGGAAGAGACTGCCCCCCACACAAATCCTCACCCCCGTCTCCCACCCGATCTGTTTCTCCAGCCCCAGGATTGGCAGGGGGGCCAGTGGCGGCTCTGCAAGCTGTCATTCACCAGGCCCGCCGTCTGGTGCAGGTGTTTCTAATAAGGGCTCCTTCAGGCTTGCTTCATCCAGGAGGATGTTTACAAGAAGGTCTGATGAGAAATTGTCTCCAAATGCTGTCTTGTAAGCAAGACGTTAAGAAGGGGGGGTGGGTTAGTGCCTTAGGCTGTAAGCAAGTAGGGCTCCTGGAATGGGGCCTGGCCAGTGCTCCCTCTACCCCCCCCCCAGTCCTTTTGGCCAGGACTGGCAGGCTGGGGCCTGGGCAGGTCTGGGCCCACTGCCAAGGGTGGTGAGCACCATAGGGGTTGGGTTTCAATAAACAAAAGCAATAATGTTGGAAGAACCTTCACAATAAACAGAGAGACTGGGGCATCCCAATATTGCTATCCAAGCCCTAAGGCCTTTTCTCTGACCCCGTGATCTTTCTTCAGCCCCTCCTCCCCAGGTTGGGGGCAGGCAATCACAGGTTTTATTATCATCCTAATGAACAATCCACAAGTTAAGGAGCATCTTCCTGGAGAAGCCCAGAGAAGGGAGGTATCCTGTATCCAGGCCTTCACACAGAGAATCCTCTAGGGTGAATTAACCCTCTGGGAGGAAGGTGGTGGATGCACAGCAGAGGTAGCAAACTTTTTCTGTAAGCCCCGGATAGCAAACATTTCTGGCTTTGAGCCTCATACCGTTTCTGTTGCAACTACTCACTTCTGTCATTGTTGCGTGAAGGCAGCCATAGAAAGTAGGAAAATGAGGGGCACGGCTGGATTTGATCCCCTCGCAGTAGTTTGTTGACTCCTGATATATAGGATCAAATGAGACCCAGAGAGGTGAAGCAACCCAGCCAAGATCACACAGCCAAGTGGGCACGTGAGCAGGACAATCACCCAGGCTCCTGACCCCTCTGCCCAGCAGGCTGCATAGACTGGAGTGACCCACCTCAGTGTAGCCAACTGAAGTGGTTCCCTGGAGACCTGAACTTGGCACAAGGGAATTTATCCCATGGAAGAGGTCACTATGCTCAAAGTTGGAGAAGAATTTGAGACTTAGTCAAGTTATCCCTAGAAATAATAGGAATATAGCTGGTCGTCCCAGTGTTGCTGAGTGAGAGCTTCTGGTGCCTTCCCTAAATCGTGGAGATAGGGAATAAAGGAAAGCATTAAGGACCCAGGTCTAGGTGCTGCTACTGGCAGGAGTCTGGGGGTGATCCCCCTTTGAATACCATTCCTGTGTGTGCGGGGTCACGGGGTGCATGGGGTGAGGTTGTGTTAGAGAATAAGGTACAATTGAACTTGGGTGGTGTCTGTGAGGATGAAATTGCAGGTCCCTTCAGGGGTGGATGAGGTTGAAGGGGACAGAGTGAGGCTGGGTTGGGAATGTTTTATTGGGAGTTGGTGTGTGTATAGGATTTGAAGGCGCATTGTAACCGGAAGTCCAGTATAGGCTGGGGGCTCAGTGAAGAGTGAGTGGGCTTGAGGCTGCCATCAGAGTGCCCTCTCTCTCCGTGGAGGAGCAATGAGGTTTGGCATGGAGTGTTCATCTTGCAGTCAGGTTGCGGGTTAGTGTGGTGTTTGTCTGTGGGGTCAGCATGTCTGTGTTGGGTACGCTTGGGCTGAGGGTAAGAGTGTGGATGGGGTTTGAGGTCAGTGTATGCTTAAGACAGAGTCACTCTAAGGTTAAGTTTCGTGGTTCACTCCTTGTTGGGGCTGAGTGTGGGGTGAAGTTCTGGAATTAAGTATGTGGCCTTGTTTGGGGGTCAGAGTGCCTAGTCTTGGGGTAGTCTGGATTAGGTCCTTGTTTGGTTGACGTTCATGGCTGGACTTGAGGTCGTTGTTTGGTTGAGGTTCATGAGATCAGTGAGTGTTCAGCTTGGGGCGTCTACGTCAGTGGCTCTAATTGGGTGGTGGGCATCCATGTGAAGCTTGAGATGGGAATGCCAGATAGTGACTGGGATTGGGGGTCAGCGTGTGTTTGGAAAGCTGGCAGCCAACACCCTTTGGGCCTTGGTGGATTGGCGTCTTGTTGAGGTGAGAGAGTTAGTGTGTGTGCTGTTTGGAACTGTGGAGCTGGTGTGTATTAGGGGTTGGGGCATCCCTGTGTATGACTGAGTTCAGAGATCAATGTGTGTCCGGGCTACATATTACAGTGTGGTTGTGTCTGTGGGTCAGTGTGTGGCTATGGTTAGAACTGAGACATCAGTGTGTAGTTGGCATTGGGGGTGTCAATGTGATTTGAGGTCATTCATGGTTGAGGATTCAAGATATAGTTGGACTTGCAGTGTGTGTTTGCAAGATTTGTTACTAGATCGGAGAGTCAAGAAGCAGCCAGATTTGAGAGGTCAGTATGTGTTTGCGGATCAGTTGGTCATTTCGAAGGGTCATTTGAAGGGTTAGGGCATGGATGGAGTCGGGGATGGGGATGAATGAGTCCCCCGGGGAAGACTCCCGGAGGAAGGGAACCTCATAAGCAGGGCCCTGCAGGCAGAGTTGGAATCAGCTGGTGACTCGGGGTGTGGGTTCTGCCAGCAGTGGTGTTTAGAGGTCAGCAGGTCGGCACGTGATGATGAGGATGAGAAAGGGCCTTAGAAGTTGGTGGAAAAACTGTCCATGGGAAGTCAGTGCCTTGTTTGGGGTGGAGAGTTCAGGGTGCGGACTTCTCAAACTGGGCAGCTTAGGGAATGCAGAAACCAAGGGAGATTTAGGGGTCAAATCTACATTCTTGAATATTTGGGCAAAAACACTGTAGCAAATGCTACTGTTGCCCAGCACATACTCCTCGATACCATTCCTTATATGCCAATAGCTTTCTACTGAAGCACCTGCAACTGTGCCCGGGGATGTCGTCTGGCGGCGGGAACAGGTTCCATCTTCACCAGGTAGGCAGAAAGGTCTGGAGTTAGTGCCCTCAGTGATAGGCCCCACTCATGACGGGCAGGAACTGATGGATAAATACCCTGGCTCCGGGTCCCCAGTGGGACTCAGCCGCTTTCCTGCAGTAGTCCCTTGCTCATTAATACACCTGTGTAGGCTTCCTTCTCTTCCCTGACTCAAGTCCCCACTCCTCTAGGGTACTTCCTGGGATCATGGCCCTGGTTAACGACTTGCCCTCATATCCTTGTCTTGGGTTTGCTTCTGGGGAAGCTGACCTAAGAGAAACATTTTTACAATAAAGCTAACAAAGATATATTATGGAGCATGAGTTCCTCATGACTTTTCAAGATAAAGCAAAAACCATGATAGAGAGTACAGGCCTCTGGCAGTGGGGGTCCCCTCCCTCACCTCACTAATAGGGACTCTAACTTGGGAAACTGGCTGGAAGCCAGAGGGCAAGGGAGGCATGATGCAGGCCCTAGGGGTCAGCCTCCCAGGCACAGACAGGGTGGAGGGTGAATCTGGCAGAGGGGGGAGTAAACGCACTTGAGTTTGGGGGATCGGCATGTGGTGGGGTGCAGTACGTGTGCTATTGGGATTCGGGTCCCTTGGGCTGTTTCTTCTTTTGTAGAGTCAGTAGGGGACTGAGGTGGCTTGGCTTAGGGTTTGGTTGCATTGGGGTAGTCCTTGACCTGACGAATTTGTGGCGGTCAAAGTGCAGTTGCTGTGGGGCAGCCAGAGTGGCCCAGTTTGGGTCATTACATGGTGAGCAGGACAACTGAAACATCTCTAGGATTGGAGGGGATCAGCAGTCAGCTGATGTCAGGAGTTGACACTTGTCATGGATTTGCCTGGTAGGAGGGCTGTGTAATTGGTTTGGGGGTACAGTGGGTCATTCGATTTGGGGGTCAATATGTGAAGCAGTCAGGGTGGGGATCCAGATTTATCCAAGGAGGCTGTGAGGACTGCTGCCAATCCCTATAGCACCTTTGTTGGATTTTTAAAATGCCCTGCTCTGTGCAAATACAGCCCTGCCCCAGGGGACAGGCACGGTGAACGGAGCGCCGGCTGGATTTCAGCCCTCACTTGTCCTCTTGTCTGGGTGCCTTTGGGCAGTGACCAAACTGCACGACTCCACATGGCAGCCCTGGAGGTGGTTGGGGTCTCTGAGCAGGGGGTTCCCACTGACCCAGCCTCATCAGTGCCCGCATCCTCCAGCCCCCTCCCCAGTCGTCTCCTCCAGCTGTCCTGTTCTTCCGAGAGGAGGCCAGGCAGGTTTCTGCAGTGTGAGCCCCTGCACCCTGTGAGGCTTGGGAGCTGGCTTCCTGGAGTGAGGGTCAGGGTCAGGGTTCGAGTCCTGGCCACGTCGTATATGTGTCAGAATGAGCAATGCCTTTTTAGGTCACATATACTTTGGACTTCAACACTGCTTTATGTAGGCCGTAAAATTAATAGGTGGGAACGAGATTTATGGGCCCCACTGGGCTGTTCTTTGCTTGTTAGGTTAAACACACTGATTTCCTGGTACAAAAGTGCTTGTTAAAATAATCTCCCCCAGCATGTTCAGAGGGGACATATCTGTCTTGTTTAGGGGGTGGGGAGAAGACCATGGCGCCCCATCTCACCTCCCCGGCTGGCCCACCTGTCATGGCCTCCCCCGGCCCCAGCTGTGTGTATGATGGAATGAATGATGATGTTTCTGGGTGGGGGGTGGTCCAGGGAAGGAATGCGCCTCTGTGCAGATAATGCCAGAGCCAGACACACACTCCCATCACCCCCGCCCACCCTGAAGAGTCACTAGCCTTTGTTCCTGCCATATCTTGAGAAAGAAGGCTGGAAGCATAGGAGGCGTGTGTGGGGGAGGCATGGTGTTGGATGGGAGTGGGAGGATGTCCTCACGGCTGCTTCTGAAGACTTGAAAGTCAGAAACGGATACAGAGAGAAGGAGAGGCGGGGCCCTGCTGCCTGAGCCCCTCTCCGCTTCTTCCAGCTTTGGTGCCCTTAGGGGGCACTGGCTTGCAGGTGTGTGGGGCTCAGCTGTGCATCTCTGCCCACTCTCCCTCATCTCCCACAGTGCCCCAGGGCGTGTGCTCTCTCTGAATGACTCGACCACCCCAGGGAATGGAGACTGTTTTGCCATCTCCCGCCCTGATGGGGCACCCTTCCTCCCCTGGAGGTGTGACTGGTGGGGTCACAGGTGGAGTAGATTATGCAGAGTGTGTAGGGAACTTCTGACAGAACCAGGTTGCTCATGGACTGCTGGGCAGAGCTGGGAGGTGGGCCTGGGTGGGGCTTGAGTGGGCTTGACCCAGTCAAGGGCAAGACAGTGCTGCGAGCAGCCCCGGGGACACATCCACAGTGCGGGAAGAAAGGCCCAGACTGAGCCGACTCAGGCCTGGTGCTTGGCCCTTAGTAGGACCATGCGATGCTTGCTGAGTGAGAGCATGCTGCCTGGGGCACTCCGAGTCCTCCACTTCCTAGTTTAAATCTTGCTTATTTTGAAACCCTCTGGAGATCCTATTTCCCAGTCCTCTAACCTACCCCAGGGCCCTGGTCCCACAGAATGGAGGGGCGCTTCCTGAGCTCTTTTCCTCCGCCCCCTCCTCATGCTTTCTCAGGCATCACAGCCCTTCAGGGTCCCTCACCTGGGCTGGAATCCTCACCCTCCTGTCAGCCACCTGCTCAGCCTAGGGAACTCACTTTGATGACCCTTGTCTGGGCTCCTGGTGCCTTTTGTGTTTGATATTTGTGGTCGTTTCAGTAAAACACATGACCTACTCCATGCCTGATTCTTCTCCCCTTTAATCCTCATGAGGTCTATATTATACCCAACTACAGATAAATGAAAAAACTGAGGCCCTGAGACATCCATCACTGTACCAGACCACCCAGCAAAGAGTGGAGGAGCCGGACTTGAGTCCAGGTCTGGGGACCCGGTCAGTGCCTGGCCCCTGCTGCCTGTACATACCTACCTCCATTATCCCAGGGCATTTGAACCATCAGCTGGGGGAGTTCCTAGAGGAGGGATATTGCCTAGATCACTTCTGAGCCTCTAGCACCCAGCACAATGCTTAATGCATCATGGAAACTCAGTGTATGCTTGTGGAACTGAGGCGTGATGTTACATCTATACAGAGTTTAGGTCTGGACCTGGAGTTAGGCTGCCTGGGTAAGAATCTTGGTACTTTCTGGCTCTGTGGCCTTGAGCAAGTTACTAAACCCTTCTCATGTGTAAACTGAGGCTAAAAATAGTAGGCACCTCATAGAGTTGTTGTGAAGTTTCGAGGAGATGCTCTGTATAAAACTTTTATTACAATGCCTGACACAGAGTAAGAGCTCAGTAATTCCTCTTTTTATCAGGGTCCTAACCTACTTGAGTCACCTTCTTGTTCTGAAATACTGCCACCTGCTGGTAGGTTGCAGGTGCAACCGCCACGTACTATAGTGCCCAGAGCAGCTGAGCACCCCAACTGGCACCCACCTGATTTTTCCATTTGGACCATCCTCCTGCCCTCCACGATAAGCACGCTCCTTCTCTCCTTCCAGAATCTGTGCAACAGCACCTCCTTCTGGAAGCTTCCTTGATTATCAACCCTGCACACCAGGGAATGCAGAGCCATCTCTAGCTTTCTCTCCACTGTCCTCTTATCCTTGATTTGTTTGGTTGCATAGATTTTAGAACCAGGAAGATATGGATTTAGACCCTGGTGTCAACACTTAGCAGCTAGGGACATGGAGCAAATTACTGAACCTCTCTGAGCTTTATGATTGAAGGACCCACCCCCCCCAATAAACAGTCCCAACTGCCATTATTCATCTTCTGCCCCCTTGTCTCAGTCAGCGCCTGGTGTCCCCCTCAGCTCCCAACAGGGCACTGCTTGCCTTATGGTCCTCAATTATATATACCCTCATGGCAGATTCTGAAGAATTTCCCCTGCTAGTAACCACAGGGAAAAGGGAAAAACATGCATACGGGGAAGAGGGTTATTGAAAGCATAAAGCCCATTGTGATGGTCACACAAAAGGATCCAGCTCCCTACTCTCTTGGTTCCCTTCTTGCTCTGCATTTGTTTCATTGTAGGCCTTGCTTGGAGGGGGCCCAGCCTTCCTTCTCTCTCCTGACCACACCCCACACTCTCCCAAAGCAGCAAGCTAGAGGAGCTTGGCTTACTCTAAGTCCTCTTGAAGGGGATCTCGTGGGGATTGATCTGTAAATGTGGGGGTTGGACAACACAGTGCTCTAAGGTCTTTTCTAGTTCTGGCGTGCTTTGCGTGAGTCAACCATTTTTTGACGCTTAATGACTTCCAAATGTCTGCTTGGGAGGACTTGCCTTTGCACCAGTAGTTGACACTGAGCACCACCCCACATTGACCCAAGAAAACTGGTGGGGGCCCTGCAGATGGTAACTAGGTGCCCTGCTCTTGACGGAAGACTTGCTGGAGGCTGAGAAATAACACGAGGTGGGAGAGACAGGCCTGGGCAACAAGGCACACTGCCTGTTCCTCTCATCACTAGTCTCTGAGACGGCGCAGCATCCCACTGTGCTGGAGGCCCGTGCAGGCCCTTTGCCCTGGAATGTACTCCTGGTGCCTGTGGTCCCACTGTAAGTTTCCTTCCTTTGGTCTCTCCTCTACAGGTTCCTCTCAAAGCCAGCCTTGCCTCAGACGAGTGGCACATTTTGTGCCTCTCCCGCGGACCGTGTGAGTTTTCCAGACCCTCACAGGCAGCCCGAGTGCTCCCAAAGAGGCAGGAGGCTGTGGGGAAGGACTCCAAGGGGGCCGAGGCCAGGGAGCAGACGTTGAGACAGGCTTCACTGTGGGGCAGAGCCTGCCGACAGGCCTGGTGGATTAGAAGGGGTATTTGGTGAGTCCACAACCAGCCCGCAGCGGCGGGGAGCTTTGCTCAGACTTTGTAGACCATCCAATGGCCTCTTTCAAAACAGGATTTTGATGAGTTAAGTGTAAATGAATCAGAAACACATGGGTTGGATTTCCCTCCAAATGCAATTGGGTTTGAACACAGCTCAGGGAGGGAAGAGGGCTTCTGGGAGGGAGAGACGTGGCTTCATCAAACAGGTCTTTTCTTATTTCTACTAACTTTTGCCACCACTGCCCTGTGGCTTCCTGTCTCTGCCATCTCCCCCAGCCCACCCTCAGGGGTGGGAGACCTGGGTCTTTGCTGCCTCTGCCCCCACGGAGGCCCCAGGGCCAGCCCTGCCGGCGTCAGACTCTGGGGGAGCTGGAATCTCCCAGCCTCCCTCCGGCTGCCGCCCAGGATGCCTGGCAGAAGCAGCTGGAAGGGTTTTCTCTGGAGACAGTGCCTCTCTGCTCATCCTAGACTTCTGAGGTGGGGTGATCCGGGAGCGAGGACAGAGCCAGCCAGGCGCAGGGCCCTCCTCAGGGGCGCACACTCGGGCTCATGGGGGCTAGAGCCCAGTCTTAGAATGTAGTGTCTCATCAAGGAGGCAGCTTTTCAGACAAGTCTGTGTCTTCATCTATTTAAATTACATGTGATATTTTACTCTATTATAAACATCATATTCTCTCTCTTTTTTTTTTTGGTATAAATTGTAAAAGCACAAAAAAGCAAAATAACAAAATAAAAGCTACCTGGAATCCCACCCAGTGGTGACTTCGTTAACATTTTGGTACAGCTGCTTGCAGGCCCATGTTTTGGGTTTTTAAAAAAAAATACAGATATAGAGTCATGCAGGATAAGACAGGAAGGGTAGTGGTTAGAATTTTGAGTCTAGAGTAGACTACCTGCGTTCCAATTCCAGCTCTATCACTTGCTGATGTTACATCAATTTCCCTAAACTTCAGGTCTTGCATCTCAGGCTGATGAAGACAACCACCACCACAATCTGATGTTTGCCGGGATAGAATGGGATAACACATATAAAGCACTGAGAGGAGTGCGCAGTGCATAGTAGCCACTCAATAGTTGTTAGCTATTAGGGTTTCTATTTTGTATCCTGTCTTTTCCTCTTATATATATGACATCATCTCCCTGTGTCATTAATATTCACTATAACATAATTGAATGGCTGCATTCTCATCCTGGGTTATTCATCCAACCTTTTCCTTTAAACATCTGTTATAAACAACACTGTGGTGAACATCCTTCTGCATTCTAAGACGGTACAAGCTTGAGTCGGAGTTTTCCCCACTCAAGTTGATTTTGGCATAAGTTAATTTGCATGGAGAAAATTAACTTGGAGAATATTTGTACTTATGGACTTTGGGGAGATATGGGGAATTTCTATCCCTATGGTTTTACCTTTTCTGGAATGTCAAATGAATGGAATCATATAGTATGTAGCGTTTTGTGTCTGTCTTCTTTTGCTTTGCATACTGCTTTTGAGAGTCATTCATGTCATTTCATGTATCAATACTGCAATTCCTTTTTATTGCTGTAAAGTATTTCATTATACAAATATAACATAACTTGTTTATCTGGTCACTAGTTGATAAACTTTTGGATTATTTCCAGTTTGGGCTTATTATGAATAAAGCTTCTAAAAATTTACATACCAGTCATTAGGTGGACATGTTTTCATTCTTCTTGGGTAAATACCTAGGAATAGAATTACTAAGGCATGTATATACAGTAGTGTATGTTTAACTTTATAAGAAACTGCCAAACTGTTTTCCTAGGAGACTGTACTATTTTGTATTTCCACCGGCAATGTTTGGGAGTTCTAACTAATCACATTCCTCAGCAACACGTGATATTATCAGTTTTTAAAATTTTAGCCATTGTAAGAGGAGTGTATCGGTAGCACACTGTGGTTTCAATTTACATTTTCCTAATGGTTAATGATGTTGAGCCTCTTTTCATGGGCTTATTTGCTATCCATATATGTTCTTCGGTTAAGTGTTTAAATCATTTGTACATTTTTAAATTGGGTTAATTGTCTTCCTATTATTAAATTATAAGAATTCCTTATCTATTCTGGACACAAAGTCTTTATTATATGTGTTTTATAAATATTTTCTCTCAATCTCTGTCTTGTCTTTTTATTTTCTCAACCGTGTCTTTCAAAGAGCAGAAGCTTTTAATTTAGTGAAGGCCAATTTATTAATTTTTTCCTTTTATAGATTATGCTTTTTAGGTCATGGCTAAAAAACTTTGCCCAACCCAAAGTCAAAAGATTTCCTCAAAAGTTTTTTTAATAAGTTTTAGATTAGAACTTACAGTTAGGTCTATGATATATTTTGAGTTAATTTTTGTATGGAGTGAGGTATGGATTGAAGTTTATTTATTTGCATGTGGATATCCAATTGTTTCAGCACCATTTGTTGAAAAACTATCCTTTTTCTAATGAATTATCTTTGAGCTTTTGTCAAAAATCTATTAACCACGTTTGTGAGAGTCTGTTTCTGGATTCTATTCTGTTCCATTGATCTAAGTGTCTATTTTTTCTCGAATACCTCCATCTTGATTATTGAACTTTATATTAAGTCTTTAAATCAGATAGTATGAGTCTTTCAACTTTCTTTTTCAAAATTATTTTGGCTATTCTAGTTCCTTTGCTTTGCCATATAAATTTTAGGGCCAGCTTATCAATCTCTACCCAAAAACCCACTGTGATTTTTATTGGGATTTCATTGAAACTATAAATCAGTATAGGGAACATTTTCAGGTTTTGGTAGTTTGACTACAATATGTTTAAATTTTATTTTTTTTCTCTGAGTTTCTTGGCTCCATAGTTTATTGTCCTCTAATAATTTTGGGAAAGTTCTCAGCTACTATCTCTTCAAATATTTCTTCTTCCAAGTTCTTTCTCTCTTTTTCTGAGAGTCCAACTGGATATTGTCCTACAGCTTCTGTCCTACAGTCTTCTTGATTTTTCATCTTCTTTTCTCTTTGTGCTTCAGTTTGAAAAGTTTCTATTTACTTACCTTTAAGTTCAATGGCTCTTTTTTGTGTCTAGTCTGCTGACAGACCTGTCAAAGGAATTCTTCTCTATCTTTGATATCATGTTTTTTCCTCTCTAGTATTTCTGTTTGACTTTTTTAGTTTCCATCTCTATGTTGGAACTATGTTGGAACTATGTTTTGTAGTTCCATCTCTATGATCCTTTAACATATTAATCAGTTATTTTAAGGTTCCTATTTGATCATTACAATATCTGAGCCATATCTGGGTCTGGTTCTGTTGATTGCCTTTTCTCTTGACAATTTTTACTTGCTTTTTTGTCTATCTTGTAATTTTTTTTGTTGAATGTTGGACATAGTATGTATCAAAATAGTAGGGAGTTAGATAAATAGTACTTTTGCCCTGAGATGGACCTGACTCTTTTTCTGTGAGACCGTTAACACGCGTGAATGTGTGTGTGTGTGTGGGGGATGGGGTGCTTGAGTTAATCTAGTCAATATTTGAACTGGGTTTGAGTATTGTTGTTGCTACAATTATGTTCAGAATATCACATCTTGCAAATTCCTGTAGCAGTGGGCTACTGCCACCTCGTGTGACTTTCCCTTTCTGTTATCTGCCAAAAGAAAATAGTTTGTGTGTTCCATCTCTCCTCAAATGGGTTTTTCACTCTTTGAAATCTAGTTCATCTGACAGCCTGTGACATCAGCTCTCTGATGGACTCAGGAAAACTCGTAATTTTGTAGATTATCTGGCTTTTAAAAAACCGTTGTTACCGTGGTAAGCAATCTTCCCTTGTGATTTTCTACATCCTAAGAGAAAGCAGATTTTTTTTTCCTTTCAAACCCATCTAGATAGTCAAAGGGTTTTCTCCTTTGACCTAAAGATGCGGTGAATTATATTAATGGATTTCCTATTAAACCATCTTTACTTTAATAATTTTAATAGTGCCCATTGCCTCATATTACATTATTCTTTTACTGTACTGATGGATATGATTTTGTAGCATTGGTAAGTAGTTTTGTTTTGTTACTATATTTCTCATGTTTTTGTATCATGATTACTCTAGGTTTATAAAATCAACTGTGATTTTATCTTTTATTTCTTTTTCTATCCTCTGTCAAAGTTTATGTAGCATGGAAATCCTCAATTCCATGAATATTTGAGTGAAAAAACAGTCAGGTCATATGTACCATTTTTGGAGGTAGTTATATATCAACCTTCTCAATTTGTTCCTTAACTATTGCTCTTTTAAGTTTTTATATTTCTTGAATTTCTCATGGTAATTTGTATTTCCCAAGAAAATAATTTATCTTATTGAGTACTTTAAAGTATGGAATTGACTGAGTTTGTAACTCTTGGCTTAGCACAAGGAGAGAGAACCTAGATAGGTCCTCTAAGAGCACCAATAGTCAAGAGCAGAGGAGCAACAAGCATTAAAAGGAGTGTAAGAAGGAGCATCCTGAGAAACAGGGAGAACCAGGAAGCTACAAGAGCCTGGAAACAAAGGAAGAGAGATTTTTCAAGATTGAAAGTAATCAAGCTGGGCTCAAATTTCTTTGCTACATTAGATAGCAGAAGAAACTAAAATCTATCCAGAATTTTGAAGAGAAAAGTTGAGATTGGGAATTCTATATGCAAGGTAAGCTGCCATGTGTGTCTTAAGGCAATAGAAAGAAATTCTCAGTTATATACATATTCAGGAAAAATACCACATATCTATCTTTTCTGAAAAGACATTTAAAAATACAATCCAGCTAACAAAGAAGTAAAACAAAAGAGTTCACAAATGGGGAAAACAATAGTGATTTAGCCATGATAAAACTGAGATAAAAATATCGTCATTTTGACAAAAATTGAGAGGAGGAATTAGGGGCAGTCTGAAGTAAATATATACCAGTTCTTTATCTTTCATAGGAATATCTTAATAGATACTCTTCTTAAAGACACATTTTCTTGGGGTATGATTTACTATGATAAGATGTATACACTTTAAGAGTATGGACCAATGGGTTTGACAAATTTATACTACAATGTAACCACCACAGCCAAGACGTAGAACATTTTAATTGCCCTAGAAGGTTCACCTGTGGCCCTTCCCAGGTAATCTCTGCCTTCCACCCCACTTCCGACCTCAGAACACCATTAATTTGTTTTCTCTCTCTCTCGATTAGCTTTCCTAGAGTTTAATATAAATGGAATTATGTGGTATGTATTCTTTTGTACCTGGTTTCTTTTCTTCAGTATAATATAGTAAGCCTTGAAATGAAGTATTGCAGATCTTCTAACTTTGGTCTTCTTTTCAAAATCATTTTGACTATCCTAGTTCCTTTGCTTTTCCATATAAATGTTAGAATCAGCTTGCCAACTTCTCTTAAAAAGCCTACTGGAAATTTTATTGAGTTTCCCATGGAATCCATAGATTGACTTGGGAAGAATATGCATCTTAATGATCTTGAGTCTTCCAATACATGAATTTGAACTTTCTCTCTTCGTTTACTCAAATTTTCTTTAATTTTTTGCAGAAGCATTTTATATATTTTAATTTTAACCCTAAATGCTCCCTATTTTGTACGGTATTTTTAAAAGTTTAATTTCTAGTTGTTCATTGCTAGTATGTAAAAATACAGTGTACATTTGTTTATCAACATTTTATTCTGTAACTTCTCTAAATTCCTTTATTCATTCTAGTAGGGTTTTTGTTCATTGATTCTTTATGATATTTTATGGACCTAATCATGTCATCTGTAAATAAAGTTTTACTAATACTCATCAAAACTATATCCCTCTTGTTTCTTTTTCTTGCCTTATTGTACCTGCTAGGATCTCTAGTAAGATGTTTAATAGAAGAGGGGGGAGTGAATATCTTTGCCTTGTTTCTCACAATTAGGTGGAAAGTATTGTTTGTCATCATTAAGTATTATGTAAGGTATAGTTTTTTCTTTCAATTTTCAAAATAAAGACTTTATTTTTTAGAGCAATTTTAGGTTCATAGCAAAATTAAGAGGAAGGTAAAGAGATTTCCCATGTGCCCCTGCCCCCATACATGCACAACCTCCCCCGCCCCGCTATTATCAACATTCCTCACCAAAATGGTACATTTGTTACAATTGACGGACCTACATTGACACATCATAGTTACCCAAAGTCCATAGTTTACTTTAGGATTCACTCTTGGTGATACACATTCTATAGGTTTGGATAAATGTATAATGCATGTACCCATCATTTACAAGCATACAGAATATTTCCACTGCCCTAAAAATCTTCTGCGCTCTGCCTGTTCATCCTCTGCCCCAACCCGTGGCAACCACTGATTTTCTTTTACTATCTTCATAGTTTTGCCTTTTCCAGAATGTCATATAGTTGGAATCATACAGTATGCAGCCTTTTCAGAGTGACTTCTTTCACTGGGTAATATGCATTTAAGTTTCCTCCATGTTTTTTCATGGCTTGATAGCTCATATTTTTAGTGCTGTATAATATTCCCTTATCTGGATGTACCACAGTTTGTTTATCCATTCACCTACTGGAGAACATCTTGATTGCTTCCAAGTTTTGGCATTTATGAGTAAGGCTTCTATAAACATTCATGTGCAGGCTTTTGTGTGGGCTTAAGTTTTCAACTCATTGGGTAAATACCAAGGAGTGCAATTGCTGGGTTATATGTTGAGAGTATGTTTAGTTTTGTAAGAAACTGCTAAGCTGTCTTTCAAAGTGGCTGTACCATTTTGCATTCCCACCATAAATAAATGAGAGTTCCTGTTGCTCCACATCCTTGCCAGCATTTGATGTTGTCAGTGTTCTGAGTTTTGGCCATTCTAATACGTGTGTGGTGATATCTCATTGTTGTTTTAATTTGCATTTCCCTGATGACATATTATGTGGAGCATCTTTTCATATGCTTATTTGTCATCTGTATATTTTCTTTGGCAAGGTGTCTGTTAAAGGCTTGGGCCCATTTTTAAAGCAGGTTGTTTGTTTTCTTATTGTTTTGAGTTCTTTCTATATTTTGGATAACCACCTTTATCAGATGTGTCTTTTGCAAATATTTTCTCCCAGTCTGTGCATTGTCTTTTCACTCTTTTGACAGTGTCTTTTGCAGAGCAGACATTTTTAATTTAATGAAGAAATGGAATGAACTATCAAGCCATGAAAAGATTATTTCTTTCACAGATTGTTCCTTTGGTGTTTTCTGTAAAAAGTCAGTGTCATACCCAGGTCATCTAGGTTTTCCCCTATTTTATCTTCTAGGAGTTTTATCGTTTTGTGTTTTACATTTAGGTCTGTGATCCTTTTTGAGTTAATTTTTGTGAAGGGTATAAGATCTGTGTCTAGATTCACAGTTTTTGCTTGTGAAAGTCCAGTTGTTCCAGCACCATTTGTTGAAAAGACTATCTTTACTCCATTGTATTGCCTTTTCTTCTTGGTCAAAGATCAGTTGATTATGTTGATGGAAGTCTATCTCTGGGCTCTCTATTTTGTTCCATTGATCTGTTTGTCTACTTTTTTCCCAATACCACACATCTCAATTACTTTAGCTTTGTAGTAAGTCTTGATGGGAGTAGTATCAGTCCTCCAACTTTGTTCTTCTCCAATATTGTTTTGGCTATTCTGAGCCTTTGCCTCTCCATATAAACTTTAAAATCAGTTTGTTGACATCCACAAGATATTGGCTGGAATTTGATAGAGATTGTATTGAATCTATAGATCAAGTAGGGAAGAAATGACATCTTGACAATATTGAGTCTTCTTATCCATGAACATGGAATATCTCTATTTATTTAGTTCTTTGATTTCATTCGTCAGAGTTTTCTAGTTTTCCTCATGTAGATCTTGTTCATATTTTGTTAGATTTATACCTAAGCATTTAATTTTTTGGAGTGCTAATGTAAATGGTATTGTGTTTTTAATTTCAAATTCCACTTGTTCATTGCTGGAATGTAGGAAAGTGATTGACTTTTGTATATTAACCTTGCATCCTACAACATTGCTATAATAGTTCCTTATCTCCAGTTTTTTTGTTGATTCCTTCAGATTTTATTTTATATAGAATATCATGTCATTTGTGAACAAAGACAGTTTTATTTATTTTTTCTCAACCTTTATGTCCTTTTCCCCCTTTTCTTGTCTTATTACATTAGTTAGTACTTCCAGTATGATTTTGAAAAGGAGCAGTAAAAGGGGCATCCTTGCCTTGTTCCTGATCTTGATGGAAAGCTTTGAGTTTCTCACCATTAAGCATGATGTTACCTGTGGAGTTTTTATAGATATTCTTTATCAAGTTGAGGAAGTTCCTCTCTATTCCTAGTTTACTCAGAGTTTTTATCATGAATGGGTATTGGATTTTGTCAAATGCTGTTTCTATATCTATTGATATGATCATGTGATTTTTTTAGCCTGTTTATATGATGGATTACATTAACTGAGTTTTTTTTATTGAGTTCATAAAGTTTACATCAATGTGAGATTTCAGTTGTACATTATTTCTTGATTGTCATCACATAAGTGTTCCCCTTCACCCCCTTTGCCCATCCCTCAACCTCCTACCCCTGGTAACCACTAAACTGCTTTCTTTGTCTGTGAGTTTGTTCATATTCCACATATGAGTGAAATCATCTGGTGTTTGTCTCTCTCAGTCTGGCTTATTTCACTTAGCATAATTCCCTCCAGGTCCTTCCATGTTATTGAAAATAGGATGAATTTGTCTTTTTTATGGCTGAGTAGTATTCCATTGGATATATATGCCACATCTTTTTTATCCAATCATCAGTTGATGGGCACTTGGTTGTTTCCATGTCTTGGCTATTGTGAATAGTGCTGCAATGAACATAGGGGTACATATGTTACTTTGGATTGTTGAATTCACATTGTTTGGGTAGATACCCAGTAGTGGGATAGCTGGGTCATATGGTAGTTCTATTTTTAGTTTTTTGAGGAATCTCCATACTGTTTTCCATAGCGGCTGCACCAGTTTGCATTCCCACCAGCAGTGTATGAGGGTTTCCTTTTCTCCACACCCTCTCCAACATTTGTTATTTTTAGTCTTAGTGATTATAAACATTTTAACAGGCATAAGGTGCTATCTTAGTGTAGTTTTGAGTTGCATTTCCCTGATGATTAGTGATATTGAACATATTTTCATGTGTTTATTGGCCATCTATATATCTTCTTTGGAAAAATGTCTGTTCATATCCTCTGCCCATTTTTTGATTGAGTTGTTTGATTTTTTATTGTTCAGTTGTATGAGTTCCTTATATATTACGGAGATTAACCCCTTGTCAGATGTATGATTTGCAAATATTTTCTCCCACTTGGTGGGTTGTCTCTTTGTTTTGATTCTAGTTTCTTTTGCTTTGCAGAAGCCCTTTAGTTTGATGAACTCCCACTTGCTTATTTTTTCTTTAGTTTCCTTTGTCTGAGAAGACATAGTATTTGAAAAGATCTGCTTTAGTTTGATGTCAAAGAGTGTACTACCTACATTATCTCCCCAGGGTTTTATGCTTTCAGGACTTATCTTCAAGTTTTTGATCCATTTTGAGTTTATTTTTGTGTAGCCATAAGGTAATGGTCTACCTTCATTCTTTTACATGTGGCTGTCCAGTTTCCCCAACACCATTTATTGAAGAGACTATCTTTTCTCCACTGTATGTTCTTGGCACCCTTGTCGAAGATTAGCTGTCCATAGGTGTGCAGTTTTATTTCTGGGCTTTCAGTTCTGTTCCATTGATCTGTGTGCCTGTTTTTGTACCGGTATCATTCCATTTTGATCACTATGGCTTTGTAGTACATTTTGAAGTCAGCGATTGTGATACCTCCAGCTTTGTTCTGTTTTTTCAGGATTGCTTTAGCAATCTGGGGTCTTTGGTTGCCCCATATGAATTTTAGGATTCTTTGCTCTTTTTCCATGAAGAATGTCATTGGGATCCTTTTTTTTTTTCCTAAGGTTGGCACCTGAGCTAACAACTGTTGCCAATCTTCTTCTTCTTCTTCTTTTTTTTTTTTTTGCTTTATCTCCCCAAACCCGCCCTCCCCGACCCCCGTACATGGTTGTTTATCTTAGTTGCAGGTCCTTCTAGTTGTGGCATGTGGGACGCCACCTCAACGTGGCCTGACGAGCGATGCCATGTCCACGCCCAGGATCCGAACCGGGGAAACCCTGGGCTGCCACAGCGGAGAGCACAAACTTAACCACTCGGCCACAGGGCCGGCCCCTGTCATTGGGATTCTGATTGGGATTGCATTAATTGAGTTTCGAATGTTGAACCAGCATTGCATATCCAGATAAATACCACTTGGCCAAGGTGTATACAGTAGTCCACTCTTGTCCACAGTTTTGCTTTCCACAGTTTCAGTTACCTGTGATCAACCAGAGTCTGAAAATATTAAATGGAAAATTCTAGAAATAACAAATTCATAAGTTTTAAATTGTGTGCTGAGTAGCAGGATGAAATCTTGAGCCATCCTACTCTATCCCACCTGGGACATGAATCATTCTTTTGTCCGGCATACCCATTCTGTATATACTACCTGCCCATTAGTCACTTAGTAACCATCTCAGCATCAGATCAACTGTTAGAGTATCACAGTGCTTATGTTTAAGTACCCCTTATTTTACTTAATAATGGTCACAAAGCGCAAAGGTAATGATGCTGGCAATTCAGATATGCCAAAGAGAAACCACAAAGTCTTTAAGGGAAAAGGTGAAAGTTTTTGACTTAATAAGAAAAAAAATTGTGTACTGAGGTTGCCATGATCTACAGTAACTTTTATTACAGTATATTGTTATAACTGTTCTATTTTACTATCAGTTATTGTTGTTAATCTCTTACTGTGCCTAATTCATAAACTAAACTTTATCATAGGTATATATGTATGGGAAAAACATGGCATATATAGAGTTTGGTACTATTTATAGTTTCAGGCATCCACTGGGGGTCTTGGACACATCCCCCACAGATGAGGGGGGCTACTGTAATTCTTTTTATATATTGTTGTACTTTATTTGCTAAGATTTTGTTGAGAATTTTTGCATTCATGTTCATGAGAGATATTGGTCTCTAGTTTTCTCTTTTTGTAATGTCTTTGTCTGGTTTGGGTGTTAGGGTAATGCTGGCTTCATAGAATGAGTTCTGAAGTATTTCCTCTGATTTCCTCTTTTGAAAGAGATTGTAGAGAATTGGCATAATTTCTTCCTTAAATGTTTGGTAGAATTCCCCAGTGAACCCATTTGGACCTACTGCTTTTTACTTTGGAAGGTTAATTAATTCAATTTCTTTAGTATATATAGGCCTATCCCGATTGTCTATTTCTTCTTGTGTGAGTTTTGGCAAGTTGTGTCTGTCAAAGAATTGGTCCATTTGATCGAGGTTACCAAATTTGTTGACATAGAGTTGTTCATGGTATTCCTTTATTATCCTTTTCATGTTTACAGGATCTGTATGATGTCCGTTCTTTCATTTCTGGTATTAGCAATTGTGCCCTCTCTCTTTTTTTCTTAATTAGCCTGGCTAGAGGCTTATTGATTTTATTGATCTTTTCAAAGAACCAGCTTTTAGTTCCCTTGATTTTTCTCTATTGATGTCCCATTTTAATTTCATTGACTTCTGCTCCAATGCTTAATATTTCTTTTCTTCTGCTTACTTTTGGTTTAGTTTGCTCTTTTATTAGTTTTCTAAGGTGGAAACTTAGATTATTGATTTTAAATATTTCTCCTTTCCTAATATATGTATTTAATGCCATAAGGATCCCTCTAAGCACTGCTTTTGCTGCGTGCCACAAATTTTGATAAATTGTGTTTTATTTTCTCTTAGTTCCAAATATTTTAAAATTTCACTTGAGATTTCTTCTTAAATAAAATCCCTTGACTTTTTTTCTTCTTTAGAAGTATATTGTTCAATCTCCATGCATTTGGAGATTTTTCAGCTTCCTTTCTGTTATTGATTTCTAGTTTAATTTCACTATGGTCTGAGAGCAGACATTGTATGATTTCTATTCTTTTAAATATGTTAAGGTGTGTCTTATGGCCCAGCATGTGGTCTATCTTGGTGAATGTTCCATATGCTCCTGAAAAGAAGTTTTATTCTGCCATTGATATGTGTGTGTTCCTATTATACATTTCAATTAGGTCCCGTTGGTTGATAGTGTTATTCAACTTTTCTAAATACTTTTTGATTTTCTGTCTACTTGTTCTTTTTTTATTGAGGAATAACTTGGAATGATTGACAAGACTAATTGTAAGTATTTAAACTGTACAATGTGATGATTTGATATATATATGCATTGTGGATTACCAAGATCAAGATAATTAACACTTCCATCACCTCACATAGTTAACTAATTGTGTGTGTGTGATGAGAATGCTTAAGATCGACTCTCAGTCACTTTTGAGTATATAATACCACATTATTAACTATAGTCACCATGCTGTACATTAGATTCTCAGAACTTATTCTTTTTATGACTGAAAATTTGTACCCTTTAACCCTCTCATCGCTCTTCCCTGCCCCAACCTCTGGGAACCACCATTCTATTCTCTGTTTCTATGAAATTGGCTTTTTTTAAAAAAAAAAAAAAGATTCCACATATAAGTGATACTGTACAGTATTTGCCTTTCTCTATCTGACTTATTTCACTTAATGTGATGCCCTCCATGTTCACCCATGTTGTTAAAAATGGCAGGATTTCCTTCTTTTATATGGCTGGATAATATTCCATCATATATATATGCCACATTTTCTTTACCCATTCATCCATCGAAGGAAATTTAAATCATTTCCATATCTTTGCTATGGTGAATAATGCTGCAGTGAACAGGAATGAGCAGATACCTCCTCAAGATACTGATTTCAATTCCTTTGGATATATACCCAGGAGTGGGATTGCTGAATGGCATGGTAGTTCAATTATTAATTTTCTGAGGAACTGTCATATTCTTTTCCATAATGGCTGTGCAAATTTACAATCCCACCAACAAAGTATAACGGTTCCCTTTTCTCCACATCCTTGTCGCCATTTTTTATCTCCTTCTTTTAGATAATAGCCATCCTAACAGGTGTGAGGTGGTATCCCATTGTGGTTTTGATTTGCATCTCCCTCATGATTAGTGATGTTGAACACCTTTTCATATACCTATTGCCCGTTTGTATGTCTTTTTTGGAAAAATGTCTACTCAAGTCCTTTGCCCATTTTTAAATTGGATTGTTTGTTTTTTTTTGCTATTGAGTTGTATGAATACTTTATATGTTTTAGATATTAGCCCCTTAGCAGATATATGGTTTGCAAATACTTTTCCCATTCTGTAGGTTGTCCTTTCAATTTATTGATTGTTTCCTTTGCTGTGCAGAAGCTCTTTAGTTTGATGTGGTTCCATTTGCTTATTTTAGCTTCTGTTGCCTGTGCTTGTGGTATCTTATACAAGAAATCACTGACAAAACCAACGTAAAAGATCTTTTTCCCAATGTTTTCTTCTAGGAGTTTTATGATTTTCAGGTCTTACATTTAAGTCTTTGATCCACTTAAAGTTAATTTTTGTGAGTGATGTAAGATAGGTGTCCGTTACATTCTTTTGCATGTGGATATCCCACTTTCCCAGCTCCATTTATTGAAGACACTGTTCTTTCCTCATTGTATGTTTGTGGTGCCCTTGTCAAAAATTGCTTGACTGTATATGTGGGTTTATGACTGGGCTGTCTATTCTGTTCTACTGCTCTACGTGCCTCTTTTTATGCCAGTACCATCCTGTTTTGATTACTATATCTTTGTAATATAGCTTGAAATCAGGAAGTGTGATGCCTCCAGCCTTGTTCTTTCTGTGGATTACTTTGGCTATTTGGGGTATTCTGTAGTTCCATGCCAATTTTATGAGAGTTTTTACAATTTATGTGAAAAATGCCATTGGAATTTTGATAGGGATTGCATTGAATCTGTAGATTGCTTTGGGTGGTATGGACGTTTTCACAGCATTAGTTCTTCCAACCCAAGGATGTAGAATATCTTTCCGTTTATTTGTGTTGTCTTCAATTTCTTTCATCAATGTCTCATAGTTTTCAGTGTATAGGTCTTTTACCGCCTTGGTTAAATTTATTCCTAAGTATTTTATTGTTTTTGTCCCTTTCTCTCTTTTCCTCTTCTGGGACTGCCATAATGCAAATACTGTTTCATTTGATGGGGTCCTATAATTCATGTAGGCTTTCTTTACTCTTTTTCACTCTAGTTTCTTTTTTCTCTGACTGGATAATGTCAAGAGATATGTCTTCAAGTTCACAGATTCTTTCTTCTGCCTGATTGAGCCTGTTGTTGAAACTCTCTATTGCATTCGTCATTTCATTCATTGTATTCTTCAGCTCTAGAATTTCTGTTTGTTCTTTTTTGTGATTTTGATCTTTTTGTTGGACTTCTTGGTTTGTTCACGTGTTGTTTTCCTGAGTTCATTGAGTTCTCTATCTGTGTTCTCTTGAATCTTGCTGAGCTTCCTTAAAATAATTATTTTGAATGCTTTTTCAGATAACTTACAGATCTCCATTACTTTGGGGTCAGTTACTAGAAAATTATTGTGTTCTTATGGTGGTGTGATGTTTCCTTGTTTTTTTGTGTGTGTGTTTCTAATGGCTTTGCCTTGATGTCTACACATTTGAGGGAGCAGTCACCTCTTAGGGTCTTTTCAGACTCACTTTCATAGGGAAAGACTTTCACCTAAAGGTGGCTGTGAGAACACCAGCTGAGTGGGATGCAGTGTCTTTGGTTTCTGGGGGCCACAGTGGCATAGTCTCTGAGGAGCTCTGTCAGCTGAGGTCAACATCAGCACAACTGCAGAGGTATTCTGTGGCCAAGACTGCAGAGGCCTGGCAGGTGGCAGTGGCAGCTAGGGCTTTTGGGGCCCTTGAAGTGGAGGCTGCTGGGGTCCTCTTGTTCTTTTTTGCTTGTGGGAGAAGGTTCTAGCCAAGGGTATCCCTAACTGTGCTTGGTCTGGTATGCTTGCGGTCACAGAAATACTGGAGCCACATCCTGGATTCAAGTGTTTGTAGGGCACAGGTGCACTTTCTGTGGCAGTGGCACTAGTGTCTAAGATGCAGGGATGTGCATATCTTTCATGAACCAAGGTCTGGGTCTCTGGGGCTCACTATGGTGGCTCAGGTAGGGGGAAAAGCACAGCAGCAGCATGGACCCTGAATAACAGGTTGCAGTGGTGGCTTGAGCCCAGTGGGGAGGGTGCAGAAGCAGCACAGCCTGGGGATGGTAGGTCCAAGTCTCAACTCTGGCCCCAGGGGGCAGTCACAGAGCAGCAGCAGCCCATCCTCAGTGGTGGCCCAATAAAGCCACCTGTTGGCAACCAGAAGTTGTGGTTCAGGGCAGCAGCAGCATGGCCCCAGCAATGATGAGCCAAAGCTGTGACCTGGGACCTGGGGGTGGGGCTCAGGGCAGCAGTAGCTGTGCTGGTAATGGTGAGAGAATGTGTGGGACTGGAGGTGAGGCACAGAGCAATGGCAGCTCCATTCCCATGTATGGCAAGGTGCTGTGGCGTCTCAATCCTGGAGAGCAGGGCACAGAAAGAACTGGGGCCCCTGGGGTCAGGTATCACCTCAGCGACAGCTCCAGCCCCTGGGAAGAGAAGCAACAGCAGGGACTCTGGGCAGCTCCATAACTGGGGCCTGTGTTGGTGAAGACTGTGAGAATCCTCGGTATCAAAGGCTGCAAATGTCCACAGTGGTGAGGTTTCCTGGGGTTCTCCCTCTCTCCTTTTCCCCATGGGGTGAAATTCCTCTATGGGGATCCCTTTTGGTTCTGAGCTGGACTAGTGGATGGGGTGACAGGTAAAATGCTTCCTGTACTTTTCTATGCAGCCATCCTTGATTTTTGAGCTTCAGGGCTTTTGCAGCTGGTTCTTTGTAGTCTAGAGCTTTCCCTGAGCTATTTTCATCAGTTTGTAGCTGCTTATTGCTTTGAGGGGAGATGCACACTGGGACCTCCTTGCCCTTCATCTTGTTCTTTCAGTTACTGAGAAAGGAGTATTTAAAATTCTAATTATAGTTATGGATTTCTCTATTTTTTCCTTTCAGTTCTATCAACTTTAGCTTCTTCTATTTTGATACTGTGTTTTCGGGTGCAAGAACATTTAGAATTGTTATAGCTTCTTGATGAATTTACCCTTTCTTCATTATGAAATATCCTGCATGTCTGATAATATTGCTTGCTATTGAGTTAACCTTGTTATTAAAATAGGTGCTCCAGCTTTCTTATGATTAATATTTGCATGGCATGTATTTTTCCATCCTTATACTTTTCATCTATCTGTGAATTTATATTTAAAATAGTTTAGAGCATACAGTTGGGATTTGCTTTTCTATCTAGACTGACAATTACTGCCTCTTATCAGAATTCTTTAGACTAGGGTTCAGCAAACTACACCCTGTGGACCAAATCTGGCTGCACCATTCATTTACATATTGTCTACGGCTGCTTTTGCACCACAATATCAGAATTGAGTAGCTGTGACAAAGACTGTATGGCCCACAAAAGCCTGAAATATTTACTATCTGGCCTTTTACAGAAAAGGATGACAACCTCTGGTTTAGACCATTTACATTTAATGTGATTACTAACGTAGTTGTATACAAGTCCACTATCTTACCATTTGTTTTCTATTTGTCCCATTTATACTTTTTTCTTTTTTCTTCTTTTGAATTATTTTTTTACGATTCCATTTTGCCTTCACTATTTTTGTATTAGCTGTATTTCTTTGTTTTATTTTTAGAGACTGCTCTAGTGTGTTTTATATGTCTCTAGCCATAGTCTACCTTCAAATAGCATTATGCTATTTTATGTATCATGTAAAACCTTACAATATAATTCCATTCTACCTATGCTTCATGCTATTGCATCCATATATTTTACCTCCTCATAGGTTATAAACCCCACAAAGCATTCCTGTTGTTTTCTTAAATAATCAATTATATTTTACAGAAAATTAAAATGAGAAAAAGTATTTTTTATTTACCCATGTATCTAACCTTTTCAGTGTTCTTCACTCTTTTGTATAGATCCAAATTGCCATCTGGTAGCATTTTCTTTCCACTGGAACTACGTCCTTTAACATTTCATGTAGTGAAGAATGTAAATGATGAATTATCTCAGCTTTTGTCTGAAAAAGATTTCATTGTACTTACAATTTTAAATACTCACTGAATTTAGAATTCTAGTTTTGCACCTTGTCTTGGCACTTTAAAGATGTCATTTCATTGTTTTCTGGCTTGCATAGTCTTTGATGAGAGGTCTGTGGTTACATGCATATCCTTGTTTGCCTGTATGTAATGCATCCTTTTTCACTGGATATCTTTAAGATTTTCTCTTTATTATCAGTTTTAAGGAATTTTATAGTGGTTTCCTTTTTGTGTTAATCTTTCTTGGGGTTTGTTGACCTTCTTGGGTCTGTGGGTTTATAATTTTCATCAAATTTGGATATTTTTCAGTCATAATTTCTTCCAATTTCTGCCCCTCTCCTTTTTCCTTCTGAGATTCCAATAACATCTGGGTATATGTTATACCCTTGATTTCTTGTTATTACCTCACACATCACTGAGGCTCTGTCTCCCTGCCCCATAGTCTTTTTTCTCTCTGTGCTTCATTTGTATCATTTCCATTGCTGCATCTTCAAGTTCACTAATATTTTTTGTGATGTTTCTAATATGCTGTTAATCCCACCTGGTAAATTTTTCACTTCAGATGTTCCATTTGAGAACAGGAAATGAAAGCGATATATACATATATATATATTTCTTTTAATATATGTTTCTTTTAATACATATTTTTCTTTAAATTCTTTAATTTTCTTCAAATTCTTGCACATATTTGTAATAGCTGTTTAAGCATCCATCATATATACTGTCTGAATCTCTTTCTATTGAGTGATTTTTTTCCTGGTTCTGAGTCACCTTTTATATTGGAAGCTGGACATTGTTAATGATACATTCTTGAGAGTTGGGATTTTCTTGTCTTTCTTTAAAGAGCATTGGGCTTTGTTGTAGTAGGTAGTGAAGTTACCAGGGGTTTAGTTGATCCTTTCAAGGCTTATTTTAAGTATTTTTTTTGTGGACCTTTAATCTAGGGTTTAGTCTTACTATTAATATGTGATTCTCTTTAGAATGTCTACTGAAAGCCCTTCATGTTCAACAAGGACTCTTCCAGCCCTGGTTGATATCTTAGAATTGTTCAGCTTATGACTCTCTCATTATTCTTTTCCCACCCTCATGGATCTTCACTCTAAATGTAACCATCTTAGGATTCATCAAAGACCCAGAAAAACCCTATGCATATTTCTCAAGCTCCTTTTCTAAATAGCTTTCTCTATTGGGAAATTATTCTCCTCAGCATTCAGCTGCCTCAGACCCCCTGAGCTGCAATCTCTGTTTCCTCAACTCAGTGAGACTACCATACACAGCTTGGGAGCCCCCTCCCTGTTCTGTGGTCCCCAAGGTGCCTCCAGGTAGAAGCCAATGCAATCATAGGGGTCTCTTCATTTGTTTTTTTTCCTCTGGGGCCAAAGTCTTGAGCTGCCTATTGTCCAATATCTGAAAGCTATTGTTTCCTATATTTTTGTAGTTTGTAGTTGTTTAAGGTGGGGCAGGGGGGCAAGCCCCATCCCTGTTAATCCATCATCCCTGGAAGTAGAAGAGTAGATATTCTTTTCCTTCTTGACTTGGATAATTATGAAAATATAGACTTAAATAAGTTACAGCCAAATAAGTTACAAACAAAACAAATAGTTTTGTTGATTTTCCTGATGTTTTCTGCAAATATTACCAGAATACAGAAGTTATGGCAAAGAAAAGAAACACTGTTAGTATTTTGTCATGTGTCTTCACAACTTTTGTCTAAACTTGGTGAAACTCATAGATATGGATTTATAACTTTAACTTTGTGGTGGATGGTGAAGCCTTGGTAATTAAACAGACAAACAAAATAAAAATTAGTAATATAAATCTTGAAATGGAGTTAGTAATATCATCATTATTTATAGATAATATGATTACCTTTTTAGAAAGCCCAAGAAAGTAAATTAAAAATGACTGGAAATAGTAAGATTTTTCAAAAAGATTTTTAGATGCCAATATGAACTAATTAGAAAATATAATGGGAAAAAGATCTTGATTACAGTAGCAACTGATATCTGCAATGTTACATATATATGTGTAAAGTTCATAGCTCACTTGAATTTTTTAAATAATCAGTGAGAATACTGTGTTCTCATTTGGGAACACTTAATACTGGAAAGTTGTCTATTTCCCACAAATTAAACTAGAAATTATTTGCAATCCTCATCAAAATCCATACGGAATTTTTTAGAACTAGGCAAAAAATGATTCTAAAAATCACTGAAAGAGTAAAGTTTGAGAAGAGGCAGGGAATTTTTGAAGAAGGAGAGTCATGAAATGGGAGTTTCTGTACCAGATATTAAAATGTGTAATAAAGTTGCAATAATCACAATTATATGAAACTACTGCAGGAATGGACAGAACAGAACGGTGGAACAAAAGACAAAGACCAGAAAAAGTCCAAAAATATTCAAGAAAGTATTGCGAGATAAAAGTGGCATTTAATTCAGTGGGGAACAGATGAACTTGTTCATAAATAAATTTGAATTTACTATCTAATATATTTTGGGGCAGGGAAATGTGAGGAGTTAAAACATAATTTATGTCAGAATAAATCCAGGTAGATTAAAGGCTTAAATGTAAAATATGATGCTTATCAAGGGGGCGGGAAACAGGCACTCTCATATATTTTTGGTGAAGAGTAATTTGTATGGCTCTTCGGAGGACAATTTGGCAATATCTATTAAAACAAAGGGATGCTCGTACACTTTGGCCCCACAATTCCTCTTCTGTAAATTCATCTGGTAATTCATATAGATATACTGGTCCACAAATAAATATCCTTGGACAAGAATATTAATGGCAGCATTATTTATGGTAGTGCAACAAAATATTAGAATGAAACTCTTCTTGGCTCAGAACACCAAAGTGAATGTGCCCTGGCCCCCTCACCCCCTAGATTGGCAAAAGAATTTGGTCAAGAATCTGTTCAGGGATTCTTGGATGGCTCAGCCACATCAAGGGTGAAAACAAGGTCTGAGGCTACAAGGGTGGTGCATTTGGGGAGGAGATTCTTTAGAGAGAGTTGTTGCCTTTCTGGTCCTCATTCCACCTTTGGGGAACCGGAGGAGGAAGCTGTTGTCAAGACTAGGAAGGGGGGTTTCGAGGAATCTCTTGGAGAGCTTCAAGAGGCATCCAGTAGTGGGAGACACAGAAGACTGGTGCCTGGCCCAGGTCGGAGGCGCTAAAGTGGTCTTGGGGTGTTAAAGTGGCCTTGGGTCAGGGACTGACCCTCCTGAGAAATTCAGAAGTCAAAGGAGGCCTGCCTTGCGGCTCTGGCAGAAGAGCCTGGCAATCACTGCTGTGTTGGGATCAGGGATTGTTAGGACAAGAGACACCTGAGTGTTTCCAAGGGCAGATACAGGCCACGTGCCAAGAGAGGACCAGCATGGGGTTCCCCTGGGTCTGGTTCAATAGGGCTGCCCTGAGGGCCCAGGATAACTTGGTAGAACAAGGCTGGAGATAACTCCAAATGCTCATGCCAAGAAAAGAGTCCCAAGGGACAATCTGGAACAGGTCAGGAGCACTGTAGGGAAGAGGGGCTTTCTATGGAACCTCCAACAGACCCCCAAAACTCCCTAAGAGAAAGAGGCAGCATGAGCCATCTGTCAGGGGCAGAGAACTCAAAACCACCCAGCCAAATAATACAACCTTCTCATCCCTTTACCTTTCCTTGCTCATTTACCCTCCCTCCTCCATCTTGACTCTCATGTGGGGTGAAATAGCAACTAGTGGGGGGATGATGAAAGAAAGAGGGACCAAGTCCCCTTCGCCACTGCAGGCTTCCTACTGGAAGCCAGCCAGAGTTGTGGGTGGGAAGATGATATAACACTAAGTTCAGGGGTTTGGCTTATTACGTGGGAATAGATATTACAATTTCTGAACTGAGGCCATGTTTTTGACTGAAAATGAAAATCCATGAGAACTGTCAGCATTTTCAAACAAAGGCAGGAAGCGTTAACCTAAAGAAATACTTTTAAAGGGATGTTGGAAGAAAAAAATCAAGTTTTATTTTGATTATATCATGAAGCATGGTTGTTCAACATACTAGTTACAGTAGTAAAACACTGAGAAAACTTAAAGACCTGCCCCAAAAAGACTGGATAAATACACTGATGTGTGCGTATAATAAAATAGTATGCTGTTATTAAAAATAACAAGGAAGGGTCCAGTGCGGTGGCGTTGTGGTTAAGTTCACGCATTCCACTTCGGTGACCCAGGTTTCACTGGTTTGGATCCCAGGTGCGGACCTACACACCGTTCATCAAGCCATGCTGTGGTGGCATCCTACATACAAAGTAGAGGAAGATATGTACAGATGTTAGCTCAGGGTCAATCTCCCTCACACACACACAAAAATAATAACAAGGAAGATCTCTGTGCACTGATAAGGACTGACCCCTAGATAATGTGTTCAGTGTGGTCAAAAGCAAGGTATAGAACACTTTGTGTAGTGTGCTACTCTATATGGAAAACAAGGGTGGGGGAATGTAAAGTATGCCTATGGTTTATGCTAGAGTGCCTCTGGAAGGTTACCCAAGAAACTGGGCACACATGTGCCCCTGAAGAAGACTAGTTAGAGACTGGGCAACAGGTACGAAAGGCACATCTACTTTCTACCATATGCATTTGTTACTTATTAAAATAAATTGTAGAGTTACAAAAGTCCTAGAAAAAACAGGTGATTATTTACTTATCCAAATAAAACCTGAGTAGTTTCACAGTTCCTTCTTAACATGGAATAAAAGTTAAAGAGAATCCATGTAGAGAAATAGAATTGAAAGGAGTTTAAATCTCTACTCTCGGGTAAACACCCATGAGCTGGAGTGACAGTGTGTGCATGTGTGAGAGAAGCACATTTTTAATGAACCACAAAACATTTAAAAAATGCTTTCTCCATCTCTGCCATCTCTATGTCCTCCACATGTACAACAGCTGGTAGCTACAAAATTTGGAATTTATTCCACTCTTAAACTCCCAATCAAAATTCACTCTGAAACTGAGAATGCATGGCTCAATCCCCCCACACCTTCTCTTCTGTGGATATGCATTTTTTTTTCTTTTGCTAGAATTATTTCTCTTTCCTATGTAAAAGTGTCTTACCCCTCTTCTAACTCCTTCTGATTCTGCAGCTCTTTCTACCAAGGATTTGTAAACATAGCAAAAATCAGGGATCTAAGCAAACAGACACAGCGTATTCTTTGGCCTGGAGGAGGATGGGGAGGCTGTCAAATATTTATACGTTGTCCTTCTGACATTTATGTAATCTTGGGTGGGGCACACCTTTCCAAGCACAAAACTAACCATAAAGGGTAAAATGGTATATTTAACTATGTTAAAAAAACAACTTGTGAAAACAACTGGTACAGGGATTTTTTGATCATGTATCAAGACATTATAAAGGTATAATTAATGTAATGTGGTGTTGGTGGAGGGACTGACAAGGAGACCAATGGAACGGAACAGAGAGCACAGAAATAGACTCAATCATATGTAGAAGGCTGATATGACAGAAAGGGCAATAACAAACCAGAGGCAAAAAGGATGAACTGTTGAATGAATGCCACTGGGACAGCAGATTATCCACATGGAAAAAAATTAGATCCCTACCTCATACCACACACAAATATAAATCCAAGGTAGGTTAAAGGTCTAGCCAGGCCTACTGGTCTAGTGGTTGAGTTGCAGCACTCCCCCCCCGTGGCCCGGGTTCATTTCCAGTCAGGGAACCACAAAACCCATCTGTCGGCTGTCATACTGTGGTGGCTATGTGTTGCTGAATGCTATGCCATCAGTATTTCAAATACCAGTAGGGTCACCCACGGTGGACAGGTTCCAGTGGAGCTTCCAGACTCGACAGACTAGGAGGAAGGACCTGGCCACCCACTTCTGAAAAGACTGACCATGGAAACCCTGTCGTAGCAGCGGAGCATTGTCTGATACAACACCGGAGGGTGAGAGGATGGTGCCAAAGGACTAGGCAGGGCTCGGCGCGGCTGTTCACAGGGCCACTAGAAGTTGGAGTCAACTAACTTGGCACTAACAACAGAAACAAAGATTAAAGATCTAAATATAAAAAGCAAACATTTTCAACTTTTAGAAGAAAATATAGGAGACTATCTTTCTGATTTTCGGATAGGGAAAGACATGCAGCAGTTGCCACATCACAACCTTTCGGTCAGCGACAGATCATATACACGTCAGTGGTCCCATGAGATTAGTACCATATAGCCCAGGTGTGACGTAGGCTGTACTATCTAAGTGTGTGGAAGTGCGCTCTGTGACGTCAGAACAATGACGAAATTGCCTAACGACGCACTTCTCCAAATGTATCGCTTTCACGAAGCCATGCATGATTGTATTTAAAAGACACACACACAGACCACACCCTGAAGAAAAAGACTGATAAGTGAGATTACACTAAAATCTAAGATATTTCTCAACAAAGACACCATACAAGTTTACTAGGCCAACCATGGACTGTAAAACAATCTGCAACATGTTCAGCTGCAAAGGAATACCATGGTTCAATTAGAAAAATAGATGAAAGAATGGGCAAAGTATGCGAGGATTTACAAAAGAGGGAACCCCAATGGCCGTGACCAATAAACGTGTGAAAAGACAGCCAAATTGACTTGGAATTGGGAAAATGTAAAATAAAACTGTGAGATACTTCGGACTCACAATATTGACAAAATTGAAAGTGTGATAATACTGTGAGTTAGAGTAGAGAAACAATATTCCAGCGAGAGTAAAATGGTACCACTGCTTGGGGGAGCAATTTGGCACCATCTAGGGAATCTGAAAATGTGCACACCAGTTACCCGGACAGTCCACATCTCGGCATGCACCTGGAGAAACTCTTGTGCACATACATAAAGAGTTATGTACAGCGATATTTACTGAAATGTTGTTCTTATAATGAAAATTTAGAAGAAAATACTCTAAGTGCCCAAAAACCAGAAAATGGATAAATTATGGTGTATTTTTAAAATAGAATACCGTGCCTCCATTAAAATTAATGAATTACAGCTGCATATTTCAATGTGAATACATTTCCAAACGTAACATTGAACAAAAGCAAATTAAAGGACACCCACAGTATGATTTCATTCATGTGAAGTTTCAAAACATAAAACATGCAAAGCAATATCATATATATTTTTTATGGACACACATCGTATTGCTACTAAAACATCCATGAGAACGATATACAAAAAAATTAGGATAGTGATGTCGATAGAGCACATCATTGTAATAGAAATGTTTTGTTGCTTTTAAAAAAATCTAAGGCAAATTGACAAGTTGATATTTCATAAGGCCATGTGAAAGAATACACAGACATTATGGCATATAGCTATATGTCATAATGCAAACTATGAAAAGTATTTGCAAAATGTATGACAAGAAGGGGTTAAAATTATTTATATATATGGAATACTTGAAATTCAATAGCAAAATTACACAATTGCCCCTCTCAAAATCTAAACTGGACAAAGTATGGAAATCGGCAAGTCTCAAAAGAAGGATAGAGTTTCCAGTTGTATCCCACATCCCTGGTAATCAAAGAAACTCGTATTGAAATGAGATGCCTCTTTCTTTCTTCCTTTTCAGATGGGCAAAGATGAAAAGCAATGATGGAATCAGCACCGGCGAGGGTGAAGACAGAGGCCTGCTCCAGTGAAACGACCTGGGTTGTGAACGCCCCGTAATCATCGGTAGGACGATACTGCACACAGCAAGTATGTTTTAAGAACGTGTATCATTTGACTCATCAATTCCGTTTCTGAGAATTTATTCTAAGTGGAGCAGGGGAAGGAATCAGACTATTCTGAAAAGGATGTTTATGGCAAGACTATTTAGAATATCAAAGATTGGAGACAACTTACATGTCCTGGAATGGAAGCTGGAGTGAACAAATTAGGACACACAGGCATGAAGCAACACACAACTGTGATGGAGATATAAAATATTCTCATGATATAGAAAGTTGAAAATTCACATCAAAAATCGTGCCTATTTTTATAACGCCTATAAATTCTTATATGGTTTTTTATGATATACACACATGTACACACACACACACACATTTCCATAAAACAGTCTAAAAAGAAAATACGTGAAAGTATTAAATAGGCACTTTCATTTCAGGTGTTTGATTTTGTTTTTAATTTCCTAACATTTGTACCAAGCTCATTTATTACTTGTGTATAAAAAGGAGACAAAACCAGCACAAGGCAAGAATGTGCTCTTCCCCTGAATCCTGAGGGTCATGCTCTGCTCTTTGCTCATCTAAATATTGGAGAGGAAGAGAAAATTATCACTATTTTAACATATTACTATTTGCCTAAGAAAACCAAAGCAAGTCAATTCGAAAAGTATTAGAAACAGAAAGAGTGGGCAGTGACTTGTTAAGAAGTAGATATCAGATCCCAATGGCTTTCTTACACACCAAAAATAAGCAACTATGAAACATAGTGGAAAAAATACATCACCAATAGTAGCAAAAACCATAGCATATCTAGGAGTAAGCTTAATAAGTATAGTGGGGCCTATACGAAGACACATACACACACACATATTTCTCCACGTAACCCTCTATACCCATAGCCATACCCAGAAAGAACTTTAAAGGAGATTTTAGTAAAGAGACATTTTGGAAGTACTGACATCAATACACTTAACACATCCTAGTCAAAATCTCAGTGTGTTGGGGCCACCCCATGGCATAGTGGTTAAGTTTGTTAACCACTGGTAAGTTTGCTTTGGTGGGCCAGGGTTTGTGGGTTTGGATCCCTGGTGCAGACCTACACACCGCTCATCAAGTCACACTGTGGTGGCGTCCCACATCCAAAACAGAGGAAGACTAGCACAGATGTTAGCTCAGGGCCAATCTTCCTCAGCAAAAATAATAATAATAATGGAAAATCCGTGTGATTTTAGGAGGTGGAACAATGGTCAATTTTACTGTAAAATTGTCCTGAAAGAATAAACTCATGACAACACTGAAAAAAAAAAACCGAAAAAGGAAAAGTGACTTGACTCTCACATATTAGAATCTACTTCAGAAATATAATAAGGAAAATAATGTGGCTGGGGTCCAGGACAGAAGAGAAAGCTCAGAAACCAACCCAATTAAATGTCAGAATTTAGTACATGCGTAAAGGTGTCATTTCAAATCAGTAGAAAAATGATTCGTTTATTAAACTGGTGTTAGGACAATTGATGAAACATTGGAGAAAAGTGAAATTAGAGCCCTATCTCACAAGATATATTAAAATAAACTCCAGTATTAAATAATTAAGAGTAAAGTTTGAAATCATGGACGACCTAAAACAAAATCAAGGTATTTATCTCATCTCAGGATTAGAAAGCTTTTCTAAAAATACTCACAAGAGCAGAATCCACAAAGAAAGAGGTAGAGAGGTTTATGACATAGGAAAACATTAGCACATTAACAGAAAACACCATTTTCACGGTGAGTTCTCTGGAAACCGACTCTGCGATGGAGCACGGAGGAGGTTGACCAGCGATGCTCTCGGAATGTCCCACATACAAGCAGGATTGTGCAGAGAGAGTCTGAGCTGTGCTGCATCTCCGTGAAGGCTGGGCGGACGCCCCAGGGAGCTCTGAAGCTGGGACGGCCCTTCAGAGTTGTCCCATGTTGGGACGGGGGCCTGGCCTTTGCATCCTTGGATGTGGACTTCTCCAGGAAGGAGGCATGGTGGTGGTTGAATATATGTCCATGAATGTTTAACATTTGTCTCTTCCAAAGGTGGAGGCTACTTCTCCCTTTGAACGAGGGCTGGACTTACTGATTGCTTCTGACAAACAGAATGTGGCAGAAGTGATGGCAAGACTGGGTCATAACGGGCATCGTGGCTTCTTCTTGGGCCTCTCTCTTGAGGGGAGAAAGCTGCCATGTTGTGAGGACACTCAAGCAGCCATATGGAGAGGTCACATGGTGAGAAGCCAAGGCTTCCTGCCCACAGCCATGTTAGGGAGTGGCCTTTAAAAGTCAATCCCCTAGCCGCAGTCAGGACTTCAGAGGACAGCAGCCCTGGTCGGTATCTTGACTGCAACCTCGTGACAGACCGTAAGCCAGAACCACCCGGCTAAGCGGCTCCCAAGTTCCCACCCCACAGAAACTGCAAGATCATGTTGTTTTGAGCTCCCGTGTTTTGGAGTGATTTATTATTTATTACATAGCCTCAGATAACTATTACACCTGTGGTCTTGGGCAAGGTGGCTCCGAGAGCTGACAGCTGAGGGCGTTTTGCTGGCGGCATTCTCTGCGATTGGGAGATTGAGCCCTGCAGTCTTAAAGGGGAGACCTGGGAGTACCTCACAGTGTACCCCCCAACACGGCCAAATGATAAACAGGCTTAAAAAAGATGTGTGTGATCCAAATATAAACTCGTGGTGCTCCTGGCCGTCTTGCTGTTTGGGCGATTTGCCAGTTCAGGGAACAAGGGGGTGACTGGCTCTGATGTCCCCTGACTTCATAGCCTGAGACAGTCATTTCATGTCAACTGGGATGCAGAATTCAGACCGAAAGAACCACATTTACACCAAGCATTACCCCCCTGGGCTTCTCCGACGGTTTGAGGGTCAAGGGGAGGGGTCATATTCTGGAACCCACTCGCATGTTTCTTTTACCCATGTCCCCTCTTCTCTCACTCCCATCTCCCCTCCCACCCTACATCCCAGAATTCCTCCAGCTCCGAATTCTTCTCCCTCTGCCATGCAGAGCAGGTCAGCTCTTCTGTGCTCTGTCTTATCTCATAAGGAAAAATACCCCAATCCTTCCAGAAGCTCAGCAACACTGAGAGCCTGCCGTGTAACGGGACGCTCCAGTCTTAGAGGATAGTTGATTTCTATTACATTGTAACAAAAGGCAGCCAGTCAGTATCTTTAATATTAAAATAGTGGCTCTCACTTGAATATTTATTATGTGCCAAACATTATTCTAAACAGTTTACATACTTTTCACTTAATCCTCTCAACACCCTATGAAGGAAATACTATTACTTTATTTAACGGGAAACTGAGGCACAGAGAGGTGAAATAACTCATCCAAGGTTACACAGCTAATGAATAGTGGAGACAGGATTTGAACCCAAGCAGGACAGCTGCAGAGCATATTCTCTGAACCACTGTGCAACATAATCTCCTGAATCCTTTTACTGCTAGGGACTTATACGTGAGCTGCAAGAATGAGAACCTTGCACAGGGTGACAACAACGAAGGAGAGAGAGAGGGTATGCCAATGTGAGAGGAACTTTACCAATCAACAAGATGAAATAATGTTGATAGAAAGAAAATGAGCAAAAAATGTAAACAGGCAACCTACAAAAGAAAAATATGCAAATGATACATGTGTTCTCTGAGAATAAGGCAGCAGCAAAAAGGAGGGATTCGGGAAAAGGATTCCAGTGTCAGAGAAGGCTTTGCAAGGAACAGACGATGTGTCAGAGCGTCCTGTTTTTAAGCTGCGAGCTGTCAAGGGTCCATGTGGAAGACCACTCAGAAAGAGGGTAGCCCTTGAAGTGAGAGCCAGCTTTTGTGAGGGCTATGGGAGACCCCAGAAGCCCCTTCTTCCCAGCAAGAGGCCATGAAGCCTTATCCCTCCTTGGGGGCCAGACAGGGTCTGCAGAAACCCACAGAGGATGAGGCACTGAGAGACATCAAGGTATCAGGCCATTGCGACCTTCCTTGTGAGGTCCCAGTCAGGGGAGTAGCCTGCTCCTCTTGAATTCCTGCTCTGCCACTTACCAACTGTGTGACCTTCGACGAGTCACTTCCCTCTCTGTGCCTCAGTTTCTACATTGGCAAAGTGGGCTAATAATAGTAATACCTACCTCATTACTGTGAGGAGTCAATGGATTAATTCATGTGAAGCATTTAAAACAGTTCCAGGCATATACTAAGTATCCAAAAATGTTCATTAATATTTGAAATTCTATTTTATGCTTCATTCATCTAAAAGCTATTTCTGAGAAAGACACAAAGCATCACTCCTGTACCCTGCAGCCCTTCTCCAGGGCTCAGCTGCCAGTTGAAAAGCTGAATGATGTTTAGCCATTCTGGGCCTCTCTCCTGTCATTTCCTTTTCTCAAAGAAGAGGCCAATTTCATCCGAGACACCCCAGCTGTGGTTTAGTCAGTGACTGGCTTGGCCTGGGGTGTTAATGGAGCCTCACTTTGAGGGCGCTAGGTTCCCTCCCAATTCCACAGGGCTTGCTCCATGGCCGGGAATGTGGGGTGCAGAGGCTGGCTCCCCTAGAGCCAGGGGCAGACACAGGTTAGGCCCAGAGGCAGCCCCCAGCAGAGCCCCCAGGGCAGGGTGGGGGGCAGGCACACTGAGCCAGCTCTGTCCCCAAGGAGAACAAGGCCTTCATGGAAGGTCAGCACAAAGCAGTGCTCCCAATGGCCTCCTAATGTCCTGAGCTGGTTATCCCATTCTGCCTGGACCAACCTGGGTGTGAAGACTAGCTCTATCACTTAATAGCCGTCTTGACCTTGGGTGTGTGACCCATACTCCCACAGTGTGTTTCCTTACAATTGAAGTGAAGGTAACACCAACGTCCTGGAACTGCTCTGACAGTGTGATAACATGTTATTAGTCTGATCTTGGTCCATGGGACCTGCTAGTGGGCCCTCCGTGAGCTTTTGGTCAACATTACCAGGCCCTCTTCTCTTCAAGACCGGGCTGTGGCCTCAAACTCAGAAACAAACCTCCCTCCTTCTGTGTCTAGTCCAAGCTGGTTCCCCCAAACGGTGCAGACCTCACAACTCTGCTCTTGATTTAATTTCTCTTTAATGCTCTCCTTGTAGGTCTTCTCCCAGACACAGCATTCTGGAGTAGGGCGAGCTATTTCAACCTCTTCATTTGACAGAAAAGAGATCTGAGGCCCAGAGAAGAAAATGGCCAATCCAAGACCACACGACAGAGCCACGACCAGACCCTGGGCCTGGGGTCTCCCAGGCCAGAGCTCCCTCCCCTGGGGGTACGGGATATGTTCTCATTGTCCCTTCCTCCATTCTTCCACCCCTGGCTTCCGTCAACACTCACTGAGCCTGTGTAGGAGACAGGATTCTTGAACTTGGTCAAAAGGCAAAACCATAGTGAGCATGAAATGGGGGCGGTGGGGGGCCTTTCATCAAGAAGCCAAGGCTGGGCCCCTGGGCTAGGCGCCAGGGCAGGGAAGTGGGCAGCCCCCAGTCTCAAGCTGTCAAAGCGGGTCTGCAAGATACGCGGTCAGAGGCCGTCGTCCTGGCCAGGAAAGGCTGACCTGTGGGCCCACTGCCAAGGTAACCGTGGCCTGAGGCTGTGGGACCCTGCCTGGGCCCAGGGCCGCACCCGGCCATGCTCCTCGTCCCAGGCCTGGCTTCCTCTGCACTCCATCCTGACTAGGCCTGAAAGAGAAATGGCTTCAGAACTTGGAATTTAGGCCTTACCTCAATATTTGAAACCTTTAGTTCTGACCTTTCTTGGAGTGCATTCTTTCTTCCTCTCCATCACCCCTTCTCCCTTTCCTCTTCATTTGCTAATCCCTCCGAGGGTTGATCCTGATAGAGGGTGGGCATAGTCCTTCCTTCAGCCCACCACGGCATCTGAAATGCCACTGTTGGCCCTTTCTTCCCGTGGAGCCGTGGTTCCTCCAGTCCGTGTAGGGACGCCCCTGCCCTCCTCTCTCTTGGATTCAAATTCTGCCGGGGCCTCAAATCCAGCCCAAGACCTGCTTCCTCAGAGAAGGCACCTTCACAGGCTCCCCCGATCTTGCCCACCTCTAAGAGTGTGTTAAACTCACGGCTCCACGTGCACTGGGTGACAGAACCAGGAGCTGCCTCATCAACTAAGTGGCCTCACGTGCGTGCACCGGGCAGCAGGGGAACTTCCTGGGGTTGCTGGCCTTGTCTCCCTGCTCTGTTCCCTCTCAGTGCAGCTCAACACAGGGCTCAGAGACATGGGGGATGTGATGCGGAGTGCTGGTTAAAAATTCAGAGTTCCAGGCCCCACTCTAGACCTGCTGAATCAGAATCCCTGGGCAGGGGGCCAGGGAATCCACTTAGATGACAAACCCCTCAGGTAATGACCACGCCCATACAGCTCACAGAACCACTGTGAGGGGCTCATGGTGTATTCCACCCCTCACCTTAAGAACCGTGAGAGTCCGACGGTTTGACGGAGCCCTTTTTCCTTGGTGTCACAGGTCAGGTAAGGAGCAGGGAGTGGGGAGGGCCGTGGAAGGAGCAAACAGAGAATGAGGAAAAGATAGACATGGGCCCCTCAGGAGTGTGCCCAAGGCCAGGGGCCCGCAGGGTCTCTAGAGAGCACGGATGCCCTGAGAGGCTGCCAGAAGCCCAGCGAGGAGTCGCGTGTGGCCGCCTCCCCCCTTTATGGGCAGCTCCCCTCTTCTGCCCTGGGATGTGGGAAAAGCTTTCAGGTGCCAGTGGAGCCCTTTGGGGGCCCTGGCTGACCAGGGCTGGCCACAGACATGGGGGCTCAAGAGCGACAATGAACAGGAGGAGACTGAATGAGGGACAGGTCTGTGAGGAGGGAGACGCTGTTCCCCACCTCTCTGCAGAACAGGACCTGAGGAAAGGAGTCGGATCTAAGAGAATGCTTTCTGGATGTAAAGCAAAAATGGAGGAACAGCTTGACCAGCCTTAAGAAGAGACAAGCCAGTTGCCAGGGGTCCTGTGTGGGTTGGAGTTTTGTTCTCAGGAGGCAGGCAGAGGGGGGAGGGAGGGGGTGGAGTGCAGGGGGGGATTCCTCTCCAAGCCCCTCCAAGCACAAGGGTTCTAGCTCCTGTCTGGGTGAGCAAAGACCAGCTGCAGATTCCGGGGTGCTGGCAGCTCAGCTGGGATTCCTAAGCCCCTTTCCCGGAGCCTGAGTTCTGTGTTTGGGAAGACTCTGATGCTGACAAATGGTTCTAGATATGTGACCCCAGCTGGGCTGGGCAGCCAGCCGCTTTTTGTCCTTCCCTGGAGCATACTGTGGGCAAGATAACAGACAATGGGGAGGCCCAGACACAGCCACAGGAACCAACAGAGAGCAACGTTAGTGCACGAGGGGCGTTTGCTCCCAGGCCCCATGCCCACCCTCAGTCTGGCCACCAGCCTGGTCAAACATGCTTACTTATGGGGGCGGTGTAGAACAGCTGCAAAAAGAACAGAAAAGGAAGGGATTGTGGGCTGGAGCAGTCAGGGATGGCTTTCTGGAGGAGGGGACCATACTGGACCTTGAAGTATGAGCCAGGTTTGATGTATGAATGGAACTGCTCTTTTTTTTCAGATTCCTAAAAAGCAAGACTTAGAAAAGCCACCCCTCATTATGTCACTGTGTCCCAGCTCGCACAGGCCTTTCTGCATTGCTCAGAAATCCAGACCATGCTTGAGTGGAAAGGAAACTGGAGGAGGCTGTGCTTCTGTTTAGACTCTGAACTTGTATTTAGGACTGTGGGGGCGGGGGTGGGGGCTGGGAGCAGGGCTGATGCAGTCTCTGGGGAAGCCACTGCACAGTGCAGAGCTGACGGGACAAGTCGACATTTCCAGAACAGAATGTGGCTTTCTCTCTCCCCGTTCGCTCCTGGCAGGCGGGCAGCGGGCGCTGGGCTTGGGGTGGTGCCCTGTTGTTTTTGGCCTCTGCGCCCAGACAGGAGTGTGACAATAGGCACAGTGTTTCCCATGCGCTGGCCGCCAGGGCCCAGCCTGCCCTCGGCGATGCCCGGTGTTGGTGGTGCGCGGAGCTGGGCGTGGGGATGACTCTGTGATGGAGGAGGCCAGGCTGTGAGGCAGGAGACCACCCCTCTTAGCCATGCTCCCTGAGGGCAGCGCTGGGGCAGGGTTCCCTCAGCACGTCCTGCTTCCTCCCGAGGAGATTCGTGGGGACCTTGGGGGTTTAACATGTCTCGGGAGTCCCCCAACCACATGAAGTGGAACCACAGCCACATCCTGACCCTGAATTCAGACCGACCCTAACTGACCTCAGATTGACCCCTGACCTGTCTTCAGGCTGATGATGGTGGGCAGAGGTGAGGGGAGGGGTCTGACTTGGCAGAACAAGTGCTAATGCTTACACATCCTTTCCTGTGTGTTAGGCCACTCTAAGCACTTTCTATGGATTTACTTATTTCAATCTGCACAATAGCTCAGCAAGGCCAGCACTGCTGTCACGGAGCCACGCTGATGAGCTGGGGCCCGAGCTCAGCTGGTCTGGCACCAGAGGCTGGTGCTTATCCCCCATGTGGACCCTCCCTGCTGCTGGAGGGGAAGGGAAGGACAGCCTGGCAGGTAGTCAGCGCCTTGTCTTCCTGGCTAGATGACAGCACACTCATGCTTGTTTCTCAAGAGATGACAGAGGAAGGGCTGAGTAAAATTGGAAATGGTCTGGCCCCAAATCCTAGTCTCTGGGCCTGACGTGACCCCACATTGTCCCTAGGACAGCTGTTGCTGGCAGTTCCTTCTAGACCCATGGATATGTGTCTCAACTTCCTGCTCCCCCACGCCTTGCCCTCGTCCATCCATCCATCCCTTCGTTAAGCATTACTGTGTGCTCAGCACTGTGCTGGGAATGGTCGCGGCACAGCGAAGGATGAGGCTCTGTTTGTGCCCTCACAGTCTGATGGGACAACGATTAAATGAATCAATCTATCTATCTATCTATCTATCTATCTATCTACCTACCTACCTGCCTACCTACCTATCATTTATGTATCTATTATCTACCTATCACATATGTATCTACGTAGCTATCCATCTATCTATCTATCTATCTATCTATCTATCTACCTACCTATCATTTAGGTATCTGTGTATCTACCTGTCACATACGCATCTATCATCTATCTATCTTTCTATCCATCTATCTATCTACCTACCTGTCTATCATCTATCATCTATCTACCTACCTATTCAACACAGCGAACACAGCAGAGCATCTGGGAGAGAAGAGTTGGTTGGGAAAAGCTTCCTGAGAGAGGAGGGACCTTAGCTCTGTCTTGGAGGAGGTGGAGGAGTCAGCGAGGTGCGGGCTTGGGGCTCAGGGGCAGTGCAGGAGAGGCTGCACGGACAGAGACTTAGAGCTGTGGCAGCGGGCCAGGGGCTGCTCAAGAGCTGCCATTTAGAGAGCAGGGTGTGAGGGGAGTGGAAGGAGGGAAGTTGAGAGCTAGGTGCGGCTGGACACTGGGAGGGCCTAGGAGGACATTCTGGAACATGCTTCCCCAGGCTGAGACAACTGGTCCTCCCTGGTGTTATTTGAGAGGGTCCCAGGTGCACTTCCAAGTGGTGTCCTTGGAGCCTCTCTCCTGACCCAGGAGCTCCCTCAGCAGACTGCTGGGTTCTGGAAATTGTCCTGCTGAAGGGCTTGTGAGCCCTGAGGGTGCTGAGCATTTTGATAAGAAGGTGCCAGACTGCTGGGTGACCCATCTGTCTGATTGAAAAGGGACCTTGCCTCTAAACCGCAGCCTGCAGCATCTATTTGTTGCTGGCTGGACCTTTAAGCTTATCAGAATCCGTGGACCATAATGGCAGCCTGTCACTCAGCCAGCCAGAGTGAAGGGACCAACCGTCCGTGGAGGAGCCAGGGACAGTGTTTTCCAGTTCTCTGCTGTAAGAAAGTGTCCATTTCATCAGAGCATGTTGTCCTTAGGAATAGCTAAGGGACTAGAGGGAGACAAAAATAGCAGTCTCTTTGTGTAGCATTTACCTCTCTCTAGGAGGGGCCTCAGATATGTTAAAAATCAGTATTGTTATAAAAATTAACAGTTTCAGCAGGAGATTCTGTTGATGCTTCCTTGAAACGGCAGAGGAGGAAGTGCTCGAGGAGAGAGAGGAGGAGGAGAGGAGACGAAAAGAAAGGAGGTGAGAGGAGAGAAGTGGGACCTGCCTGGGCACTAGACGGTCTTCTTTTCGTAAGTCTCACACCACAGTATATGAGAGAATTAAAATGCACCCACATCCCACATTAAAGAGAATTATTTTTCTATAAAATACTTGGAAAGAATTTTTATAATTTTGCTTTTGAAATTATTTGGCTGAAGTTTACTCATTTAGTTTACAATTGGCTCCGACTTCCCAGCCATCATCACGCAGACTCAGGAATCTGTACAAGGCGAGAAAATCGAAGGTACAAATTGTTTTCAAATGGAAGGAAATTTTCACGAGTACCAAATTGAACAATTAATGGCATTTGAAAGTATTCATTAAAAATTTATTATTTCCAATTTTGCTCTTTCGGATTTTGGAGCAACTTCATTATTTCCCTAGTTGCAACATTTGGGTGGGTAGAGATCACGGGTCCTGTGTCCTATGGGGAGGGGGGAGCGGAGACAGCTCCAGAGCAAGGGGACGGTCTCACCTGTGGGCTGGGCCGCTCTCTTCTGGACAGTCCTTCTTCCAGCTGCCCTCCCCCTCAGGCAGAGCCCACCCACCGGACCAGGAAAGGGCAAGGGTTGAGGGGACGGGGCGCCTGCCCAGGAGTCTAGGAAGGGCCCCTCAGAAAACCTGGGTCAACCTGGGTCACCCTGTCACACCCAATTGCAGGCCTGGGATTACGAGAACCTCATCCTGGGCAGGGGGGCTTCTGAGGTCCCCTGGGGCCGGGCCATGCTGCGCCTGCACTTTGTAACTTGGACTCCTTGTAACTAGCCCTAGGGGGACAGAGGGGGAAACAGAAAGCCCCTTGATGGACTCCTGCTCTCAGTTACTCCAGGGGTTTTATGATCTGAGAGGTGAACTGGGGAGCAGTCGCAGACCGTTTAATCTCGATGCTAACACACTGAACGAAAATGCAGACAAACCGTTTGGGTTTGGATTTTTGATTTTTTTTTTTAAAAACGCAAAAGAAATAAAACTCAGAGCTCCTTTCAGGTAATGGCACTGGGATTTTGAGTCTTCCAGGCAGACTTGGAGTGGTCCCCAGGCCCCCGGTAGCTTCCTGGAGGAAACCTTGTAGCTCAGCCACCGTGACCGGACCACAGACAGAAGTCCTCAGGATCCTCTCCCTTGGACCCAGAAGTGATGCTCGGGAGCCCTGCTGTGGGTCTGCAGGGCGCAGGCTGCTGTCCCCGACACCCATCCACCCACTGCCGGATGGCTGCGGCTCCCTCCCTGGCGGAGTGCGGCTGAGGGAAGTCACATTAGCGAATGAGGTGTCGTGATTGATGGGGTCTCTTCTGGACGTCAGGATGATGGATGGGCTGTGGGAGTGGGTCTGACCACAGGATGGGGGGCCATGCCAAGGACTGCACCCAGCAGAGCCCCATCACGCAGGGACTTTGTGCTCACATGTGTTCGAGACACACTACATGTTGAATGAATGGCCCGTTGAGGAAAACTTCGATATAAAGTCAGCACTGTTGTGGGGAGGTGAGCGGAGGCCTGGATGTTGTCGACTGTTTTCTGAGGCACTAGAATACGATGAATGAGACCCTGATTCTGTAGTCCCTTGAGTTCCTCTGCAGCATTCTTCCATTTCTCCAAGTTCCCGCCACAGATGCCCTTCCTCCCCACTGCCTCCCGTGCTGGCCGTGTGTTTAGTCAAGGTCATGCTAGATGCCGTCATGAATTAACCTCTAAATTTCTGTGGCTTCACTCAGCTGTGGTTTGTTGCTCACTTATGTGGCAGTCCAATGTGAGTGTCCTGGTTGGCCTGTGACTTTCCTCCAGGTGGTGATTCAGGGACCCCTGCTTCTTCCATCCTGTGGTTCCATCATCCCACAGGGCTTGGAAGTCTGCCCAGTGGACGGGCAGGGTTTGGAGAAGGTAGACCCCCTTGTGAAACCCTTTAGCTGGGAAGTGACCACACCCATATACCATTGGTGAGAATTAATCACAGAGCACATAGTACATCTGGATGAAAGGAGGGCCGGGGACGGTACACTGAGCAGCTGATTCCCAGAAAAAGAAATCTCCATCTACAGAGAGGAAGAGTGGAGAGTGAGCTGTCTTCCTATCCATTCCTTGAAGCCTTCATGCTTGTCCTCCTCCTCTTCATTATCCCAATAGCTAACACAGACACACGTAGATGGTGCTACGTTCCAGTCACTACTCTCCGTGCTACGCATATTTTAAATCACGTAATTCTCACAACAACCCTAAGAGCAGATACTACTCTATTCCAACAGTTCCAAGATGCACAATATTTTTCACACCGTGGCCTCTCTGAAATCAGAATACAGTCAATGGCATCTTTCCATTGCTGTCATTCAGGTAGTAGTCATGGTGGCTCTGTGTGGACACTATCTGGAAAGATGAAGAAAGTTCCAACATTTATAGATTTGGAAATTGATGCCCACAGAGGTTTAGTAATTTGCCCAAAGTCACACAGCCAGTGAGTGGTGGGACTGAGGCTTGAAGCTTGGCATTCCCCTTCTCTCTGATTCCAAGGGATTCTGAGACTTGCGGGGGGCGGGGGGGGACCAGCCATGTTTACCAACTTTCCTCTCTCAGACCCCTTCCTTGGGGGCTGAGAGGGTTCCTGGCCCTCTATGGAGGGTGAAAGGGAAGTATTTTTCCAAGTGCAAGATCTGGGCCCCCAAACTGGAAGACGCCAGGTCTTGGCTGAAGTGATGGACTCCAGTTACAAGGACATCTGTGAGGCCAGGACGCCAGCTACACTCTTGCCTGGCTGATAATTTAATCTCTCAAAAAGTAACAAGGGGAACTGGCAGGATACACCAAATTCTGATTGCCTAAGAGGAGTGAGGTGGTAAAATGAAAGAGATAGGGACCTGGGAAGAAAAGGCCCTTATCATCCTGGCATTTGCAATGTCACAGGAAGGGAGTGGTAGGCAAAACCAGTTGTGTAGGGGGGACTTTGAGAAAGTAGATAGTTTCCAAATAGAGAAAATATAGTGACCCTGAGAAGACTACTCAAAAGATCAATGTGGCCCCGTCTAAAACTCAAAACAGAAAAAACTGTTAACACTAACAACAAATAAGGAAGAAGGTGGTAGGAGGGGGTTGTTCAGCATATAGCCAAGAACAAAATATAGCCAACCTCCCAAAATTTTCTCAGATCAGATGGTAGAAAGTGTGTCAGGACCACCCCAGCCAGAATATGTCAAAGCTTAAAAGGGCCTTTGATGAGAGAGATGGCTGAACCCTCGCCTCCTAAAAACATTCCCATTTTCCTTGGACAGTGAGCATCCCTAGGAAACTGTCTGCACGTCAGGTGTGGTGACCTGATGCTGCAGAGGTCTGGAGAGGTGCAGGGGGTGTGCAGGTGTCTCTAACAGGTGAGATGAGTTGGGTTTCAGGCTCTGGAAGAAATTGCCGATGAAACGCCTTGATGAGAGGAGGAAAGATGGAAACCAGAGATGGATAAAGACTCTCCTGATCTTCAAGATGGAGTTTGGAAGCTCGAGACAGTGAAGCCAATCTCCAGTAATAGAAGGGAGCAGGTTTTCGTAATTATAAGCCATTAGCAGAGCTGGATCAGCAGCATATTGGATGCTCTCAGCTCCACCTGGCTCTCCCCCAGGCCCCACTGTGGCATCAGGGCTGCCCGGCCAGCCACGCTCATGTGGGTGCCAAGCCCTCCCACTCCCCACAGGCCTGCTCTATGGAGGTGGCAGCAGGGCCTCCCCAGAACCTTCTAGGTGCCCTCACAGGCAGAACCAGAAGTGTAGGATAGTTAAGGCCCCACCATGTGAATCTGGGGCTAAGTGCTCCCACTTTCCCCCACAGACAAGCAGCCCTATGATTTCTGGGGCAGCCCCATGGAACCCGGTGACTTTCTGTGGTGGAGGCCGGCTCCCTCTCCCCTCCCCACTTCATTCCCTGTCGTCTCTGCTGCCCCCTGGGCACATTCCTCCATAAAACGCCTTCATTACACTTTGTCTCAGACGCTACTCTCTGTAGAGTCACTGGAAGTTTGGGAAATAGGGAGGACTAATCACCCATAGTCCTATCTCCCTAATCCATCTCCCACAATACTGAGATGCCCTCATGCATGCGTGGTATTTTACCTCATGGGGTGCACATAATTTTGTAGCTTGCTTTTTTGAGTTCACTTCATATCTAACTTTCTCCCCCTGTGTTACCATGTACGTTTTTAAAAAGTAACTATTGTTTTAATGGTGCCCCTGCTGTTGCATGGAGAAAATGTACCACAATCGACTGTGCCATTTCCTTGCATCTGGACTCATAGATCGCAGCAATAACATTGTGGTGGGGTTAGTAAGTCTAAGAATGTGAACTTCTTCATGGTTCTTGAGATATATTGATAAAATTAGGAAGTGTCTTTGACAGCTTGTAAGAGAAAGCGAAGACACGTGGGAGCCAGCGTCACTTTGTGAAGAGCAATAATACCTGGCTGAACTCATCCTCCCTGCTGGCATGGGTACCAGAGACCAGGAGAATCCTTTATACTTCATTGTTTTGGCTTGCAACAGTCCCTGGTCATTTTTTTGTGGACAAAATGGATGAGAACACAGATAGGATCAGAGATGGCTAAGTTATCATTCCCCAGTTATGTTGGTTAACAGTGGATATCCACACACAGGGAGGTCTCTGGTGGCCTGCACTGATCAGTAGTTTTGTCATGAACGTGCCTGAGGATGCCGATTGTCTTTGCACTGCAATTGTGGATGAAGCAATTCAAAGAGGGATGAATAATACATTGAGTTAAAAGACTCAGGATTTGAATAGATCTCGAGAAGTTAGAAGGATGGACTATATAACTCAGCAGGATGAAATGTTACATAAGGCGTTTAGTTCAAAAAATCAAGTGCATATGGACAGGATGGGGAAGCCCTGCCTTACTTAATAGCTGTTCATGTGAAACAGACCCAGAGACTACAGTTGACCTCAAACTCAATATGAATCATCTGTGCGGCATGGCTGCCAAAGAGACTAATATAATCTTGGGCCACATTAAGAGAAGTACAATATTAAGACCAGGGGAGGGGGCGTTCCCACCAGGCTCTAATTAATCAGACCACACTGGGAACATCGAGTCAAGTTCTCTAAGTCGGTTTCTCAGTGGAACGTTGACAAATTCATTCCTTCAGAAAGCGTTCGCTGAATGTCTACTACACGCCCAACACTGTGCTGGATGCAAGGGATACACAGACAGATGAGACGCTCTGCACAGACAGAGCTCAGAGCCTAGTGATAGCCAGTGGTATTCAGTATTTCACATAACACTTAATAATTTATAAAGCAATACTTAAAAAGCAAAAATATATTCTGTCATCTGTGCTTAGGATCCTTTGAATGTTCTCAGGAATCACAGATATCACACACACACACACATGCACGCACACAATACTATAGAGGTCTCCATTTGAGGTGGAAAGTTAATACAGACTCCCTCTCCTCCACCTGTTCCCCCAAGCTCATCTCATGTGATTTTGTACCTCTATTTCCTTCATTCAGCCCAGTTTGGCCCAACTCTCAGGTTGTCGATTCTTCTCACCCTGGCTCTGAGCTGGAGCACCCTTAGAATTCCAGCATGTGTTTGCTAGGGGGGGTGGGCTAAGCTGGCCCTCAGAGTGAATCCCTTGAGAATGCCTTCCTGGACTGTAGATGCTGGAAGGCTGAACACTACATCTCCTAGACTCCCCTAAAGTCGTGATTCTGGATGAAAATTAGGTTTCGCCAACTGGAGGTGGGATTTGGAAGATGGGATTGCAGCGAGGTCCGTCTTCCCACCACTGCAGCTCATGCTTTGGGAAGCATAATCAGGGCCAGCAATGTGCCAGTGTCCAGTGGTATCAGTCAGGATGAGCTAAACTGTGCTCAATAACAAACAATCCCCACATCATGTGGGTGACTTGGGTACTGGTCCCTGTTTCCCCCACATGGGGACCCAGACTGGCAGAGAAACCATAATGTGGAGCATTGTGGGTCAATATGACAAGATAAAGAAAGAACACAGAGAATTACGGGATAGCTCTTAGAGCTTCCACTGGGAAGTGGCACATATTTCATTGAGTCACGTGGTCACTTAACTCCAGGGGGGGCAGAGAAAGCTCATCTTACCATGTGCCTGGGGGAGAACTGGAAATATTTGGTGAAAATCCTGATGACCACCTCACCAGTCATCAGTTTCCTGACCACTGAGGTGCAGTTGTGGCGTGGCAGTGGTGATTTGCTGGTCCCAATCCCACGGTAGCCTCTGGACCTCTTGCCATCCTGGCTGTGGCAGACTACAAGCTCCCTGACCATGTCCAGGAAGTATTTCCAATAGGGCCAGCCTCTATCCTGCTCCTCCAGCCCCTCCGGTGATTTTGTAATCTGTGTTAAATCCCTTTCTGTTTAACATAGATTCAGCATCTTCTATTTCCTGCAACAGAACTCTGATTGACACAAGCTTCCTGCATGCTTTGCCCTCGCCTCCAAAATTACCACCCCCAGCACCGCCCTCAGTCAGCCCTCAGTACAATCCTGTCAGGTCAGTGGGGCAAGTATCATCATCTCCTTGTTTACAGAGGAAAAATCAGGCCCATGGAATTCAAATGACTTATCCAAGGTCACGGAATCAGACTGTGGCAGAGTGGGGTCGCACACCCAGTTTTCCTAACAGCTTGAAATCTGCTTACGCCACTGAACCACATGTCTAAACAGTGTTCAAAGAAGCACATGACAAGGAGAGGATTAGGGAAGTCTAGACACAACGTCTCACAAGGAAGACTAAAGACAATTTGGGGAGGATGGTAGACAAAAGAGTTGCGTTAAAATACTCAAAGGGGGTACTGAAGCAGACTGCATTTTCAAAAAAATGGCCACAGCAATATTTCCGGTCCCACGTGCTCTTCCCGAACCTTGTTGCTTCCTTCTCAGGAAGTGAATCCATTTCCCCTCCCCTTGAACCTGGGCAGGCCTTTGGGACTGTTTGGTGGGTAGAATGTGACGATATTCTGTGTGCCTGTTGGGGCTCTCTTAAAATACTCACCCCCAGAACCCGGCCACCATGTTGTGGGGAAGGCCAGCACATGGAGAGGCCATGTATAAGTTTTCTAGCTGGCAGGCTCCGCTAAGATCCCAGCCAACAGCCAGCATCAACCATCAGACATGTGTGTAAATGGGCCGTGGGATGATTCTGGCTTCCGGCCTTTGACCCAACACAACTAACGCCAGGTAATGCAGAGACAAGCTCTCCCTACCGAGTCCTGCCTAAATTTGAGATTTGTGAACAGAATAAATGTCATTTTTGTTTTAAGCCACTAACTTTTGTTACATAGCAATAGATAGCCAGGACAGGTGCCCACAATCACGAGGAAGTCAATTTATTCTACATAGCTATTCGTTCACTGGGTTAAGCATTTCTAAGAAGCTGCTGCCTTGCATCATTGGGTCCTGGAAGTTCCAAGGTGACTAAGCCAGCATCCCTCACCTCAAGTGGCGTGCAGTCTTAGAGGGCTGATATACGGGCAATGAGGTCATTATAGTCTGCTGACTGCTAGAACCAGAGCTATGGGTAGAACATAAAAGCCACTTCAACTAGCTCTGATCGGGCAAGTTAATAAAAGGTTCACAGAGAAAAATAACTGCTAGTCTCTTAGGCTGAACACGGAGTGAAAAGGGAGTGAGGAGAACATTACAGCAGAGGGAACACCAAGTGCAAGAGGATGGAGGTGTGACGGTGGTGCGTCCAGGGAACAGAGATGCTTGGTGGACTGATTAGAATGGACTGGAAGGGAAGAAATCAGAGTCGGGGAGAACCAGCAGGAGATGATCACAACCATCCTGGCAGGGGCAAGCGACCAAAGAGACTTTGGAAAGAGAGTCGAGATGTTTGGTGACAGTCTGGATGAGAGAAATGAGGGAGAAAGAAGCAGACATTACTAGAATTTCTGGCAAAGGAAACTGTCATTTGCTGAGATGAGGAACTCGTGAGGAAGAATAATTTGGGAAGGAGTTGATGAGTTTCTTTATAGATTTGTTGATTAGGAGATGTGTATTAGAACGATTTCAGCTACAGGTAACAGAATACCTAATTGGAAGTGGCTTGGAATAAAGACATGTATTATCTTATGTAGCAATAAGCCCAGAGGTCCCAGGATTAGTTCATTGGTTCAATCACATAATTAATGATGCAAGATCCTTCTAAACTTGTGGTCTGCCAAGCTCACCATATTGAGTTTGTCCCCTCACGGTCACAAAGTGGACTCCTGGAGGTCCAGGCATCACCTCTAGATACTAACTTCTGGCCAAACAAGAGCAGAGTTTCCATTCACAAGTCTATTTAAATAGAGAGGAAAACTTTCCCAGAAGCCCCTAGGTCCACTGACCAGGAGGAGGTCATATACCCATGTCCTAAGTGCAAGAGAGGCTGGGAGACCAACTATGTGGACTTTACAGCCCCCATGTGGGAGGTGGACTTTGGCAGAGAAAAAAACGGCAGTGAGAAAAGAATAGCTGTTGGGGAGGCTCCAACCAGGTCCACCTGTGGAGCACTCAGGCGGAGACATCAAGAAGTCACACGTGCAGGTCTGGCTCTCAGGAGAGCATTCCACGTTGGAGATTTTAAAGGTAATGTTACTATATATGTTGTTTCTAGTATTTGTTGAATGCTGTGCTAGGCACTTTACATATTTATTCATTAAACTTCCTAATACCCAAGGGAAGCTTGAATCCCAGGCAACTGGAAGGTCTTTGAAACCACATGGTTTGGATTTGTTCCTCTGTGGAGTGGATGGCAAAGGTCTCTGAGGAGCCTGGCACTCCTGTAGGGTCTCTCCTCCATCCTCCCTGTGTGGGCGAGTATGAACAGCCTCTCTTGTGCCTGTGCCCGAGGAATGGAAGAGCAGAGCCTAAGTTAGTGAAATTCTGGAGGCAGAAAAATGGAAGCCTGTGATTCTGAGGGAGGTACTTGGGGGAACAGCGCAGCCCTAGATATACGGGAAGACATGGAGCCCAGATGCAAAGAACTGTGCTTCCCCAGGGATCTGGGAGTCGGAGAAATAGCTGTGATGCTGGGCCAAGGGAGAAAGCAAAGATAAAGTCAGGAGGAGAAGTGTAAGAGTGAGCTCCCCTCTTGCCTGGGGACAAGCTGAGTTGAGACAGTGGGCTGGATTTCTCAATTTCCTCAGGTTTCTCCGTGTATTGCAGTTGCTAGTGATGGGGAAACCTGCTGCCCGGGCTGCTGTAGGGAAGAAATTAGAGGACGCAGTAAAAAGATTAGAGGACTCATCATGTGCATCGGAAGCAATCTCAGTGGGTGGTGGCCACAGAATGTTACCTAGAGAAGTAGCCTCTGAGAAAGTATGGCTTCAAAATGGACTTGGGCTGATTTGAACCATATCACAGGGTTCTTCTTCCAAGCTCACCTGAGGCTGAGCCCTAAGCTCACGTCAGCTGAGTGGGGCCTATTGCAGAACCGAGGGACCCTGGAGGCCCTTGGTGGTAAGAGCACTGCCCGGGGGTGCTCCAGAAATTGTGTTGGATCCAGCACTGACCACTGGACCCAGGCTAGCACCATGCGTGGCTGTGGCAGAGACAGTGGTGCCCATCAACAGTCCATCTGCCCTCCCACTGCTCCCCTCCCACTTGTAGGGAAGCAGGACCACGTGGCTAGTTCTGACCAATGCATTAGTGAACTGCCTCGTCACCCGCCCTGTGAATGAGAAGTCTGAGATGACAGAGTCCCAGATCAAAGCAACCTGAAACAAGAGTGGAAGATAGTTGCCCTGAAGAGTCCAGCTGTAGACTTTGCATGAGAGAAAAATAAACCTTTGTTGTATTAAGATTTGGGGGCTGTTTGTTACTACGGCATAACTTCATTTATCTTTACTGATACATGGGTACACAGGATGTGCTCAATACCCATCCATTTAAATGACAGATACTGATTGGTCATATGCCCTTGGGCCAGTCCCTTCCTCTCTGAGCCTCAATTTCTTCATCTGAAAAATGGGAGTGGTCACACTTGCTTTATAGGATTGTTGCAAGGACTGAAGGGATAGAGCTTGGCCATATTGGGACCCACATTAGGTATTCTATTCTTATTCATTTCACTTTCTCTTCCATGAGTGAGACACAAAGAGGTAGCAGGCAAAGATCCTGATGTGGAGGAGTTCCCAGTCTCATCCAGGGCACAGGGGGAGATAAGATGTATGGCATCCCCCCCAGGTGGGAAATGACATTCCCTGAGAATTGGTTGAATGCGGGGCTGGAGCCTCCGTTCCAGTTTTTTGACTGGTGGCCTTTAAAAGTGGGAATGAGGTAAGGTCTGCTCTTCCTGCTTTGGCAGGGCTCCCAAAGCCTCTTCTTCTCCAACTCAAAAATGAGTATAACTCAAGAGGTCTTCCTAAGTGGTCACGTCTACTTTGTTCCCTTGCTGTCCCATCTCTCCGGGTCTCCTTTCGGAGGGAAGCCAGTGGTTCACAGCTGTTCCAGCCACCCATGTCACTGGAAATTCATCCCAAGAGGTGAGGGAGAGTTCCAGAACTCTGCCAGCACCCGTTCCTCTTCCCTGATTGTGCTGAGGAAATCTGCTCTGAGGCTGCTGCTCTCTCCATGTGTCCAGGAGTGGGCACAGAGACTTGGGGAGGGGACAGCTAGGCTGCCTGATCAGTCCCTCAGGAGAGGGGTGATATGGTGGTGGGCTGTGACCTGGGTGAAGGCAGGGGGTCCTGGGGGTAGGCTAAGGAGGCAGAGGCTGTCCCACAGGGCCACGGGCAGGCCCAGAACCCATCTCCACATGCCCAGGAGCTTCTGAGCGATTCTGGAAATAAGACACACTTGGGTTTAAGTTCCTTCCACAGTCCTGATTTTCCGTGTGGCCCTGGACAGATTGCTTATGACTTCTCTGTTTTCGCCTCTGGAAAACACAGCCCACACCTATCTCTCAGGACCTTGAAATGAGAGGACTCTTCAATGCCTGGCACACGGTGGGTGCTCACCATGCGTCTGGTGGTAGATAACATTTGCAGTCTGGTGGAGCATCCTGCTGAGAGGGCAGCCCCAATCTGGGGACTAGGAGTGGAGATGCTGACCAATGGGCTCTGCTCTGGGCAAGGCCAGCGAGGCTGCACTCTGAGGCTGCTGGGAAGCAGAGGAGCAGGAGACAGGGACTGCTGGCTACTTTGGCAGCGGGCATTCCTTCTTCACATCCCACTTGGCCTTGGAAAGCAGAACTGGCCTCCCTCCCCAGCTGTTCCTCGTGCTCCAGATAAATTGTTTCCGCCTGAGCTGCCTCCTCCTCCCCAGCCCTCTTCCTGTTGCAACACCTCAGTTGGGCAGTAAACACGGGCGCTATCTGTCTCCACCACGTCCCTGGCTCCCTGCCGGCCCCAGGCTCACCCTCCTCCCGCCCAGCCCTGACCAGATGTGCCCGTGGCTTTCACAGCTGTTCCCTTAACCTCTGAGTCAAAGCTCTCTATGTCAAGGGATTGCCCTTGGCCCTCCGCCTTCCTAGAGGGGCAGGAATGGAGAGGGTCCCGGGGCTGCCTTTTCATTGCGGTTTTCTCTCTCCCTCCTCAGCTCCTTAGCAGCCTCTGTAGATTCCAGCATTTGGCAACAATATAAAAGATGTTTGTTGCGTCTTCATTGTGCCCCTCAGCACCCTGCTTCCCAGATTTGCAGGGCTGATCTCCTGGACCAGGTGCCCAGGCCCTCCACATGTTCCAGATCCTCCTGGCTGGGAGAAGACAGTCTTATAAGCACACCCAGACGAGGTTCTCCAGACTCATCACCTCACTCCCCCCAGGCACCTTGCTCCTTTAGGGTCTCCACGTGGCTTTATCTTCCCGAGGGAGGTTACTTCCATTCCTCTTGCCCTGGCCCCAGCTCCGTCTAAGCTCCCCACCGTCATTCCCCCAGGGCAAAGAGGGCTTCTCTTCTTTCCTAACCTCCAGGGGTGCTGAAGGGCAGGTCCTGCTGTTGGATAGGAAAGGAACAGGGCCCCTTTCTGGCCTGGGTAGGAGTTTGGAGACAGTGATCCAGGCCTTCTGGGCCTCTATGTTCTCATCTTAGCGTCAGGCCACAGCTCCATGGCTACCCAGCTTCCCTGGTAGACAGCAAGGATGCCCGTATCTATCTGTTAGATGACCCAAACAGGACACTGATGGATACTCACAGATCTCTCTCTCTCTCTCATTCTCTCTCTCTCTCACACACACACACCCCTCAGCAGGGAAAAGGAGGGAAAGCATCATACTTCACCTCCTCTAGCAGCAATGTTTTCAACACACATTTGACACAATTGTGGTTAAGACCATGATGAAAAGCCCACCTGGGGAAACAGTGTGAAAAGAAAGATCCTTCTGCTGGAATTCAGTGGAAACCTGAGTACCAGCCTGAGCCTGAGGGAGAAGGCTTCCCCGCAGACACAGGGGCCTGCCCCTGGGCTCGCCGCCCCTGAGGCTCGGAACCCGGCTGGGCTGCTGCTCCCACACTAGGCCTCTCCGGAGCTCAACTTGGTTTACCTGCAATTCCTCTGTTGCCTCTCAAAGCCCTTCTCTGTAGCCCTGGGGATCTTTCCACATCTCATGGCTTTCTCATTCCCTGCAAGTCCCAATACCCAAACTGATTACACAGGATCGAGGAGCCGATTAGAGAAAAGGACTTAGAAATCCTTCTTGCCATCTTCTCTTTCTATGAAGGGATATAGCTGAGACCCAAAAGTAGTAGCTGGTGATGACAGTAGCAAGGATTTACCGAACACCTTCTATGTGCCAGACCTCCACCCGAGCATTTCACATGTATTACCTCATTTAATCCTCGCAACAATCCCCTGAGAAAAGTACTATTATGATTCCCAATCTACAGACAAGAAAACTGAGACTTGGTGAGGTTAAATGACTCGCATCAGGACACCCAGCTACTAAGGGTTAGAACAAAGATTCCAACCCACGTTAGTCTGACCTCAAAGTCCAACGCCTTAACCCATTAGCTGTGCTGCCTCTGGTGCTGAAAGATGATTTGGGAAGCAATTTGTCCAAAATCACACAACAAATTTAGGGGGAAGCTGGTGCCAGAACCCAGGGTGCCATCACTTGCTGCCCATCCTTAGAGGTCAGGTCCTTGGTGAGGAATTGCTATGATAAGGGCAGGGCTAGGCCTGGCCTGAAGGCCTCCTGCTCGCCCTGGCCCTGGTCCCTTCCCTCTCGGACCCCAGGGAGAACCTATGAGCTCATCTTGTTGACCTCCTCACTGACTTGCTCAAGGTCACAGGTGAGCTGGGACAGAAGCTGATGTCCAGACCAGCCCCTCTCCAAACTCCCTGGCTCCGTGCTCTGACCCTGCCCTGATGGGCCAGGCCTTCCCAGGGTGACATCAGCTCCAAGAGTATTTTGGTGGTCAAGACTTGGTGGCAAGTCCCAACAAGTCCTCCCAGAGGAGTTAAGATTAGCACAGGGACATCAGCTATGACTCACAGAGGTAGGTAGGGTCAGGCCAGCCTGGCTCCCATTACTGCTCTCCTCTGATTCACCAGTGGAAAATAATTGGTCCAAGACCTTTCCCCAGCTGCCAGCTTCCTCCCTCGGCTTCTAACCAACTGGGTTCTGCAGAGTGGGGATGAAGCCTTCCACTTCTCAGCCTCGGAGTCTGGGCTACCAACAGTAACTGGTTGGGATTTGGGGCTTCCCTTCTTTGGAGCCCACTCTGATGTTCCCAAACCTTCCTTCCTTTTATCCATCCTTCCCAGTCTCCCCAACCTCCAGCCAAAGGGCTTAAATCCACCTTCTCTGAGGGAAAACCCCAGGTCAATAAGTGGCCTGCTGCAGCCAGCTCTGCCTACACCGTGTGACTGCCTAGATTATACTGAATCTTTTGAGGTATGATGTCCTCAATGCAATTAAAAGGGATGCACCATTTATGTGTTTCATATCACTCTCACAATCTTAAAGCCACAAAGGCGTCAGCACCCTGTGAATTAGCCACGCGCGCGTGTGTGTGTGTGCAGGTACGTGCACACATGTATAGAGGGATCAAAGGAAGGTGACCGAAGTGCAGGCCTGGATATTCCATAGGGGTCCCAGGGCCCTGCCTTCAGCAATCCCATGTCAGGGCTGGCAGAACTCAATTTCCCCATCCACAAGACGGGCATTTGGACTTGATGGCCTGTTAATGTCTCAACCTGCAGGCCAGCTTTTCCAGTTCCAGCTGCTCTTCAAATGCATTGCCTCCTGGATGCCACTTGCTCTTTTCAGACACAGCCTTTGCTTGGGTCTGAAAGAGATATTCATCCTATTCCTAAGTTCCCTTGCCGATCTGCATCCTGGAGGCATCCATGTGTGAAGGGGCAGCAAAGGCCACCAGCATCCCAGGTCAACAATGACCTCCCCAGAGGGCAGGCGAGAAGAAGCAGGAGGAAAGGAGAGGCTGATTTTCTGAGAAACTACGTGATTTCTGCCAACAGCCCATTATCAACATCCCTTACCTCACTCCCTTGATTCCGATCGGCTCCTTCCCCAAAGGCTTCGAAGTCGCTGGAATAGGGGATGTGGTAGTAACCATAACATTCCCTTTTCCTTCTCTCTTCTTCTTCTTTAACAACTTTGCAGACATGTGGCCCCTGTGGAGCTGTGAATTGTGAATGGAATAGTCAGAAGGACTCACAACCTGGAATACACCACTTTGTGGGCATGAGTGGAGCCGCCACGTGAAAGGACAGGAGAAGTGAGCAGGGCCATGGGGAGCAGGCCTTCCCCAAGCAGAGGGATGAGGGCAGACTGGCAGTAGGCCTGGGCAAAGAGGATGGGTACCTGCTCCCGCCCTTTGCCCGGCACTGGGCAAAGCTGGAGGGAGGCCAGTGAGAACCAAGAGCCATCTCTGCAGCTGCAGCATCCCTGGGACAGCCTGCCATGGAGCCCAAAGGTTAATTAAAACAAGCAGCCCTAGAGGGGAAAAAAAGGAGCAGTATCCCTTTAGAATGCTGCAACCCTAATGGGCAGAGCAGACGACAGTTATAAAGATCATCAGAAGATATGAACAGATGCTCAGCTGGGTCAGGGTCTGGGTCACACAGGATGGGGCTGGTAGCCATTGCTTGGGCTTGAGCTGGGAGGCAACAAGGAGCTATACCACTCCATGTGGCAGGGAGTGGGCTGGGTAGAAAAGGGCTTCAGACAGTGTCTGGGGTAAGGAGGGTATGTCGAGTAGGAGGAAGGATGATATGTGAACCATGGGTCCAGAGGGAAGGGCAAAGTTCCATGGTGTGTCAAGATAAATTCATTCCACTGAGATCTCCTTGCCTATGGACAGGTGGTCTCTGCAGCCCCCAGTCACTGAGTGCTGAGGACACCAATCCTCAGGATGGGATCAGGGTCCAGTCTTGGAGGGTGGTTGCACCCTACAAAAGCCAGGCTGAGCCAGAGCTCAAGGCAGGCCATGGGCTGGGGGAACAGCGGCCACACACAGGATGAGTTCGAGCCAGGGCAAGAGGTTGCCTTTCTGGCTCACTCCCAGCCTGCAGGGCAGGTCTAGCTGTGCTGCCCAAGGCCACCCCATGTGTGGGAGCACAGCTGGCCTGCCCGGAAGAGCCCAGCACAAACTGCCTCCCCTCACTTCATTCCTGTTGCCCCCAGGGACCAATGGGGCCAGCCCAGGTCATTCCAGCTGACATCTCTCAACAAATGATGCCCCTACCCCCACCGACCCAGGCTGTTTACACCGCTGCCTTTGCTCCAGACCTGAAAATTGCAGAACGTGGGGGAGAGGTTTGAGGGGGGCCTCCTAGCACTGCCTAGGAGGAAACCCAGTCCCTTCCCAGAGTCACAGATTCTCTCTCCTCCAGGCAGGGGACAGCAGGTGGTGGATGGGAGGTGTCTCTACCAACCCATGCATCCTTGTCCTTGCTTTTGATAGGCTTGTACCAGGTTAGGCACATGGTATTAGACCAGAGGGACAACTGAGGGACAGTGTCAATCCCTGTACCCACTCCATGGAGGAGGCTCCCTATGGCTTTGTAGACACAACAAACTCATCCATCCTTCCATTAATATACTCATCTGACCCCTGTTTCTCCCTTTTCCTACTCTGGCTCCCACCACACTGAACTTCCTTAGTACCTTCTGCTCTGTGACGCTTCCAGACCTTGACACAAGCTGTTTCCTACACTTGGGACACTCCTCCCCTACCTGAGCCCACTTTGCCTAGCAACCCTCTACTCACCCATCCAGTCTTAGCTCAGGCATGACTTCTTCCAGAAAGCCTTCATGGACTATCTGACAGTGACATTCCTCTGTGTGTCTACAGCCCGCTGGGTTTCTCATATTGTAGATTTATCATGCTGGGTTGTCACTACCAAGATGAACAAATGGACTATTTATTGAGTGCCTGCTGCACTGTGAGCCCCGTGCAGAGGGAAGAAGGCAGCATCCCATTTGTGCCCATGGTTTACAGGGAGGAGAAAGGACCTGAACCCCTGTCAGAAACGGTGGCCTCATTCACGCCTGTGCTTGGCCTGTCAGCAACTTTCGATTCAGCTTTATCATCATCCTCATGATCATTGCCACCACTTTGTTGTTTACAGCTCTATTAAGGTATAACTGATGTATAATAAACTGCACCTACTTAAGGTGCACAGTTGGATCACCTCTGACATAGGCACGCACCTGTGAAACCATCACCGCAATCAAGATAATGAACATTTCCATCATCTCCCAAAGTTTCCTCCCACTCCTTGTAATCCCCTTGCCTGCCCCTCCCTGCCCACTCCCTGTCCCCAGGCAGCCCCTGCTCTGCTTTCTGTCACTATAGATTAGTTTGCATTTTCTAGAGTTTTATATAAATGGAATCATACATCACGTACTCTTTTCTTGCCTGGCTTCTTTCATGCAGCCTAATTATCTTGAGATTCATCCAAGTTGATGCATGAATCAGCCATTCATTCCTTTTTATTGCTGACTAGTGTTCCCGTGGATGGCTATACCAGAATGTGTTTGTCCAGGCACCTGTTGATGGGTCCTTGGGTTGTTGCCAGCTTGGGGCTGTGACAAGGAAAGCTGCTCACCATCTGCGTGTGAGTCTGTGCACAGCCTTTGCGTGGACGTGTGCTTTCACTTCTCTTATCACCACCTTCACGCGCAGGCTCCTCCAGCGTGGGGACGGGGGCCTGGTTAGGAGGACATCCTGAGACGAGCAAGGAGGGAGACACAAGCCTGACCGGCTAAGGCCTTGCCTCAGGTCCCAGGAGCAGTGAAAGGATGGGTCAGGCTGCCTGGGAGGCGCCAGGTTTCACACAACCCACACCCTAGTAGGGGCTCCTGACTGGTCATTATCAGGGTCTCTGTCTCCACACACAGCTGGTTACAGACAAATAATCAGTTTAGAACAGAGAAGTATCTACCAGCACTTTCTATTCCCATTGGGGCAGAGGATAGGAAATCTCCTTCCCTCCCCAAAATTGACACCCTTCATTCCTAAGTGTAGACACACACACACACACACAGTCTTCTGCAGCTCATGGGGAAGCAGAGGAGTTGGGAGCTGCAAGACTGAGGGCCTAGAAGGTAGGAGGTCCCTCAGACCCCTGAAGTGGGCTTCCTGGCAGGGAGGGTGGAGTTGCCCTGGAGGCTTATGCCCTCACCTGGGAGCAGCTGCTCTGGCCTGGCCTCAGATGACTGCGGGGCCACTGAGGGGGCAGCTGAGCTATTGAGGAGTTTTAAAAACATCACTGGTGCTTTTAATCTCACAGCCTACCCACCCCCTCCCGCCCCCTGCTCTGCACCTCAGGCCCAGCAGTCCTTTGGTCCATCACCCCCCTCGCCAGCCCTCCCTGCACTCTCTCCCACTTGGAGTGACCACGTGCACAAGTCAGCCCTCAACCTCCTCCTTCCTCCCAGCTCACGGCCATAGGCCTCCCCCTTCCTTCACCTCGGGGCTCCCCATCTTCAAAGGGATCCATTTCTGTCCTTGGGCCGCACTCCCAAGGCCTTTCTCACTTTCTGTCTTCTTCAAGAAGGTTCCTTTGATCAACTCAAGTCACTCCCTTAACCTGATTTGCCAAATTTAGTCCTTTTCCACAAGGCCTGTGACCTGAGGTGACCCGCTTACAGAGCCTCAAGGAGAGAGAAGACAGTGGTCAGCATCTCAGAGGCTGCCTCACTTCACCCTGCATCATCTGCAGTGCTGGGCGTGCGGGTGGGGGAATTCATCCTTCTGTTGCTGGTGGGCTCAGGCTACTACATTAGAAGCATGAAAACAGAATCCCAAGGGCCTGATGGAGAGAGAGAAGACGCAGGAATAAGCTATTCCGTGTCTTTCCCACTGGATTGGGTTCCCAGAAGCCAGGAAAGGGGCAAAGTTGGAGCTAGAACCCAAAGGCCCTGACTCCCATTGGGTGCTCATCCCACTTCAAATCAAGTCCACACATTATAACAGATTCATTTCCACACTTTACATGGCACTTTGGTGGCTGAGGGCGAGAGAGACGAATCAATTGAGGGGGAAGCCAATTGTAAGAGCTTTATAAAAAACTGTCAGAAGGGGTAAAATACAAGAACTGGTGTATCTAATCCCAAACGTGAAGAAGACAGTCTGAGCCTAGCAAAGGAAGAGGCCTCACAGTCTCTGGGGCCTGGGAGGGCTTCACAGACGAGACTGGGTGGGAGCCAGCCTAGAAAAGCGGGCAGGGTGGACCTGGCGAGTGGTGTGAAGGGCTCTGCAAGCAGATAGCCTAGTCCCTCACAGGGATGGCAGACCAGGCCTGAGTCCACCGCCTGCGCGTCACCTGGCCTCAGCCTTCTCTCTTCCTTCTCCCTCCAGTTTGAACCTCTGAGGGCTCCCCACGTCCTTCTCCCAACTCCGGTCTCCCTCCCCAAGGTCTCCCTCTAGGAAATCTAGGGGGCTGGTATGAAGTCATGTCTGGGTGCCAACACTTCCCCTTTCCTCTTTGGGACCAGCATCAGATCTCAATTGGGAAAAGACCGCCTCGGGCCCCTGCTGCAGCCTTCTATCCGACTTCTGGGCCTCTCATGTTATCCAGTCACCTGCAGCCTCTGAACCCTTTGGGTGGGGCAGGTGATGAAAGATGACATGGAAATATTATTGCCTTCTGCTATAAATACCCCAGGCCCAGTGGCAGAGGTGGGGGTTGCTGAATATAGTTTCTGGTCACAGATCTTGACGTGCGCGTGTGTTTGTATCAGCATCACCTTGGGAGCTTATTAAAAATATATATGCCCAGGCCCCACCCTGGAAACTGAGTCAGAATACCCAGGACATGCTGTGAGGAGGTATGTTTATATTTTTAACATTCACCTGCTGATTCTGACTTCATTCCCGTAATTCCACCTTCCCCCTGAGTTGAAAACAAAGAGGTTAAGAGATGAGAGAGGGTCACAGATCTGGCCAGCAGCCCTTCCCCATCCAGTCAGCTCTAGATATTCCAGTCTCCTCTGGGCCATCAGAGGCATGGAGGCCTCTTGGTTTTACCTTCCTCAACATCGGCTTCGGGGCCGTCAGACCCATCCTAGCAAGCGCTCATTGGAGCAGGACTTCTCTCTCAGGTTCACAAGTCTTGATCTTATGGGCTTTGCTTCCACTTGTTTCTCACTCTCATCTTGAAATGCTTGTAAACGCCACAGCTTCGGGCCCTACAAATGGCGTCCCTGTTTCGGGTCTAACTTGAACCACTTTTGACTACAGCTTTCTTTACCTTTTTAAATTATGGTTTAGATTCTCCTTCCAGCTATTCTAGATCAATATCTTCCTTCTTCCCCCAACTCTCTACTCCCCTTGCCCCAGGGCCCTTCCCTCTTTGGCCAGCGGTGATGAGTTTGCAGCCTCTACCACCGATACCCCCATCACTGCGGTCACCCCCACTGCAACAACCACCATCAATACCTCCCTAGTTTTCATCACCACCAGCATCACTGCTACTTCCACCATCACAGTGACTTTGGCACCATCGCTACCACTGCTGCCATCAACAATACCATCACCAGGGCGACCACCGCCGAGGTTCTCAGCACCGTCACCACCTTCACACCATCACTGCCACCACCACCAGATATTACTGCTCCTTCATGAACAACACCACCAGCACTATTATGTCTGCCATCATTTCCTTTATGAAATCTGCATGGATGTGGACTGACATCCCATCCTGACCTGCACTTGAGCCTGACTTGGATTCCTGGTGGACGCCTCCACCTTCTATGACTGCTCTGGTCCATGAACTGGCAGGGACTGCCCAGTCTGCTGGAGGTGATGGCATCCCCCCAGAGAGCACAGCCTACTGGGGGAGACATCCTCTCAAGGACTCCACACTGGATAAGATCCTTCACTGATTAACCACAATGATGGAGACCCCTGAGGGAGATACCCCCTCGACTGAGGGAAGAGGAGTCTCCAGACTGATGGTGGAGGAATCCGGGGAGATTCCCAGATTGCTGGGGGAGGCATTTCCTCAGGAAGCCCCCTCCCCATGCTGATGGGAGAGCCTATTCAGAGAGCCATATCCTCACCAAGGTGGACTCTCTTTAGGGAAGCCTTTGATTAACAGGTGGAGGCCATCCCCTTATGGAGCTCGGAGTACCTGACAAGTGCAGGGGGACCCTGAGGAAGGTGGCAGGGAGAGAAGGGAGATGCTTTACTGAGGTTATCATTTGAGAAAACAGAGCTAAGACACATACCAAAAACCATACTAAAAAGTGTCAGGTGACACGGTGGAATGGACCTTGGGCCTGCAGCAGCTGCTCCTGGATCAGGGTGGCTGTGACGGTAAGGCCTCCTGGAGAAGGTGGCTCAGAGCTGAGAGAGCCCCTGCAGCTCTCTGTCCCAGGGCCCTGGCTTCCCCAGTGACAACCTAGCCCATCTCCAGCCTGGGAGTGGCTGGTGGGTGTGTGCCAGACTCACATTGTTTCCACAGCCGCTCCCTGTTTTCAGGTTGTGTCCACCCTGCCTGGCGCCAGTTCCTGCCCTGGCAGCCCCAAGTGCAGACACAGGGCCCAGGACAATCAGGGCCAGGAATGCGTGGAGAAGTGTCCTTGGCCAAAGCCATTGGAGAGTCCTCTTCCCCCAGAGGACAAGGGAGGGTGACCTAGGAGTTCAGGTGTCTGCTGATGAGCTGGGCCCTGATCAGGAGATAGCATCAACCATCATTTGGGGACTTCCACTCCCATGACATTCAGTTGTGTCCAGCCATTTGCTCTAGCTCCTCAAGGTTTCACTCTGCCTTGCCTGATTTCTTCTTCAGAATCTCGCTAGAAACTTACTACTTCTGGGAAATCAACCCTAGTTTTTTTCCCTTAGAGAGCAGAGCTCAAAATGTCATGGGTTCATTTCCTATGCGAGCTTATAGTCATTCTGTTTCCCAGCTACAGGATGACTCCAACACTGACCTCAATCAGAGAGCCTTGACCTTGGCCTCGTATTGATCCTGACACTGACTGTGGACTGAATCTAACCCTAAGCAAAGGTGGACTCTAACCCTGGACTCAAACTCAACGCTCAACTCTCTCTGCCAGCTTTCAGAGAAAAGCCATTGGTTGCTAAAGAAAACCAGGTAAGAAATTATGGCAGCCGGGCCTTGGCCCCTCTGCAGTGGTTATAGTTTTCACACACAATAACTGTTTCCACGAAGAAGTATGTGCGTGTGTGTTTTCTTTATTCTATTTAGAATCCCTTTCATCACAATTCCATCCCACTTTCTCCAGGGAACGGAGGAACTAGGAAATGGTTCTCGAGTTACATGGGGAGCAATTCTCTGCTAAGCCTGGAGTTCAAAGGAGGCCGGCGGCCGCCTAGTGGGGCCCGGATGTCACTGCATCAACTGCATCGCTCCCTCCTCCCTTGCTCAGGGATGAGCTGGGAATTTGAGTGGTAATGTGAGTGGGAGGCAGCCACTAGGACATGTCAGACCTTTGGAGCTTCTGTTTCTCACCATAGACAGTGACCAGAAGGAATGAAACCCTCCTCAATAATTCATCTCCCCTGCCCCCCCCCCCCCCCCCAGTCCAGTCCCTTGTTTCCACAGCAACCCATCCTGCCCTTGGGCCTCCCTCTGCCTTCCTCTCATTCCACAACATCTCTCACACCCTCGATGTCTCTCCCTCTCTCTTATTTTCAGTCTTTCTCTCCTTTTCTCACATCATCCCTCTTTCTCATTCAGTTTCTCTGTGTCCTTCTATTGGTCCCTTCCCCATTCTTTTCTCAGTAAAATATTAAGTATCCTGTACTTGTTTACAAAGTTTAGTCTCACCAAACATCTCAAGCTGATGCAAACGTAAGTCTTGCCTCTTTTAACCAGAAATCTGAGCTGCACTTTCTCTTCTTTCTTCCACAGCAGAGTTTGGCTCACTGCAAAATCCAAAAGTACCAGAGTGAGGGAGGCCTTGGAAATTCAATGCTCTCATTTAACAAGGTATGAGAGGAAGGATATTTCCCTGGGCAGCCCAACCTATTAATGATGGAGCTAGAAGCCTAACCAGTACCCTGCTCCATCAAGACTGTGCCTTTTCCTCTCTAAGGAACTGTGTCTGGTCCATCTGTACCTATTGGTTTCAACTGAATTTGACTTAGTTCCTCTAGGCTGGCCAGTGATATAGGAATACAATATCTGATAATCCTTAGCCACATGAAAACATGTTTAGAACTATGGGGTCAGGTTCCCAAAACAGGAAAGGGAGGATGACACCAAGTGAGCTGAGTCAGAAGGAAATAGCAGGATGATGAGACTTGGTCCAAATTTATCAAGATCTGATCCTGCTGGACAGCTAACTAGATGGGTGGACCAACTGAGTTCTGAGTAAGATAATGATGAGAGAACAGATGTCCCATCTTGCTTACCACCCACTCACAATACCAGAGATTCTCATCGAAATGACCAAAATATTGGAAATGCGGAACTGGGAAATGCGCAGGATCACTCACTTCGGGGAAATCAAGAGGGTTCTGTATGATGCAAGTTGAAGGACTGCAGCAAAGCTGATCTGCAGCAGCCCCACCTGAAGAGCAGCACCTCTTTATGGAGGGAGGAGGAGTGAGCCTGCAGACCCTACCACCACTCCCTAATTTGAAGGATAGAGGTGAGAGGAGAGGGAGGACTGAGAGCAGATGAGGAACACGCCAAGTGGGCTCTTTCCATACTACAGAGCAGCAGCCTGTGTAAGAGGCTCTAGGTTTTGAGTGGCAGCAGCCTCCCACAGAAAGCCTGCAGGGAACTGGAGTTCGCCCCTGGTAGAACGGGCAATGATGCGTGCAAGGAGGCTGGGTCCAGCTGTGGTTATATGTGGTACGAAGGCCAGATCTCACAGGAAAATGGAAGTCGAGAACAGTTTCCCCAAAAACTGAACCAGTGTCCCAGACATGCAGTCCTCAGCTAGGACTGCTCACAGCTTGGCCCACACTCTAACTGATTGTGTAAATTATTACCAGCCACCTCTCCAGCACCAGATCTGACAGCAGGATTTGTACAGCAGCCAAAAAAACATGATAGGAACCAAGGACAATCACTCGTTGGTTGATCTGGCTGAGCAAACACCAGGTCTTGATTTCTCCTCAGGAGGAAGCCGAAGAACCTGTCAGAGACCAAAGAGATTCTGCAAAATAAAACACCACTATCAAGATGCAGATGACAAACAGGCTTTTGTCAAATTTTTAGTAGAGGAAATAGAAGAAATATTAGGAAATAGCGGCTTTGTGTTCTCAAATAATTCAAGAAAATGTGAACTCTCTGAAAAAAGAGATGACAGATGAGATGATGAAATATTAGACTGAGATGAAAAGGGATAACACTAAGAGTTTGAGGGAAAAGAGGAGTTTACTGATGAAGAAAGAGAGTAAGGAAACTAGAAATGCCATAGAAAAATTGAAATCTTCATTAGAAAAGGTAAGGGTGATTCGACACTGAAGAAAATGGAGTCAATGATGTAAAGGACATGGATCTTCATGGGTAGGAAGACCCAATATTATCAAGATGTCAGTTCTTTCCAACATGATTTATAGGTTCAATGCAATCCCCATCAAAATCCAAGCAAGTTATTTTGTGGATATTGACAAACTAATTCTCAAGTTCATATGAAGAGGCAAAAGATCCAGAATAGCGAACACGATATTGAAGGAGAAGAAGAAAGCTGGAGGACTGACACTACCTGACATCAACACTTACTATAAGCTACACTATCAAGACAGCGAGGTAGGTGAAAAAAATAGAGAAATAGAATCACTGGAACAGTACAGAGAGCCAAGAAATAGACCTCCATCAATATAATTAACTGATCTTTGATAAAGGAGCAAAGGTAATACCATTGAGTAAAGACAGTCTCTTCAACAAATAGTGCTGAGCAACTAGATATCCACATGCAAAGAAATGAATCTAAATACAGATCTTGAAACTCCGCAAATACGAATTCAAAGTGGACCATAGACCACGTAAAATGCAAAACTATAAAACTCCTAGAAGGTAACAGAGGAGAAAACCTAGATGACTTGAGTTTAGCAATGACTTTTTAGCCACAGTATCAAAGGCACAATCCCTGGGAAAAAAATTGATAGGCTGGACTTCATTGAAATTAAAAACTTTTGCTCTGCAAAAACATTGTCAAGAGAATGAAAAGACAAGCCACAGACTGGGAGAAAATATTTGCAGAAGACATATTTGATAAAGGACTATTATCCAAAATACACAAAGAACTTTTAAAACTCAGAAATAAGAAAATGAACAACTCAGCTAAAAAATGGGCAAAAGATTTGAACAGGCACCTCACCAAAGAAGATACACAGATGACAAATAAACATGTGATAGGATGCTCCACATCATACGTCATCAGGGAAATGCAAATCAAAGCAACAATGAGGTATCAGGACACCCCCATTAGAATGGCCAAAACCCAGAACACTGACAACATCAAATTCTGACGAGGATGTGGAGCAACAGGGACTCTCCTTCATTGCTGGTGGAAATTCAAAATGGTAAAGCCACTTTGGAAGACAGATTAGGAGTTTCTTGCAAAGCTAAACATACTCTTACCACATGACCCAGCAATTGCACTCCTTGGTATTTACCCAAATGAGCTGAAAACTTATGTCTACACAAAAACCTGCACACAAATGTTTATAGCAGCTTTATTCATAATTGCCAAAACATGGAAGCAACCAAGCTGTCCTTCAGTAAGTGAATGGATAAACAAATTGTGGTACATCCAGACAATGGAATATTATATAGCACTCAAAAATGAGCTATCAAGTTGTGAAAAGACATGGAGGAAACTTGAATGCATATGACTAAGTGAAAGAAGCTAATTTGAAAAGGCTGAATACTGTATGATTCCAATTATATGACATTCTGGAAAAGGCAAAATTATGGAGACAGCAGAGAGATCAGCGGTTGCTGAGGCTATGCTGGAGGGAGGACTGAACAGGCAAAGCACAGAGGATTTCTGGGGCGGTGAAACCATTCTATGATACTATAATAGTATGATTCTGTAGTGGGGGATATCTGTCATTATACATTTGTTAAAACCTGTATAATGTGCAATACCAAGAGTGAGCCCTAATGTAAACTACGGACGTTGGGTGATAACAGGGTGTCAATGTATGTTCATCTATTGCCACAAATGTACCACTTTGGTGAGGATGTTGGTATTGGGAAAGGCTGGGGTGGGGGGTGAACAGAGGATATATAGAAACTCTCTGTACTGTTCGCTCAGTTTTTCTGTGAACCTAAAACTGCTCCAAAAAATAAAGCCTATTTAAAGAGGAGAGAAGAAAAATAACACGGTGTTGTGGAAGGAAAGAACAGAGATCCAACGTGCAGACAATTCTATTCCTGAGGAAGAAATCAGAACCAAGGAAACCCATCACAACAACAACAGAAGCAGAACTTTCCCGAGCTGAAGAAGGACCTGAAAATGAATCAACACATTGGATATACGCCCAATGAAATTTCTAAAATTCAAAGATGGAGAACATCGTGATGAAAAAGAAAACAGATTCCTTAAAAAAGAAGAAAAATTAACCTCAGACTTCTTTTCTGCTTAATGGAAAAAATAAGGGAGTAAGTTCTTATGGGACTTTGAAAGAGAAGTCTAGGACTGGAAACACAAACCAGCCAAGTCGCCATCCGCGCATGAAGGCCATTGTCAGACATGAAAGGGCTCAGAAGATTGCATCCCTGTAAACTTCCTAGAAGAAATACATATTTCTATATTTATAACATTTATATATTGTGTATTCATTTTAAGTATATATAAGGCATAATCCACTTGAAGATATAATCCAGCCAATAAAGAATTTGAGAAAGGGGAGGGCGTAGTGCAGGGCTGCCAGTGAGCTGTGTTAAATATCCTCTTGGCTCTAACTAATGGTGGTCAATATGGTTTAAAGGAAAATGACTGCTCCGGTCCAAAATTTGAGAGAAGACATCTGGGACCTAGGCGGCCATCTCTAGGTATAGCTTCTATTCTAGATTCCTTAATTCTTTGACCATAAAGAATTCTCAAAGCCACTAATGTGCTACCTTGATGTAAGTGGTGCTGACGTAGGTATAGCCGTAAGTAAAAACTCATTAAACTGTATACTTAAGATTCATGCATTTTATTGCACATAAGTTATATGTCCCTTAAATAAATAAACAAAATGAATAATTTAAAAAAGAATAAACAAAATAAATAAACAAAATGAAATAAATAAATATTAAAAATAAATAAACAAAATGAAAAGACCAAAAAAAAAATCCATTTATGTCAAAAGCTTTGGAATTCTCACCACTGGGAAGAAATAGCATTAAATGGATGTCCTTAAGGGTGCCCTTTATCTGTCCACATGACATCTTTCTGTGAGTTAGAAAATGGCATCCACTTTCTCAAGATCCTGTACTTCCATCTTTTAAAAATTGTAGTAATAAATATGCATGTCTTTAATGATTATGATTAAATAATATCCCCTTAGCTATGGTGCACTTGTGCAGTACACAACCTGCCCAACCTTCTTAGCCTTGGCTGCCCTGCCTACCTCATCCCCTTCCTCCACCTCCTATGCCTCCACCTAGAGTGGGAGCCAACTGCTACTGGGCTGCTTTCTGGCCTGGTTGGCAGAGTTCATCGACACCGGCCCATTCTTTATTTCCTAACTTCATTTCTGGAGAAATGTGGTAGATTTCTCTGCACAAGGGAAATTTGCCGTAGGGTTCGCCGTAAGTTTGGCATCAAGCAAGAGTCCTTGCTACAATTGCTAGCAAGGAGTGGATGACCTCCATCTCTGACAACTGCTCAGAAATCCCTTGTCTTTCCCTAAATCTACCCCCCACACATACTGGGGCCTGTGGGTTAGGTAGGGGATGTCTACAGTTGGTCCCCCTGCCCTATTTATGACCAGGCATCCTAACACAGGAAGCAAACCAGTGGGCGTAGTCTCCACAGGAGCCCTGGGAAGCCTGCTGACCGGGAATGGGAATGCAGCCACTCCCACCCCCCAGCCCCCATGTCTGCCCTGGTGCCACCCGTCCCCACCTTACTGTCTTGTCTGTGTCCTAAGGGCAGCCAGTGTCTCCACCTTCTCTTTCTCTCTCTGAATTAATGATACTAGCACAAGAATTTGAGGGCACCTTTATTCCCATGAGCTGTAGGATTTTTTTGGTGTTCATCTCATTTGCCTGGTCTAAAGGCCCATAACTGATATCATAGAATTATTTAATTAATCAATTTCTCTCCAGGAATAAATGAGATTAACAAATTTAGCAGCTTTCTATTGTAAAGAGCCCAGTCACAATATAAGTTGTGGGCGCCTTTCCCTAAGAGTGAATTTTACAAATTGTAACAAATAAAAGGTGTAAGACCAACAAAATTCCTGTAAGAGATTGCTCTGCCCAGATGGAGCCAGTTTGTTAGATGTTGCTACTACAGAACACAGGGAATCTCGCCCATTATCCTCAAATGAGATAGTAGAGTTACGACTGACACTCACCATGGCCAATGATTCCCCCCCACCAAGAAAAGTTATAAAAAGGGCCCGCATGCCTCTCCACTTTGAAGCAAATGGCCAACTGTGTGCAAAACCATCTGCATCCATCTGGTCCCACAAAAACCGCAGGGTCAGAGACATCTGCTTAGATCTTATTTGAAAGAGGAGAGAGAGGAAAGGAGGAAGGAAGGAAAGCTTGCCTTGCCAGCTGTGGTCATTTGGCAGGGTCTGGAGACCTTTTTTTTTTTTTTTTTTCTGAGGAAGATCACCCTGAGCTAACATCCATGCCAGTCTTCCTCCATTATTTAGTATGTGGGCTGCCAGCACAGCATCGCTGCTAACAGTGGTGGAGGTCCGCTCCCAGGAACCAAACCCCGGCCGCTGAAGTGGAGCACGCTGAACTTAACCACTAGGCCACCGAGGCTGGCCCTCTAAAGACATTTTTTGCTGTCACAACCTAAAGAGGGGGTTGCTGCTGGCATCTTGTGGGTCAAGGCTGGGAATGCTGCTAAATATCCTACAATGTGCAGGACAGCCACCTCTCCTCGGGAATTATGCAGCCCCAAAGGACAGTAGTGTTGAGGTTGAGAGACTGTTGTAAACGAACCAGAATTAAGCCTACCTCAGAGAATGGGGTTGCTTCTGATGGAGACCAGCATAAAGGCTTCGCCGTGACTCCCTCTGCAGAGCAGCAACGTGCTCCCGGCAGGTCTAATCGTGCAGTCTCTCCCCCTCAGCGCCTGGCTGTGCGGCTCCAAACAAAATCCTTCATGTCCCAAATTATGTGGGGAGGCCTTTTCTCCTTGTTGGCGGTGGTCAGAAACCTTAAGGACATTCCAGCAACTTCCCACATCACCACATGCCCATTCGAGGGCTGGCAGGCCTTGTACCTGCCACGGATGGAGAAGTGTTTGTGGCTTTGAGACCGTTGACGCTCTGACTGTCCGCCTGACCCACCACACTTTCTCTCAGTCTGGCTCTCTGGCTCTGAAGAAAGCAGCCCAAAGTTACGACCACGGCCCAGACTTGTTCCCCTCATCCCTGGGGGGTAGCCAATCCCCAAACAGGGCCCTGGGCTCTACAGGGCCTCTTGATCCATTAGGCACGGGAGATACAATGCCAAGGGTTCACGATAATTTGAGGGGCTCACAAAAACGTTTTCATTTTCAGCTACTTTTAAAATTAGAAGAAAAAAGAATATAATAATAATGACATATAATGATTGAATTAATCTTTATACCAATACAGTTGTAAATGTCATTTTTTTCTTTTTTCTTTTTTTTTTTTTTGGAGGAAGATTAGCCCTGAGCTAACATCTGCTGCCAATCCTCGTCTTTTTGCTGAGGAAGACTGGCCCTGAGCTAACATCCATGCCCTTCTTCCTCTACTTTATAAGTGCGATGCCTGCCACAGCAGCAATGTGTAGGTCCACACCCAGGATCCGAACCAGCAAAAACCCAGGCTGCCAAAGCGGAACATGCGAACTTAACCTCTGTGCCACCAGGCCGGCCCCATAAATGTAATTTTTAATACAATTTTTTTTTTTTTTACTGGAGGAAGAGGCCCACAAAGGCAACGGTGCCTAGGATCCATAAAAATCATGACGGGGCCCTAGGTTTCTGGAAGCATACGTCCTCCACCACAGCCCCAGGGTCAAGAAGTGTGTCAGCAGGTGAATCAGGGTCATGGAGGCTAAAGGAAATCTGACAGGGATCTCCTTCCCCCTTTCAGGGAAGACTGGCTTTTAAGGAAATTGTTTATCTATCAGGGCCTGCTGTTTTCACCAGGGCTTCTGTTAGACCTCCTTTAGTGAGTTGACATAACCCTACCTGACCTCGGTTCTGTTTGAGGCGTCCAGTGTCCGAGCGAGCCGCCCCCACAGGCTGTAAATCAAGCTGCGTGAGCTTCCGGCTTCCCTCCAGCTTTGAGGTGGATTCCAGGGCCCTGAGCAGCTCCCACGAGCTCATCCCTCCTCCAGGGACCAAGTGTCCGAGAGAGTTCAGCTTTTACAGTGAGGACACGCTCTTGGACAACGATTTAACGTCTGCCACATTTGGGTATTGCCCTTAGAGTTAAAAAAGGGGCAAATCTCCAAAGGGTGCCCCAGAAATGAACTGTCTTCCCCTGATGCCTCTCTTCTCTTTCCATACCAACTTGAAGCCAACTGGGGGAAAAAATCCAGGACATACGTGTATCTAGCAAAGGAAAGCTAGGAAGAATGTGAAACAGAGTCCCAAATGGAACCTTAACCAGCATGAATGAGGTATGACTATCTATAATAACAAAAATACAATGATAAATACAACTATATGCTAATCGCAAAAGACACACCTATACCAAAATGGCACAGGAGACTTAGAAGTAAAAAGATGAGTAACAGGGTGCCAAACAAATGAGAAAAAGATCGCAGAAGTCACAAGAGTATCAAACAAAACAGTGTGATTGGACAAAGGGTCCCTTGATAAATGCTAAAGGATCCGTCTGCTCCAGGACTCATAAACTTTATGCACCTATTAACACACTGTTGAAATTAAAGAGCGAAATCTGTTACCTATGTAGGAGAAATTGACAGAAACACGGCATTATGGGAGATTTAACGTGCCCATGTCACCATTTAACTATTGAAATAACTACAAAAGCAAGAGTACAGAGTGTCTGAATGATGTAGTTAATAAAGTAAGATTAATATGCTTATAAGCCTCACATCCTACAAACGGAATACATCTCCCTTTCAAGCATTCGTAACACATTAAAAACAGTCATATTTTAGGCCACAAAGAATGCCTCAAAATAAAATCCTCAAAGTAGAAACTCTACCAACTATACTCTCTAACCACAATGCTATAAAACTAGATATTAATAACAAAAGTTGAAACAAAAATTGCGACTACTGAGGAATTTATATTCGGTCTCCTGAATAACTCTTGGGACAAAGAAGAAATCAATTCTGCAATTACAGATTTTTAAGAAAATGATGACAACAAGAAAGTCAATATATCCAACTTTATATATACCATATGATCATTATTCTGTTAAAAAGTCACAGCAAAAAGACGGAAATAAAATGCATCAAAGCATTAATGCTGTTTGTCTCAGGGTAGAATCGAATGCCTGTTAGAAGCTGGTGACCATACACTGTCTCGTTGTTTTATGTTCCCAAGACTTGGGAGGCAAGCATTAACGCCCACTTTGACAGATGAGAAACATGAGGCTGGGAGTGCGTAACGCTTTGGAAAACATCGCATTTTTAATGAACACAGAGTCAGGATAAAGACCAGGTCTGATGCTACACACCCAAGCTCTCTTCCATCTACCACTCTTCTCTTCACTGGGGCCCTACTTTTCTCCAAGTAAAACTGGGAGGCCATCGACTGTTTCTGTGGGACCCTTGCAGCTCAGTCCTCTGGGACTTGAAGAAACAAAAGACGAGGCAACACGGCCCTCAGTTTGCTTCCATTCTAGCTGGGAGGAGAGGGTTTGCAACGTGGGGAACGCCACAATTGGTCCACCTGGAGGGGAATATGAATCACGTGGGCTGGGGTATGAAAGCCCCCATCTAATCCTATCAGACAAACATTTATGGGGCACCACCTGTATGTATTGGCACTGGGCATGTGACAGGTGGGCATCAGGGACACAGAGAGCATCTGCCCTCCGAGAGCTCTCAGAGAGGAGCTGGCACGGCTTCCCAGTAACTTAGTAAAACACAAGACCCACTGTGGCCAGAGCCGTGTGGCGCCTCAGAGGGTTGGAGGAAACAGGACAAGAGCTGGCCTTTGAAGGCGGGATTGGTACAGAGAGGGGAAGGTTCTCCAGCTGGACGAGTGACATGGGCTAAGTCTTGGGAACTCAGTGAGGACAATGGGGACTGCTCACAGTCCTGGATGGATCTGAGATTGACTGCGCTTTCCTCTTGCTGGGAGGTCAGATGTTAGGATTCTCCTGGCTCTGCATAAGGCCACAGTCTCACCGTCGCCTGTATCTCAGGTCTCCTGCTCACTTTCTCAAAGACACCTGCAGAGACCGGGGTGTCTCTAACACCCCCACATTCTCCTCTCCTTTCGGGTATCTTTACCACTCTTCACCTCACCTAGCACCTTAGATATTGTTAGTGTTTGAGGCACACTTTCAAAAATTGAAATTTTTGGTGACATGCTTAATGGGATTAAAAGATTCAAAACATCTTCTGACCATGTTGGTAGCTGAGAGTGGGGCTACGTGAATGCCTCTGGCTCAGAGCCTGGCTCCTTAGGGCCACTGTAGGGCTTGGACCTCATACCTCTGAGGTAGGGCCTCCCCTGCCCTTCATATCTTCTTGGCTGCTTTTTGAGGGACCAAGACAGGCCCCCACCTTCCCCATCAGATGGCAGTACCCCAAGGACAGGGACAATAACTCCGTTGTCCGGTGCCCTCTGAGGAGGCATGTGGTCTGTACTCTCCCGTACTCTTTGGCGTGGTTTCACCCACAGCTTCTTGACATTTTGGAGAAAAGGGCTTAGCATTCAGTTGGCTGACCAGGAAGACTGGAACATTAGCTTCATGGAATGTTAGAGATCCTCTAGCCCAGCATTTCCCAACCACCAGTCCATAAACAGGCACGAGGCCAGGGCAGATTTTGACTGGTCTGCACAATTTTTCCTACCCTGCGTTTCTTCCCTCCTAAGCCTTATAAACTGAAGCACATCTGAGTGGCTCCCAGCCTCCGCAGGCATAGCGTGCAGTCTGGCTGGGACTCCCACGGGGCCGGGGCACTTGTGTGGCATTGTTGCCTCAGTGCTGAGCCCAAAGCCCATCTCTTCCTCCAGCGTGTCACGGAGCCTGTAGAGGCCTTCCATCCTCCTCTCCTGCCTGTACCCCCAGCGCAAGTCAAGGCTCACCTCACCTGCAGAGTTTGCATAAGCTCTTCCCTCTGCCTGACACCCTTTCCCCTTGTCTGCTGGGCAAATTCCTATTCACCTGGCATCACCTCTTGTGGGACTCTTCTCTGGACCAGCCTGCCTTCTCTGAGGCTCAGCTGGGTGACCCTGTTCCGTGAAATCCCAGCACACTACCCACTCCCTCACTGCACACACACTCGCACACACACACCCCCACACACTCCGCCTCTGTGACTGTGTAGGTCTTCGCCAGCAGACTGTGAACTCCTTGAGGGCAGGGCTCTGGGCTCTTCCATCGCTGTGTTCTCAGCACCTGCCCTGGTGCCTGGCATCCAGTAGGTGCCTAGTAAGTGTTCACTGAGCAAATGAGAGAGTGGACAGGTGGACGGTAGAAAGGGGATCTGGACTTTGCTATTTATGTTCCAATGGAATGGAGGTGGAAGCAAGGGTTTCTAGCTAAGACTCACTCGGGATCATCTGCCCGATGCTGGGTGAAAGGGGTGTCCTGCATCGAAGTTGAAAGATTTGAGGACCATATACTTGTCATTCCTTCCCATTCATCTTCTTCAAGAGGGTGTGATGGCAGCAGGAGGGCCAAGGGGAGAATTCAGGATCCACTCATGAGTGTCTCAGGGTCCAGAAGTGGCTGTGGCCCTCTTGATGACTATGGTCTCAATATCTAGAACTCCGTGTGTGAGTGTGCGTGTGTGCACGTGCATGCAGATGGCAAGGTATATGGAGCATGAAGAGGCTCCCAGGCCGTCCTTTTCTCCCAAGCTGGCTTCAGGCTGCTGTCAGCCCTTAGTCATTCCTTCCTGCCGTCCAGTCCACCTGATGGGCTGTTTCATCCGCTGCAACCCCTGTCACCCTAGGGTGGACAGCCACTGCTGGGGGCTTGGGGTGCAGATCACAAACATGAACACACACACATATTCGCATGCTCGTCCACACTCACACTCGTTCATGCATGCATGGGCACATACCCTTACACACACTAAGATGCTCACATGCAAATGCACATGCTCACACACACGTGTGCCTTCTGTTTCTAATCAATTGAGAGTCAAATGGGGATCAAAGCACAGGTCAGAATCCCAACAGTTCCGCATACAGCATTCCCCGGGGTAGTTGCCTCAGAAACAGAGCAGAACATCCTGCCTCTTACGTGCAGTGAACCGACCCCTGGCTGAGGGGCCCAAGGGATATCGGGCTCTCACCACAGTCCCCTCTCATCTGCTCCCCTTGTCTCCACAGCACTGGAAGAAACTGCTCCATGGGGGACCCAGGGAAATTAACAAGCATCATCTTTTTGGTTTTTTTACAGCTTTATTGAAGCATAATTGACACGGCATAAAACTCACTTGTAATGAAATGCCATCAATGATTTTAGTAAATTCACAGAGTTGTGCCATCATCACTACAACCTAGTTTTAGAAGATTCCCGTCACCCCCACCAAGTTTCTCAGGTTGGGCAAGGCTCCCTCTCTTCATAGTTTGTTGAACATTTTCAGCACAAATGAAAGCAGCTTGTTTTGGGAGAGTAATGAGGTTCTTAGCCATTTATACCTTAGTATGGATTAATTTAGCGCGTTGCTTGTATACATTCATTTAATTCATTAAGGAGCTATTTGGTACTGTTTCCACCGTTGACGAGGCTGGTGAGAACCTGCTGTCTGCCGGGCCTCTCAGCCGGGAGCTGGGTCATTCTCCTGGTTGGGTCATTCTCCCGCGGCTCCACCTTGACTCAGGTAAGAGGTAGGGCAGCCTGCTTTGTTCCCTGATGCACTTCCGCCAGGGAATCCCACAGTTGGAGACAATCACCACGATGCATTTTGGGAAGCATATCATGGGTTAATAAAGGTGCAAAATGACAGGGTGCTGTGACATTTAAAGCGTGGAATGCTCTTTTTAGGGCAAGGAGAGGGCAGTGAAATGTGAAGGGCCCTGAGGGTGGGGTGCTGGGAACCAGGAGTCAGAGAGTGAGGAAGGGGAGCCAGGAAGGGTGATGGGGGATGCCAAGCCCACTGGGACATTGTGGTGAGGGCCTCTGTCCCACAGCTTCTCCTGTGGGGCCAGCCAGCCCAGACATTTCCCCTGCTTCCTCGGAACCCTAGGTCCTTTGGCCAGCTCTGGTGGACAGCAATGCCTTCTTGGGAAGTGGCAGGGCAGAAGGTTTACCCAAGCCCAGGCCAAGACAAGATCTGCCTCTGGATGTTGTCACAGGGAAGACGTGGGCCATCTCCCTTCCCTTGGAGTATGACCTGACAAGACCCACTGCCGTGGCCTCAGAGTAGGCCCCAGCCAAGCCAGTTAATCCCCGCCTCCTTCCTTCAGTTCTTTCTCTTCTTCCAGGACTTGCTTCCATCTCATTTTCTTTTTTTCTGCTATTCCTTGCCCCCACCCCTGCTCTCATTTCCTCTTTCCATAGTGCAAGGGAATTTCTGCTGGAACAACCCATAGTGTGTGGTGGGCCTAGGGGGGCATCCAGAGGTCGCTGGAGCTGGGAGGGCCCCAGGCAGGGGCTAAGCAATGTGTTACTGCCAGGGCTTGGCAGGGGCTGCAGCCCTGGGGGGCTGGGAGCAAGGGGTGCCTGGGAGGTGGGAAGCAGAGGGCAGCCGGGAGGCCTGGAGCCTGCCAGAGGAGAAGACCTGAGGTGGGGGCGGGGAGGCCATTTGAGTTTGGAAGCGAGATCCTTGCTGGCCACTTCCTGTCCAAGCTCCCGGGGTCTCTGATGGGGTCTCCTGGCTTGGGAAGTACTACCCTAGCCAAGAATTCTTCTTTCTTTCTTTTTTTCTTTCACTAAATTAAATAATAGAGGGACTGTGTCTATCTCTATTTCCATGTAGCCAAGTCTGAGCCTCGGCTGATCCTGGAAGCCAACCAGGTACGTGGAAAGAGGAAAAAGCAACAGCCAAAGAAAATGAAGTGATGCCTTGAAGGCCAGATGGAGGCTGTGGGCAGGGATTTGCAGGAGGCCCTGGACTGGGGGGCCAAGAAAGGGGGGTCTGTCTGGCCTCAGAGCAGAAGAGTGAAGGCGTTCGGAGGTGGGTTTCCCCACAGTGGGCTGTTGGGGGATGGTCAGCAGGAGGTTAGAGCCAGAAAGTGGGCAGCCAGAGCATGGGTGACCCTTCCTGGCTGGAGATTCCTAAGGCTCTTGAGGAGCCCCCAGAAAGCAGGGAGGTCTTTAAGTTTGGTAGTGAACCAGCCTGGTGGGAGAAGGGAGTCATTCAGTGTTCGAACCTGCTCCTCAGTCTGGCATCCCTGCTCATTCTAGCCTAGGGCTCCTTTGGCCCACAGCTCCTTTCTCTTACCTTCCCTCACTCCCATCTCCTCATGCCTGGCCAAGTCTTACCCTGAGGAGCAGTAGGCCTGGGTCCCAAGAAGGAAAATATGTTGGCTGGGGTGGGGGAAGGAGCAGTGACTGCGCCATTGACTTTTTCTGAAAAGGAGGAGAAGGCATGTACCCACAGCTCATCAATCCCTCATCCATTCCCTTTGCTACTTTCCCACCACTCTGGCTTGGGTGGGGGCCCTGAAATACCATGAGAGCAAAGCCCCTAATCGATCCTGCTGTGTGTCCTCCAGGCTCCCTCAGACCCATTCACCACATCACAGCCAGAGTCATCTTCCTCCCCTCAGATACTAACCCCTGCCTTGCATTGAAACTTGTCAATGTTTTTTCCCCAGCCCTCAGGATAGAGTCCAAGTTCCCAAGTAATGTCCCCATAGGTCCTACATGACAAGGTCCCCTCCTACCACTCCAACACCATGACGCTACTGACATCCCCACCTTCCCATGCCATTGTACCCACTTTGCACACTCATAATTCTCTGAGTGTTCTGCACTTTCCCTGTCTCCACACTGGCTGTCCCCCTGCCAGGACAGTACCCTTCACCACGCACCTAGTTAACGCCTCTCATCCCAGTACCAAGGACAGCGCCTGGCACAGAGCAGGTGCCAATAAATAATGATGAACGAATGAGTCCTTCTGACTCTGCCCTCCCTCCCTTCCCTCAGGCTGGGCTAGGCACCTCTAGCTGGTTAGGCTTCCCTAGCTTCTATCACTTATACTGAAATAGTCTGACCACTTATGCAGATGGTAAGGTTTTAATATCTTCATTGATGTACTTTTTCATCCCAGTATTTATTTTCATCCCACGGCTTTCTCCCATTGAAGCTAGACTGTGAGCCATGCCTGCCTCCAGGAAGGGCTGTTTCAGTAGACAGGCAGGAATAAACTTTAGAGAGTTCAAAGCATAGACTCTAAGAGGAGGGAAGAAGTGAAGAGTGTAGATAGGATGCTCCAGGTTAAGGCAAAGGGAGAGAAAGGAGGACATAGGGAGAGGAGTGGGGCCTGAACAAGAAGGAAGGCACTGCACCCAGAGAAACCGTGTATCCAGGGATGGGATTAGCATCCAGAAATGCCTGGCTCCTCTTCATAGGAATCATTCATTACCAACAGCAAGTAGCTATGTGGAAACCAAGTTGGTACAACCCCAAACTCCCTGATTTCTACTTGAGTGGACCCCCTAGGATGTCCTCCCTGATATCTGGACAGCATCTGCTATGGGCAGCAGCCAGAATGCTTCCTATTGACTGTCCAGAGAAGGGGAAGCCTCCGTCTGTGCTCTGTGTCCACTCAATCCCCATCCAATTCGTCCATGGTGGACCCCCACCACCACTGTGATATCCTGGGGATGTGGGACTCTGACAGGAGGTAGGGATGGGATGCTGGGGAAGGAAAAGCTCCCCCCACACACTTCACACCTGACAGAACAGAGCCCGCTCAAGTGCTCCTCCATGCAGGACAGTAGGGAAGAAGGTACATCCCTGTCATACTCATCTCTCCTCCACACTAGGCCATGAGCCCTGGGCCAGCCGCATTCCCAGCTCTTAGCACCCTCTCTGGCATATTGCTGGTTCTCAATAAACTGAGGCAGATATTGTCCCCTCTCCCTTACTAACAGAACCTCAGATCTGTTCAGGGAAGCAATGAGACTCATTAAAAGTAGTAAGCTTCCTAGAATCCCTTGCAGCTAGGGTGGCATTAAGACACTGTTCTGGATAATAAAACATAAGTGGGGCAATAAAATAAAATATGATCTATATAAAATAGTGAGTGGGGCTTCTGGGAAAGCTTGTTAAAGGGATAGACTCAACTGGCATGTTCCTGTTCAGCTTTTGTCCTTCACCCTTCAGCCTTCACCTTTCATCTCTCTTCCTGCCTGGAACATGGACATGATATTCAAAAGTACAGGAACCAGCTTGCAACAATGAGGACAAATTTTTTACACTAAGGATAGCAAAGCAGAATGGTCGAGAAAGCCTAGGTCTCTAATAGCATGGTGGAGGCCAGACTATGCCATCCCTGGTCTTTGGGCTTCTTGGCAGTGAATGTATCAGTTAGCAGCTGCCTCAAAAGTGCTGCCTAACAAATCATCCCAAAAGTCAATGGTTTAAAACGATAAACATTTATTCTCACTCATGCATCTAAGAATCAGCTGGTTTGGGGTCCAAGCTGTAGGTTGGGTTGGGTCCGTGCATCTCTCGTGCTCCTGGAGTGACCACCTACCCAGAGTATGTTCTTCCCATCATGCCAGTGGAATCACAAGGGGACAAGTTCAGTTGTACAAGCACATCTCAAGTCTCTTATCCCTCACATCTCCTAACATCCCATTAACCAAAGCAGTCAAGGGGAGGGGTGCATGCAGTTGGGGGCTGGCAAAGCATACTCCACCCCTTGTGGGAGGATCCACAAAGTCACACGGCAAAGGGCATGGATATAGAGAGGAGTGAAGAATGGGAGCCAATAATTGGAAAATACTTCTGAATAAATGTTGACTGCCTGTTATGTGCCAGCACCATTTTAGGCGCTTTGTGTCCACTAATCCTCTCATTTAACCTTTGTGACAACTGATGTGAAGCAGGTTTTATCACATTTACTTTGCAGATTAAAATAAAAAATCTATTGCTCAAAGATCTTAAGTAATACATCCCTTGTGAAAGGGTAGGGCAGAGTATCAACCCTGGTTCTGGCTGCTCCAAAGCCCGTCCTCACCCATTACATCATGTGTCCTTACTTTTTTCCTAGAGTCTTCTGGAAAGAACAGGTGTCTGACTTGGGAAACTAGCACTGGAAAGAATGTCAACTTGGTATCTTCTCACTGTATATCTGACTGCAGGCCAAGTAGACTCCAAGGTATGGGCAGAAAGTGTGTCAAAGAAAGACTCTGAGAATCTAGACGGTGTCGGTTGCAAACAACAAAAACAGCCTGGCTGATTTAAGCAGAGAAAAGCTATTCAGTGTTTTCCGGAATTGCCCAGAGGGTGGAAAGACAGGCTCAGAAGACGGGTTGGGGCAGGGAAGGCTGAAAAGCCAGAACACAGCCCAAAGCATGCTGCAGAAGGGTCCTAAGACCAGCTGGCCCTGCACATTGGGTGCGACGACTGCCGCTGCTGCTCCTGCTGCCCCTCAGAACTTGAGGCTGCCGCTGCAGCCACCACCGGGATAATCCTTCCGCTCCCTGGGTTGAAAGTCCAGGCAGGGTGCCTCCAACTGGGCCAGCCAGGTCAGATGCCCATGTCCCAGCTGCAAGGAAAGTAAGTCTCTGGCTTCAGCACGTGCAGTGACAGATGGTATCTGTCTTGCACCAGGACTCATTCACAGTGAGGGAGTCCTCCAAGCGCAGCAAAGGGGTTCAGAGGCGAGGAAGCCAAACAAAACAAAAAAGATAAATGTCCCTCCACAGGCTCAGCCAGCAACCAGAAGCTAGCGTGTTCAATGAGTGTGTGAAAGAAAGGGGACCTGCCCCCTGGATTTCCACTCCGGTTCATACATCTCTAGGAGGGCAGGGAGGGGTGGTGAGGCAGTGAGGCACAGAGACGGAGCCTGCACGTCGTGGCCTCCCGTCCTCACCCCTGCCCCGGAGGTGAAGGGTGCTCAGCAGGAGGCTGCTGCGCTCTCTGCCCTCAAGGGCTTCCAGGTGGGGGAGAGAAACGTCTCACCCACAGGGCACTTCTGGAGAACAGCGCAAGGCAAGTCTCAGCCTCTTAGTGCTGATAAGACTTCGGAGAAGGGATTGGGAATGTCAGGGAGGCTTTGGCACTGAGCTGGGACTTGGAAGAAGGTGAATGTTTCAGGGCGAGGGGATGAGGGAAGGTATCTTTCTGTGAGTGAGGCCATGGACAAGAGGAGGAGTTTCCCGTCCCTTCCCCCATCTCCCACTGACATGTGCCAGTGTATCCCTGGGCTGGTCAGCTTTCTCCCAGGCCAGGGAGCAAAGGTGGTGGCCTGTGTTCAGACCCAAGGCCAGCTAACCATGAAGTTCATAGCTAGAAGCCCTCTAGGTGTTGGGAAAAGCATAGACTTCGGATCCTGGTCCTGCCTCTTCTCACTTGGAGCAAGTTACCCCCTATCTCTAAGCCTCAATGTCCCCATCTTTAAAGTAGGCATAACAGTGGTGCCTCCCTCAGAGGTCTGCTGGGAGGACTGCAATGAGGTACCAGATGTAAAGTGCTTAAAACATGCCTGTGCAGAAAAGCACTACATGAGTGTTCCCCATGCAGCCGCTGCTGCTGACCACGACACTGAGGACGATGCAATGAGGAACCTAATGTGCAGGCAAAGTATACAGTAGGCACCCAATAAACGCTTGTTCCTTCCCTCTTTCCCTGATTTCAGTGCCCTCTCTCCCTCCCCAGCTACACTGTGTCCTCAGGGCTGTCCCTCCCCAGGAATGGGAGGTGCTGTGGTCATAACTGCCCCTCAGATCTCCCAGCAGGTCATTAAGGGTAAGTAGGGAGAGCAGAGAGCAGAGAAAGGACGTGCACCCTTACCTGCTCTTACACCCAGCAAAGCCAGAGAGGCGTCCCTCATTCAGCCTCAGCTCACAGGGCTCCCCTGGTGAGTCTGTTCCTCCCACAGACCTGGAGCGCCCTGATGGGAAGTCATGCCTGTTACCTGGCTGGGCCAGGGCTGGGGGTGGAGATTCGTCCTCAGGACAAGTGGAAGGCACTGACCACAGCCTCACCAAGTGTGGGTCTCACTCCCCACTCTCCGCCTCTCCACCTCCATGAACCCCCAAGGGCCCAGCGGACAGGGAGCTAGGGGCGGGACAGTGCACAGCGGGTCTCATGGGTCTCGTGCGCTGTAGAGGCTCGGAGGAGCTTCATGAGCCCTTGGCCTCTAAAAGCCCCAGAGCAGGGCTGGCTGGACTCCGCCCCCCAACCCCGCCCCCTGCTCTGACTCCCCCAGGCAGGCAGAGCTAGTACCCCCGGTTCCTGAGGAGAAGGTCTGGATGCTTTGCACCCTCCAGTCCCCTAGATCCAGGCCCTGGTCTGCCTCACCTCCTCTCCCAACCCTGCCACAGAGCGGACCTAGGACAGCCCCAGCCGCCTCCTTGCTCCCCTCCCTGCCTCCCAGTCCCCAGCACAGAAGCCCTGTCAGGGATCACTGCAAAGCACCACGTGGAGATCTAATCTGGGGCGGGGGCGCCGAGCTGAGGCGGGGTGGAAGGGGTCGACGAGAGGAGGAAATTAATGATTAAATAATGGGTTCCAAATGTAGCGGCTCTGAGTGAAATCCCCAGCCGCAAGCCGGCGGGCTGCACGCTCTCGGCCCGGCTCCAGGAGCCCCGAGGAGGCCCGAGCAGGCGGCGGGCGGAGATGCTGGTGGCGGCGGCAGGAGGGCGGCTCCCCCGCCCCAACCCGGTCAAACGGTCCCGGCCCGGACGCAGGGTCAGCGGGGTGGCTGTGGGGCCCTGGTGATTCCTGATGACAGGTGGGAGCCCTGCCACTTGGAGCGCGGGGCCACTGAGCAGAGCGCGAGCCCTCACAGGGGACATGGCAGCGGCAGTCAGGCCGGGCAGGGAGGAGGTCCCGGCTGGCAGCTTGGCCAGGGCTGCAACTACTCTTGGCCTCTATGCCTGGCACCCCCACCCCATTTCATTCCATCCCTTCATTGTCCTGGCTACCCTGAGCCTCATCTCTTCCTAGAGGAAGCCCCCAGAAAGAATTCCAAGGCAGGGGAGGCACCTCCCCAGATCACCACTCCCACTCTAAAGCTTGCCCTATGATTGCACCCCTCTTTCTAGGTCCTACTAGGATGTTTGTCCCTTAGGTGGGAGAGACAGGACACTGAAACTCTGTTCTTGTCTAGAGCATATTCCTTCTCGTTGTGCCTCAGTTTCCCTCTAAACACTGAGGACTGGGTTCCTCTATAGCACTCTCTTGGGGGCTAGGACCCTTTTGCATGTTTTTCTCTCTGCCCAGTGTAAACCCCTTGCGGGCAGGGAAGGTGCATGAGCCAGCCCCCCTGAACTTTCTGGTCCTGTGACCCAGAATCCTGCTTCGCGCCCTTCGCACACCTCCTGCCCGTGGGCAGGCCCAGGTCTGGGAACCCAGCACCAGCATCTTGGCCCCAGGGCGCCTTTCACCTCCTCTGGAGCCCTGCTTGGAGCCTGAAATTTTCCACACTGAGCCTTTGGCTGCAGACACTGGAACTTTTGCAATTTCCTGACTTGAAAACTGCTTCCCCACCCCTGCGCCCTCCACCACGTCCCCGCAGGTCTTGTGGGGTGGTCACCTCAGCGGGGGCTCAGAGTCCAGACTGTTGGGAGCACAAGCCCGGGTCTTCAACCACGACATTGAAAAGTGCACTCTTGGCTGCAGGCTCCCATGCCACCGTCTGCCATCATCTGCCTGTCTCCCAAGGGAGTCCCGGGAGAATAATTGGCTTAAAGGTCCAGGAGAGAGGAGAACACTGGGGCCAGAAGGAAATCGGTCTCTAGGTGAATGGGATAGAAGGATGGGAATAGAGTTTCTATGCATAACTCCAACTGTACAGAACAGATTTTACTCTGGAGTCTGAGGGCAGTGCTACCCTCCCAGACCAGATGGGAGGATGCTGAAGACTGCCTGGGCCCAGGAAGGTGGCACACGTAGCCCAGAAGAGCATTGGCTTCGGAGCTTGGGACCAGGCCAGCACTTGGGAAAAATTGGAAGCCAGAAGCCCAACCCTGGTCCCAGTGGACTTATATTGCTGAAGCTGTCACAGGCGGCCCCTGCCCGCCTCAAAATGCTGCTTGTGGCTAGGGAGAGCAGCCAAGCCAACAGCCACGCTGCAGGAGCTTGCAGGTAAGAGCTGAGAGGGAGCAGTTCTTATAAGCGTTGCCCCAGGCTGGGCCCTGTCCTTTTTCCACCCCTGTGGCTCTCCGGAGTGTTTCCTGTACTGTCTGGGGGCTGGTAGCCCAGGGCCAGGCTGAGGCCTGCCATAGACCTTGTGTCACACCCCACCACGCTCTGGGGCACCAATCTTGGGTCACTTTTATGGACTTCCATTCTCTACTACTCTGGAAAGGCAAGCCAAATAAACACCAGGCAGAATGAGCCTGAGGCCTTCCTCTCCCCGGGTCCCCCGCACCGCCTCATCCAAGATCCACACACCGTCAGGGATTGCGCGTGCAGAAGAATTTTAATAAAAACAAGCGATTCAGAAGGTCTGGCGGGGCAGGCTGGCCATGTAGACTCAGTGCTATTCCTGGCCTGGGAGGCCAGGAGGCTCTCCTAGGAACAGGGGCTCCCAAGACAAATATGGAGCAACAAGCAGGCTTTGTCTTCTCCCTTTGAAGACGGAGTGTCCGGGCTGGGACTTGGCCACACAGGATGAGAGAGGAGGGCCCAGGAGAGAGGGGGCCAAGTTGGCAGGGGGGTCAGGGCCGACAGTGGTGGGTGTTTGGGGTCTGGTTCTCTGGGAAGCTCCCTGAGGATGGGCATTTAGAGTAGGTGTATATGAGTTGAAGAGGAAGACATTTTCATTGGCTTTGCCACCTGTCTGGCCTCACGTTGCTGCCTCACTCAACACAGAACCTCCCCCACACACAGCTCAATCAGGTACCTGCTGTCCCCAGCATGAAAATCAGTCACTAAGGGCCCAAGCCTGGCACAGATGGGATGAAAACAAAAATGAAAAACAAAACTGAAAACTTTTAATCCCTTAGTTCTGTGGAGATGGATTTTTTCCAAAAGGAATTTAATTAAAGTCAGAAAAAGACCAACATAAACCAAAAAATCACACACACATGTGAAAAGTGCTAGGACGGGCCTGAAGTCCTGGCGGAAGAGCAGAGGAGTCTGGGCGCAGGGTTCCAGGGCCCCCAGAAGCTGGGCCTGCAGGAGCCACCCTCATCTGCAGCAGCTTCAGAAGGCCCTGGGGGGTTCGCAGCCAGTCTTAAGGGGGGAGCCGGGCAGTTTAGTGGCCCCAGTTGGGGAAGCTCAGGTCCTGGCAGCTGCCCAATCACCGTCCAGACCCAACGGGCAGAACCCAGACATCCCATCTTGGGACAGCCTCTCACTGCCCATTTTCAGGGCGATGAGGGCTGGAGCTCCCTTGTATTAAACAAAGCCGGTTCTGGAGAACTTTCTCCCAGGTGGATCTTTGTCTTTTGAGCAAAAACAGGTCTACTTTTGTGATTTTAAAATTTGGCAATATTTTCTTTGTCCGAATCAGACCAGCACATTGTGGTCAGCAGCTCCCCTGCCCCTTTGCACAGCCGGCACCAGCCACATCAAAGCTGTGGATGTGGTTCCAGCTCCTCCCTGAAGGGTCCCCAAACCCTCTTTGCTCCCCTCTCTGACCAGACGCCCGTCTTTGGGACTTGGCTCCTTCCAAAGCCCTCACCTGCCCCCGTCGGCCTGCTGTTCAGGGGCTGGTGGCTTCTGCCTGTAGCCAGGATGCATGACTCCCACGGCCGCGTACTGCCCCCGCTGTGATTCAGCCTGACCCTGGGCTCTTGCATCTGGGCACAGCCCCTCCCAGACAGCCCCTTTCCAGGTTTACCATGGCCCAAAAGAGAGGTTGAATGAGTAAATGAAGGAATGGTGAATGGTCTTCACACAGCAAGGCCTTTCCCAAATGCCTAGGCAGAGTCATTTGCTCCATATTTACCTTCTTCTTAACTCGTATCACACACTCTTGACATCAATGTCCAGTAGTGGTTTAACAAACATCAATATTGCATATCAATTCCTCCAGGCCCTGTTTACTTTTCCATCCTCCTAACATTTACAACAATGCCTGGCACATGACAGATGCTCAATAAATGTCTTAAATCAGTGACTGTCACGTGACTTTGCGTTTTCTTGACCTAGGCTGTGATCCTCTTTCCACCTTCTGCATCTGTCTGTGCCTCTACGTCTTAGCTTAAGCTCTTTCTCGTTCCTTTCCTCATCATGATCTTTCAAGATTCCTCTGGCAGCATTTCTCTTAGGATTCTAGGCAGTAAGGGCCTCTGCTCTCTGTGAACTTTTCAAGGTCATTGGCCTTACATTTTTCTTCTCAAGTGTCCCCTGTCACAGCATCATACCTGGCACTCAATAAATAACTGTTGAATGAATAAATGGAGAAGGACTGACTAAATGCCTGAATTAATGAATGAATGTTTTTCTCAGAGCTTTTGGAAATCTCCCTGGTTATATAATGGTCACTATCCATCAGGATTGCTCTTACTTTCACTTTTCTAATTAATTTCCTCTTGCTGATCAGAATTAAGTCCAAAAGACCGATAAGTTTCTCGGTCTTAAGCCTTCTAGGAGTCACGGCTTCTCAGTGATTTTCAGAGCAGGGCACCTCAGGCAGCAGTAGAGGCATCTGCAGCACCATCCTTCCCCCAGTGGGCTTTCCCCTCCAGTGTCTGGCTCGTCTCTCCCATTAGGCGTTGTTGCAGTTCCTAACATCGCTGAACCCTCAGAGTTTTCCTCAAATCCTACTCAACTGCAAATGCAAGGGGACATGTACTCACGGCTTTTATTCTTGGTTTACATGCAAACTGGGACAAACGTGAAAATACTTTTTACTTTTTCTAGTTGAGTTCTAAAAAACATGTTAAATTTCCATTTTCTTCCTTAACTTGAGCTTATCATTTCTCCATTTCCGTTTCTTTCCTACTTTCATTCAACCACATCCTTTATTCTGGAAGTATATAGCTGATGAGGTGGGACACACAGAGGCCAGGAATGAAGAAGACGGAGAGGATAGGGAACTTTGGCCATTTGACAAGAAGTGGGTTTAAGAAGCTCTGCTCTGGAAAATAGTTGCAAAGAATATGGTATCCACTTATCTACCTTCCAGCTCAGCCTGTTTTCTTACCACCCATCATACTGAGGAAAAAAAAAGAGAGAGAATTATGTCCAAAAGAGTATTCCATTTCCCTCAGTTGCTTTATGGACCTTCTGGAACATGACTCTTCTATCCTTTCTCCACTTCCCATCCCCCCACAGAAGGTACAGTCCAGGTAGGCCAGATCACGATACAGTGAAAAACAACCCTCAAATATCAGTGACTTAAATAGCAAAGGTCTGGGTGACTCTCCAGGGCAGGGTCTTCTTCCCTGTAATGTCTTAGTGTTGCACCCCCGTATGAACGGGTGCTTCCACAGCCGCCAGAACAACAGAAGAGAGACAGGCGGAGGGTTGAGTGTGGCCAATTAAGTTGTTCTGCCAGAAGGGGGTGCACATCCCTTCTGCTCACTGGCCAACGCAAGTCACATAACCCCTCTTAATTTCTAGGGGTGGGGAAGTGCAGTGCCTCACATACTTAGAAGGCAGGAGACCTGATACCAGCGAAGAGGCGAAGAGGAGCGATGCCTGCCGCATCAGGATTAGGGTCAAACTCCAGCCTGCCGAGCCTGGTAGAGGTTCAGCTTGTGGCTGAGGAAAGCAGATGAGAAACAGAACAATGGGAATAACCCCACCCTAGATTTGAACTGAGACTTGGACTTCTCAGTCACTCTAATTACCATACCAGTCACTTCCTACGATTTCTGCCAGGACCTTCGCCAGGAGCCTTGAGTAATCACAGCTTCACAGACAGCACCAGGGAAAACTTTGTCAAACCTCTCTCAGGCCAGTGGTTTTCACTTCAGGTTTGTGGGATTGAGGCCTGGGACCTGAGGCCTGAGCTTCCTCCCCTGGGGTTCTCTCATCCAAACCTTCTCCCTGCTGAGTGGACAGGCCACAGATCAGGGACTGGAAGGAGATGGTTTGCTGGGTTGAGTCACCTCCCACAGCTCTCCCCCTGCTGCAGCCCTTCCCAGCCTCTCGCTCCTCTCTCCCTTCACCTCCATGGCTATCACTTCATTCTCCCCTCGCTTTCTTGGCCAAATGCTATGGTCTGAGTTTCTGAGGGTCAGTCTAGTGGCAGGGCCAGAAAGAGCAGGTTTGATCCCTGGTTTAAAAAGAAGGCGGAGGAGGAGGAGAAGGAGAAGGCCTTCCAACGAGGGCAAGACTGGCTAAAATTCTTGATTTGGCATTTGCTCCAGGGCCCCTTAAGGATTGCCCACCTGGTTCTTTCACCCAGCATTCCCTTGATTCTAACCTCAGCAGCCCTCCTAGCTCGAGCTGTTAATCTTTCTCTTAGGGTCCCCAGTGGTCTCCAGCCAACCACTCCTCCGGCACTGAGACCCACACTCACAGGGACAAATTCACTTTGTGTCCATTGTCCTAATACCTCGGATAGAACAGGGAGACCGGAGATCTCGCTTCTGCCTGCAGCCTTTCATCTTCCCGCCTGCTGCTGACATGAGCCTGGCAAAGGTCCTCTGTCATCCATGGATCCATGATCTCTTTACTTGCACCAGGATGCAAGGAATGGAAGGATCACCTCGTGCCTTTGAATACCACATGCTCTGACTCTCAAGTTTGCTGTCATGCTCAGAACACTCTACCACACTCCAGACAGCCTTCCAGACATCTCTGCTCGGGTGTATCACAGACGCTTCTATCTTAGCATCAACAAGACTGTTGGCCTTGCTCCACATGTGCTCCCCCCCAGTGCTTCCCATCCCCGTCACAGACACCTCTACTTCATGCCAAAAGCCTGCAAGTCATCTTTGGTCCCCTCCTCCCTCTCCTGCCACATCGACTCCATTACCAAGTCCTGTTAATTCTCCCTTCCGAGTGTATCCAGAATCCACTCATTTCACTTTTCCCCATCTCCACTACCACCATCCTAAGCTAAGCCTTCATCATCTCAGTGCCTGTTTGGCAACCCTAATCCGCTCCCCACAGAACAACCAGAGCAATCTTCTTGAGGTATAGGTTGGATTATGTTACCACCTCGCTTAAAATTTTCCATCTGTTCTCAAGAGAAAGTTCAAACTCCTGAGCACAACCTGGCCCTCAAGGCTTTGCATGGTCTGGTCCCACCTACCCCCTATCCAGTCTCACCCCAGCCATGTCAGTCAATCTTCATGTCTTTAAACAAAACAAGATCTTTCCTATCTTAGGGCATTTGACCTTATTGTTCTCTTGTCTAAAATGCTTTTTCCTGCACTTGTCCCCTGGCTAATGTCTTCTCATGCTTCAGGTTTCAAATGAAATGTCGCCTCCTCAGAAGGCCTTCCCTGTTTCTCAATCTAAATTGCGTCCTGTTGCTATTGCCTCACGTAGCACCTGGCACCTTCCCTTCATAACATTCTTGAAGTATGAAGTGATAAATGTGTGGATGACATTATTTAATACTTGGCTCTCCCACTAGATTGCAAACCCCAATAAGAAGGGACCATGTCTATTTAAGTCATGACTATAAACCCAGTGCCTCAGATGGTGCTTGGCACATAGTAAGTAATGAATCATTGGCACTACAGTTGGGCAACCTGAGGATCAGATTGGCCAGATGACCTGCAAGTGTTTGAGTGACAAGGCTCAGAGTACAACTCAGTTCTCCCAAAAGTCCCCTGTACTCTCCCTCCAATATTACCACCATATCATTTTTGCCACCATTGCCATCACCACCAACAAGGGACTGATTTCGTAGGATGGGGACATTGGTGGAGAAGAAGCCACAGAGAGAAGTCTGCCGCCTGACAAAGCCACCACGCCTCCCTTTCTGCCCCAGCCCTCCCCGGCTCCTCCCTGCACCCTGCATCCCTCCCATCATGACCAATGGGCCTTTGTTGGAAGAGTTTCCCGTTTGTCATGCTGCTCTTTCTTCATCAACCCAACTTTTCCCATTATTCCAGATCCTGTGGAAGGCTCATCTATTCCCAAAAGCCTTCTTCAGCTGCCAAGATCCAGAACAGTCTCTCCAGGGCTAAGCTGTTCTCTGGCTTCTTTGTGAATGTAGAGCTGTCCCTCCCTTATAGACTATGAGTCTCCAAGGATAAGGGCTGGCCCTCTGGACCTCCCACGGTGATGCCTGCTGTGTTCCAGGCACTGTCGGGATAGCAGGGATATCATAGGGAACAAGACAACATCCTTACCCTCATGGAAATTAGAGTCTAGTGGGCGCAGACAGTTGATAAATAAATGAGTAAATAAATAATATCACTTCTGGGAGTGAGAAGACTGTTGGGGAGGGCCTGATTTAGACCTGGGGTTCCTGTGAGGAGACGGAATCAGAGTAGAAACCTATGGGATGTTAGGGAACCAGAGTGGCCTGGGTAAGGCACGTGGAAGGAGAGATGAGCCTTTTCCAGAAGGGTCTCCTTTGTTTCTGAACCCAGGGATGTGAGGTTAGAGGAGGGATGGAGGGGAGAGCTTTGAAGGAGGTGGGAGAAGATAGTAAGAATGTCTCCTTCCTGTGGGTAAGGATGTCTTCTTCCCTGTTTATGCCACAAGTGGCCTAGAGCAGGTGGCCAACTCTGCCTTGGTAATTTATTTTCAATAATGTCTTTTCTTGGTGCCTAGCCTGAATCCATGCAGCTCCTACTCAGGTTAAATCTCTGCTTTTAGTGGGTGGAGTTGTCAGAGACAATTCTCCACAAGCCTGACGACCTCCTTCTCCCACGCTGCTCCCTGTCCGCCTCCCTCTAGCAGTGCTCATCACCGTAGAGGTCGAGACTCTACAGAATTCCCATTTCCTCCCCTGGGCAGGCCGGGTGAGAGCTGCTGATGTCCTTGTCTCTGGGGCAGGAAGAAAGACATCCCTGCCAAATGTTGGCCTCAAGGGGCCTTCTGGCCTTGCTCCTATCCCCCTGGTAAGTCCTGACACATCCCAAACCTGCACCAGGGCCAGGGCCTCAGTGCTCTGGCTGAGGTGCACATGGGTGAGTTGGGAGTATTTATTGCAAGGCGTTTGCTGTTTGTACGATCCCAGCCTGAGGACGGTTGAGGGCAATACTGAGGACCTGAAACATTCTCTACATTCAGAACAGTTCCCAGCCCCACTGGCCTCCCAGGCCTGTCCTGGAGGGACAGAGAGCAAAGGACCAGAGTGAGTCAGGGACAACTCAGAGGTAGAGACTGGGGTAATAGCAGAGCAGACATTTGAGAAATGCTTGATGCAGGGGTTGGGGCACCAAGGATGCTATGCTTTCCTGTCTAGGCCTCGGAGGGGCCCTGCACTCCCAGGAGGAGCACTAGTTCACCAAGAATAGGCACTGCTGGGCAGGTTGATGCTACTGGCCTGGAGAAAACTTTCGGCGCTACAGTAGTACAGTGGGGCCTGCCTGGAACAGAAGTGGAATTGACGTGCTCAGGTTGTAGCAGTATCCTTCAAGTTCATTATTTGCTTTTTTTAGGGTAAGTCTTCCCCCGTTTCTCCACCCTTGACTCTCAGCTTTACCTGTCTCAGCTTGGCTTTCTGGAACCATTTCTTCATCACTGACCTCCATGGGTGCCTTCCCAGGCTGGCCTCCACACCACTAGGGTCTCTGCTTCCCCCTGCTTATCTCTTCTGGGTGTTCTCCTCCTCATACTGCTTCAATAGCACCCTCACTCCCAACCCTGAGCTTGTGATAAGAATCCAGCATCTTCCTCTGACAGACACGACACACCGTGAGCAGGCCCCAACTTACTTGCTTCTCTGCAGTCTCTGAAGCCTCTTCATTAAAATACCATTTCTTTATCCTCAATGGGCAGGGGCTCAACTAGGACTGGCAACAGAGGTAAAGCCAGGCCTGGCCTTCCAGGAGCTGAGTGTGCTGGGAGAGGCACAGACCACATGCATCCCAGTTAGGGTCTCCCAGAAGCAGACCCTGAGAGAAGGATTTGGGTGACATATTTTATTTGAGAGGTGTTTCCAGGAAACCCCAGTACTGTCATGGGAACATGAGACAGGGAATGGAGGGCAGTCAATAGGTGCCCTGACAAGCCGGCTACCACTGTGGGAGACTAGAGTTTAATTCCACTGGGGATTCTCTCGAGGCCAGCATAAGACATTCACTCAGTTATTTCACTCAAGAATGAGGTAGCTGGTATTTATTGGTTGAGAGCTATTTTCAGGAGTGTTAATAACACATACTTCTAGCCTGCTACACAGAGGACAAAACTACTGGTAACCAGAGAAACCGTGGAGGAAAATAAGTGTGAGTGCTGTTGGTTGGAAGTTGAACGAGAATGCACTAAAATGGAAAGGGCAAGGGAATGTGGACACAGACAGCATCTGCTACAATGTGCTAAAGAGTTTGTTTAAAGGAGACAGAGATCAGGAATCGCTCATGGAGCAGTTCAATTTAATGTGGGCTTTAAAGGTTGGGTAAGGTTTTGAAAACCAGGAAGAAAAAGAGGCATTCAAGGAGAGGGGTCAGCAAGAGTAAGCTCATGAAAGAGAGACCACGGGAACAGTGGAATCTGAGAATGAGTGCTGGGCTGAGAAATTTTGTTGGGTGATATATAAACCATAGAAGGTGTGGGAAGACCAAAGCTCTGTGCATAAATGGGAAATGATGTGGCTTTGTCTGTGATGGAAGCAAGGCAGGCTTTAAGAAGAAGATGATGATAGAGATTTGGGTACATTGAATTTGAGGTCTCTGTGAGTCATCCCGGTGGAGATGTCAGGTAGGTGGTTCCACATAAGGGTCCGAAGCTTGGGTGAGAGGCCTGAGCTGGATTTGGAAATTCAAGAGTCACCTCCTTAGAGGTGGAGGTCAAAGCCATGGGATTGGTGAGAGCATCAGGGAGAGAAGGGAGTGAAAGAAGAGCCAAGGAGAGTATGAGGAAAAGTGGGAAAATATCTACACTTTGTAAATGGAGTAAAGGAAGAGATGTAAAGTAAAGAAACAGATGAAGAATCAGCAGAAATCAAGAATCCAGAGGAGGAAGTGCTCAAGTGAGGAGTCGAGGAACAATAAAAATTCTGCCAAAGTCAAGATGGACAAGGGCCATAGACGTAGCAGTTCAGAGGTTCACTGGTGACCAGAGCAGAAGTGGTCTTGGGGTACAATGGGAGGGGAAGTCTGAGAGTAAAGGGTCCTGAATAGGAGATGTGGTCCACCAATCTTTCAAGAACCTTTGTTTTGTGATTAAGTTGAGAATTAGAGCATTAGCTGAAGGAAAGCATAGATCATGGAAAGCATTTTTTTTTAAATATGGAAGGAGGTGGCATTTTAAATATATATATATATATTTAAAAATAAAAATATAAATATATGTAAAAAGTGAGAGAGAACCTAGGTCGTGGCATCTGCTAAACTTAAAATTAAGGCCTATCCTGAAACTTGTTAGCTGTGTGAGTTTGAGAAAATTATTTAACCTCTCTGAGTCTTTGTTTCCTCATTTGTAAAAATGAGGATAATAATATTTGTCTTTAGGATTGCTCTGAGAGTTAAATGGGATAATGCTTATACAGTGTTCAGCAGAGAGCCTGTTATCTTTAAAAAACATTAATTTCTCTCTATTTCTGTATTTTTCCATCACGTAAAAGAGGTTGGTTGGATTTCCACCACAGTAAGAGGTCATGTTTTAGATGGTCTCATAATATATAGGGGTTTCTAAAACTCAGAAATTAAGAAACTTGAGTTTTAATGATCGCGTGAAAACAGGAGAGCAAACGGGGGCCCATGAAAGTTAGGGAGTTGGAATTTATCATCCTTCATAATGCCAGGATCTTGAGATATACCCTTTGTGCAAGAACAGAATAGAATGATATTCAATTACTTACTTTCTGTGTCTATGATTTAGATTTGGAAAAAAATTAACCTCTGAGAACATTTAACCATTCACCCGCCCTCATGCAATTTTTGGCTTCATGTTTACACTCCTTGTAGGATCTTCATGAAAAGCAGTTCCACCCAGTGATATCCTTAGGACGCTTGGCAGAAACAAATACAAAATTCTTGAAAAATAAGTACCCAACCCAGACAGCACTAGGTTCCCAATAAATAAAGACTCTGAAGATGAAACTCAGAAGGAAAGAATTCTGTCATGAGCAAGAGTGAGTAAGCAAAACAAGTAGTTGATTAGATTCTTGAAAATTCAGATAAGAGAACTATCAAATAGATTATTGTTAGTGGTGTCGAGTCAATTCTGACTCCTAGCGACCCTGTGTGCAGCAGAGCAGAATCCTGCCCAGTCTTTTGTGTTATCCTTTCACCTTCTGGCACTATATCAGACAATGCTCCTTTGCTATTTACAGGGTTTTCATGGCCAATTTTTTTGGCAGTGGGTGGCCAAGTCCTTCTTCCTAGTCTCTCTTAGTCTGGAAGCTCTGCTGAAACCTGTCCACCATGAGTGGCCCTATCAGCATTTGAAATACTGGTGGCATAGCTTTCAGCATCATAGCAACATGCAGCCACCACAGTATGACAACCAACAGACATGAGATGTGGTTCCCTGACTGAGAAATAAGCCTGAGCCACGGTGGTGAGAATGCCAAATCTTAACCACTAGACTACCAATCAGATAGATACTGTAAAATAAACTTTTTGTGTGCATGTGAAAAAGATTGGCCCTGAGCTAACTTTTGTTGCCAATCCTCCTCTTTTTGCTTGAGGAAGATTGTCACTCAGCTAACATCTGTGCCAATCTTCCTCTATTTTATGTGGGATGCTGCCACAGCATGGCTTGACAAGGGGTGCTAGGTCTGCATCCAGGATCCGAACTTGCAAGCCCCAGGCCAGTGAAGTGGAGTACGTAAACTTAACTACTATACCACAGGGCCAGCCCCTAAAATAGACATTTTAATTATCAAAGACATAAAATTACATATATGAGAAAAGAACAAAAATGCTCTTTCTTTAAAAAAAAAAAGATCAGATGAATTTGAAAAATAACCAAGTACAACTTCTAGAAATGAAAAATAGAATTATCAAAATTAAAAACTCAATGGATAGGCATATTGAATAAAGCTGAAGAGAGGATTAGTAAACTGGAAGACAGTTCTGAGAATATTACCCAAATTGCCTGACAGAAACACATATGGAAACTATAAATGAGAGTTTAAGAAATGTGGAGGGTAGAATGAGAAAATACAACATGTTTCTCATGGGGGTTTCTCAATGGGAGAACAGAGAATGGGGAAGAGGCAATATTTGAAGATAACAGCTGAAACTTTCCATGTTCTTGGTGAAAGACAAGACTCATATTCAAGAAATAGCAACCTCAAAGAGGATATATAAAAATAAATGCATATCTAGACACATCATAGTGAAATTGCAGGACCCAAAAGATAACAAGGAGATATTAAAAGCAGCCAGAAGAAAAAGTACAGACTTTTCACTAGCAACAACAGAAGTCAGTTGACAATTGGATCATCTTCAAAACAATGAGGGTAATTGTTAACTGCAATTCTATACCCAGCTAACATATAATTCAAAAGTGAGAATGAATAGTACTTTCATAAAGACAGAGACAGTATACTTACTATGCACAGGCTGTCACTAAAAAGAAACTACAGAAAGGTGCCTTTCAGGAGGAAAGAATTTGAACTTCTTAGTAATGGGATTGGAGAAACTATAATCAGCAAAGAAATTGATCAACATGTAGGTAAATCTAAACAAGTATTGATCCTATAAAACAATAATCATTGTGATGATTAACTCTGAGGTATTACATAAGTGGGAATGAAATATTGGAAAATAACATGTTAATATAAGTTTGGGTGTGCTTGGTCCCTGTACTATTTAGAAAGAGAGTAAACAGGTTGAGTAACTTTAGACTTTGTTACCTAGTAACATAAAAGAATGTAAGTCCCATAAAAACAGAAATAAATGTGTATCTTTCAGATAAGATAAATGTGTATTTACCAACTCTGGGCTGCCTACTTTTAGGCTTCTCTCACAGGGGAAAGTAAGCAGTTTTTTTATTTAAGGCATTGAAGTTGGCTCTCTAGTAGGCATTGTCAAATTTAATAATTGCTTAATAATATTTCTCCATCAATATACCATAAGATCCACTTGGGAAGGGACAATTTCTATCTTGTCCCCTCCTATATTTCAAATTTGGTGCAGTGCTTGTACAAATTGGATTCATGTAACGAAGGAAGGGAAGGTAGAAGAAAAGGAAGGAAGGGAGGGGAGAGGAATGCTCTCTGTAGACTCTTAACTATCTGGACCATCATAATCAGAGAGTTTATTAATGGATCCGTGTCAGCCTGAAGAAAGATTTTAGTGTTTAATCTATTCTGGTCCCTGTGTTCCTTAGTATTTTCATCAATAGTTTGTTTGAGAATAATGACTGGATGATAATCAATTTCTCAGATGCTATAACTATTAACAGGAATAACTAATACATTAGGTGATACAATCAGGACAAAAAAAATCTCTTTTTTTTTTAAAGATTTTATTTTTTTCCTTTTTCTCTCCAAAGCTCCCAGGTACATAGTTGTGTATTTTTAGTTGTGGGTCCTTCTACTAATGGCATGTGGGATGCCGCCTCAGCATGGTTTGATGAGAGGTGCCATGTCCGCGCCCAGGATCCAAACCGGCGAAACCCTGGGCCGCCACAGCAGAGCATGCAAACTTAACCACTCGGCCACGGGGCCGGCCCTAAGACCAAAGAAATCTTGACTGGCTATGGTAGGCAAAATAATGGCCCCCCCAAAAAACGTCCAGGTCCTATTCCCTGGAACCCATGAACATGTTACCTTACACAGCAAAAGGGACTTTGCAGATATGATTACATTAAGCACACTGAGAAGGGGAAATTATCCTGGATTATCCAGCTGGGCCCAATGTAATCACAAGAATCTTTTGAAGAGTCAGAGATGGAGACAGGATGATGGAAGCAGAGTCAGAGAGAGGTTTGAAGATGCTACACTGCTGGTTTTAAGGAATGTGGGAAAGTTCTAGAAACTAGAAAAAACAAAGAAACTCATTTTCTCTTAGTGGCTCCAGAGGAATGCAGCCCTGCCCACACCTTATTTGAGCCCAGTGAAACCCATTTTGGACCTCTGACCTCCAAAACTGCAAGATAATAAATTTGTGTGGTTTTAAGCCACCAAGCTTGTGACAGTTTTTTATAGGGGCAATAGGAAACTAGTATGTTGGCTGAAATTATAAGATGGTCTAACAAAGTTAAGTATTTAAAAATATAGATTTTGGGGCCGGCCCAGTGGTGCAGTGGTTAAGTGCACACATTCTGCTTTGGTGGCCTGGGGTTCGCCGGTTCAGATCCCCGGTGCAGACATGGCACCACTTGGCAAGCCATGTTGTGGTGGGCGTCCCACATATAAAGCAGAGGAAGATGGTCATGGATGTTAGGTCAGGGCTAGTGTTCCTCAGCAAAAAGAGGAGGATTGGCAGCAGATGTTAGCTCAGGGCTAATCTTCCTCAAAAAAATAAATAAATAAAATAGAATAAAAATGTAGATTTAATGCAAAATTCTATATTGAGCTCAAAGAAAACAACCAAATCCAGATTGCCAGGATATAGGAGATTACTTTAGAATGTGTAAAGGGTCTGAGAATTTTAATTGACTACAACGTCAGTAGGAAACAAATAAACAAAGAGTTGCAAAACAAACAAACACACATGCGGGCTTGTAACGGAGAAATAGAAGCACCGGGTTATCACTGAGAGGGGTCCTGTGAGGTCCACACCACCGTTGATGCAGAGTGCGCAGCCGTGGGTTCAACGCTTTAAAAAGGATGTTGACAAACAGAAAGGACATCTAGATGGGGAGGTATCTAAAAAATGCGTTTAGGAAGGAAGAAACTAGGTTTGAAAACTTTATCAAAATAAGAGAAAATCTAAGAAGATTCTCTGTGGTCTCTGTGGGTAGAACTGAAACCAAAGAGCTCCAAGGGGTCACTTTCAATTCCACACAAAGAAGAAATCTTTCATCCCCCAAGTGGGGCTGACATAGGATGGATTTCTTTGGAAGTATTCCGGGATTCCTGCCCCTAGGTGTATCTGAACAAATCCTGGATGAGTCTTTTTAAGGTCCCTTCTGGCCCTCAGAGACTGTGCCCTTTGAATAGGAAGTGAATTAGATATAAGGTCACAGAAAGAAGAGAGATGACTCTACTTTCTCACCCAGCTCTCTCACCTCCATCCAAGCCACAACTGCAGAAAGAAACCTAGACAGTTAGAATTCTGACTCCATCTTGGAAAACCCAAAATCCTGTTAATAAAGAAGAGGACTTTGAGTCCTTGCCAGGCAATTCATCCCCACCCCCACCTGAAGTCTCCCCCTCACCAAACAGCAACACAACAAAACAAAAGCCTGTAATTACATCAATAGTGCTTCTCCCAATCAAGAAAGTCTTAGAATTCAGGAAATGTAGTATTTTCTGGGCTCTTGTGCCAGTTCTCAGGAAAAGAAAAAAAAATGGAGCACCCAAATGAGCAGCAGTGTCCCATTCCTCACAGAGCCCAGCTCCCCCCGACCATGAAGAAGGAAGGCCTTCCCCCAGAGCCCCCCTCCCTGGAGTACTCTGCGCCCATTCCCTCAGGAGCCCCAGTCCTATGGGGGAGGCATGGGGGAACTTCTTTCCCAAAATGAGACATGGCTCTTGACCTCAAGGATGCCTCATGGCTCTGCCTTCTTCTTGCTGGGTCCCAGCCTTAACATCTGCATGGGGAGGGGTCAGATGAGGGGCACAGTTTGATGAAAGGGTAGACAGCCCAAGCAGGATCAGCACCTATTTCAGGTTCCAGGGAACAGAGGGCCCTTGGGTGCAGAAGGGGTTCCAGGCGGGGTGTGGGGTGAGGGGTGGAGCAGAGAACACATCCTTCCTGGAATGGACTTGAAGCCACAGATTAGTCGTTTCAGTTCTACACATGGCATCCCCCACTATCACCAACTTTAAGGGAATTTCCACCTCCCCTTTGCCCCCGGGTTCACCCTCCACCCCTGCCTAGTCCCCAGGACGGGTGGGAAGGGAACTGTGGAAATTCCCTTTTCAAGAACATAGGGGTGACCTAGAGAGCAGAGGGTGGTGGAAACAAAGGGAATTCTGAAAATTGAGAAGGACCCCTTGGCTTCCTGTCCCCTACTTTCATCCTCAGCCAGGACATCCTCTGAAAGAAGGAGGGACTCACCAGACCCATCTGCAGGTGTTGAATTTTCCCAAGGCCTCAAGTCCACCCTCCTCCAGTCCCCCAGCCAGCCCATCCCACTGGGGAGTCAGAAGGCCCAGCCTACAGCTGGGTTGTGCAATCAGCAGTCCAGATGTGGCTAAGTCTCTGGCTTGCAGCAGCTGTCTCTGTCATCACCCAGGGCCTATGGCCTTCATTTCACCCTTGAGCTGTATTCTAGCAACATTCCTGCCCCCATCCCAGACAGGCCCCACCCCAGCCACTATCCTGCTCTAGAAGCAACAGAAAACCCTTGGCAGCTAAGAATCACAGGCCCAGCTCAGCCATACAATGCTGTGCCACCAGTTGAGGAGGCCTTACCCTTCCTGAGCCTCAATAGACTTGCGCTAAAGCTTGGGCCCTAAGTTCTCACTGAATTTTCTCCTCAGTCATGAGGACCTTGAGTTTAATGGTGCATTTATTGGCTCCCCACAGAAACTGGATAAAGTATAAAATCTCTTTTATTGCCCTTGGGTATTCTAACCAGGGCAAGGTCACATCTCATTCTGCAGCTACCATGACCACTGTTTTCATGAAAACTTGGGTGTGGCCAATCATCAGGGCACCAGCACTGATTCTTTGGTTTCAAAATTGGCGTTCGATCAGACTTACAACAACCTCAGCCTACTCTCTGCTTCATACAGGACTTCCTGCTCAGAGCAGATGCACTATAGTTATTTGCTAAGTGGAGAAATGAAATAAAGATTCACAGAGATGGAGCGAGTTGCCTAAGGTCATACAGCAAACTAGTGGCAGATGCAGGGTTAAAGCCCAGGTGTTGGGCTCTGGAATCAGACTCCTTTCTCCTGCACCTTACTCTCTGACTTCATAATTGTGATGGTAGTAATGGTGGTGATAGTGGTAGTGAAGACGGTGGTGGTGATGGTGGTGGTCACAATGGTGATGGTGGTAATGATAATAATGATGGTGGTGGTGATACTGGTGGTAAGGACTGTGGTGTTAGTAATGATGGTGATGGTGGTAATAGTGGTGATGATGGTGGAAGTGATGGTTTTGGTTGCAAAGATGGTAGCAATGATGGCAGTGATGGTGGTGATGGTGGTGATGGTGGTGATGATGTGGTTAAGGTGGTTATAGTAGTGATGATGGTAATGATGGTGGAAGTGATGGTAATGATGGTGCTAATGCCTTGATGAGGAAATGAAGATGAATCCCCCTTCTCTCAAGGCATTCTCTTTAGGAATGCATAGCTCATTCCAATAATTTTGGCTCTAATATTCAACTTTGGAATGATTCAGAATCTGAACTCTTACTCTAATTTTCCTTCAGCAGCAGAAATCAAGCCTTGTGAGGCAGTCATAAAAATGCGCTGCTTCGAAATTTTGCTTTGAGGAGCATATAGAAAGATGGCTCCAGCTGCTGCCCTCCTGGATCCACTCCAGCATTTGTGTGGAGGCCATGCTTCCCAGGGGTTACCCCAGCCGATGACAGAGCAGAGCAGGGGCATAATGCTGGCCCATTCCTGGAGATGCAGGACTCTTCAACCAGGTGACGTTGGCTCAAGGACTCCCTGTCAGACTCCTGACCATGGCTGAGACTTTCTTGGAACTGCACTGCAGTCTCAGACTCTTCCTGCCCAGTCCTCCTTCCTTCTTTCTCTCCTTCACTGGGGGCAGACCTGCACTGCCATCTGAAGGCTCTCCTCATCTTTATCTCCCTCTCCTTTATCCTTCGCAAGTGTTTCCCCCAATAAATCATGTTTACTCATGACCCAAACCAATAAACTTGAGTGATCTAACTGGGTAATACCATTCTGGTGAAAATTTTCAAAAGTAGATAAAACATTTTAAAATAAGACAGATTTTCTTCTGTGACTTACAGTCTGTCTCTGAGGACAATTCCAGGCTGGAATGTGTTGTGTGCTTTGAGAAGTGAACTAAAGTTTTCCTTTGGAGGATTAAATCCTTGCTAAGGAACTTGAAATAGAGTGGAGAGAAGGGAGGAAGGCAGGGGAGCCACAGGGCAAAGACTGAGACAGAAGTAAGCTTGATATGTTCCAGGGATGGTGAGTGGCCCCAAATGACTCAAGCGGAGGAGAAACGGCAGCTGAAAGGAGGAGGGAATGAGGTAAGGATTTGGAAGCCAAGGAGAGGACTCAAGATTTGATGAGACAAGAAAAGAGGTGACACAGAAGACTCTGGATAGGGCAGGAAGTGGCATTATAGAGGCAAAGAGGGCTTGCAAGGAAGAGACCATCTGAGGCTGCGGGGGTCATTGAGCCAAGAAACGATGAGAGTCGGGTTGAAAGAGTGGATGTAGCGTCAATGCAAAAAACAGGTTGGGAAAGAATGAATTCGTCTTGTCACCTCACTGGACATGACATTAAAGAGGAGGTGGGGGACCTCGGGGGTCCCAGTCTGCAGAGTAGACTGGTGGTACCTCTGACAGAAACAAGATGGTTGAAAGGAGTGATGTCCTGGAAGGAAGATTATGAATTGTTTTGGGTCATGTTGTTTCCAGTAGTCATGTCCACCAGGGACTTGAAAATGTGGGCCTAGAGTTCAGAAAAGGCTTTGGACTGGAATGTGGGCTTCAAAGGCAAAGGAGCAAATGAGCTCTCCTCCAAGGGTGGCTGAGGGCGTGCTACAGATGCTGCACTGGAGAAAGCAGAGCTTGGGAAGTACCCACAGTGGTGGCAGGGAAGGATGGAGTGGAGCCGACAGTAGAGAGGGGGTGAGCAGGGAGGCAGGAAGATGAGAAGGGCAGAGTCCCCTATAGCCAGAGGAGTCCTGAAGGCTGGATCTGATACCCCATGTACCCTCCCTAGCCTTCCAGCCTGAGGGGTGCTGATGTTGGCCCTGAAGGGAAGTGGGGACAGGCATCTGGGAGTTTCTCACAATCTCAGAGAAACTCTCCTCCAGGGTCATGCCCGAACAGAGGGGTGACATTCTGGCAGCGCTCGAGTGTGTTGAGCCTGCCACAGGCTGCTCCTGTGGTCCAGTGGACACGTCGCTCTCCTGGGGTCAGCGCCGGGGCGGCAGCAGCCTCCGTGTGAGGTGGTGGTGCTGGCATCTGCTTCCCTGGAACAGGGACTAGGAAAACAGATGACCTCAGGCTGAAAGCTCTTAGAATCGTTGCTCAGAAGAGGGCGGAAAAGACGAGGCTAAAAATACATGCAGACCCAAATTCCCTACCTCTCCGGAAAAATTCCAGGCAGAGTGTCCTACAAATGTGCCTGATGCAGGCCCTGCAGGCGGCCTTCCTCACCAGCCTTGTCAGCTGCTCTTCTCTGGCTTGCACACCTGCCCTCCGCCCAGGCCTGGCTGCTCTCCATCCCTGGTGCAGGCTGGGCTCTTTCCTACCTCCCAGCTTTTCCTACATTCTCCCCTCCACCTAATGCACCCCTCTTCTCCTCTTGGCTTATCCAAGACTTGCCCAGGACTCATCTCAGATCCCCTCGAACCTCCTCCAGGGAGCCTCCCAGGCCACCAATGCCTGGACCGATTGTCCCTCTTCCGAGCTCCCCTGGGCGAAGAACCTGAACCTCATACTCAACCATTGAATGATTGTCTTTCCCTCAATTTCTGAAGGTTAGACTGATGTCTTATAGCCATAATAGGATCTTCTTAATGGGCAGGGAAGGGCTGCTGTATTTTTTCCTTTTCTTCTATCTCCAAAAGCCCTCAGTATAAAATTTAGGCAGAGGAGGTGCTTAATAAATGTTTGTGATCAACTTAATAAATACGATGACCTCATTGATTTACATATACTCAGCTTCTTAGGGCTGGGAAAGAGAGGGTAGTGAGGGAACTGGAGGGTATGAAGAACAGTAGACAGGGACCAGGAGCTTTATTCCAGTGTGTGTGCATGTGTGTGTGTGTGCGTGCACGCACAAGCACCTGCTCTTGTGTATGACGTGCCCTCTGTATTAAGCCAAAGGAAAGAGTTAGAATGTTTAGGATTCCTGAGTAACTGCTGGGGTTCTCAAGATGGTCCTGGACACCCCGAGGAGCCAATGACCCCACCATTTGTGCTATAACTTCCTGGGTCCTGCCCTGAACCTCCCACTGGGCTGGAGATCAGGGAGCTCTGCTGGCCCAACTCGAGCAGAGGCTTCGGTGCGGGTGCCGCAGCGGTGACTGATTTCTGTTCTTCAGGAGCAGGGGCAGGACACGTGGAGTCAAGGGTGTGGCTAATGGCTGACATTTTCCCTGTAACTGTACCTTTGCTCTTCTCTCACTTCCCTCTCCTTCCCGCTGCCTCTGTCCAACGGACTCGCTCCTATTCTGGGAGCCTCTGAACTACAGAAGCCCTGAGCCTAGCGTGAAATCTGACCCTCAGTTACCCGAAAGCTGCAGGTGGATGGAAGAAAGGGCGAGAGAGAAGGAAGGAGGATGGAAGAAGAAAATAAGTTTTCAGATTTAAAACTTCTGGCAGAAGAACAGCAAAGAAAAAAAATCAGGAGTCAAATGTGCAGACTTTCTGCAGCACAATTTGGTGTAACTGTGGTGCAGCATCAGCACAGGGCCTCGCAAAGACAGCAGCCATCTCAGGTTTAGCGGACTATAGATGAGAGTCAAAACAGGAAACATTAAACCTTTTGACGTGCTGGAGAAGGGCACGAGATTCTGCCCCCCACAATTCAGCTTGACTCACGGAGGGAGTGATGCCCACCCCAGCTTCTCTCCAACCCGGGGAATGTCAGGGGCAGCAATCTGGACTGTCTCCTTATCTCCCTCCCCTCTGCTCCTCACTAGGCCGGTTGCCGATCTGGTCAGAGTTGGACACTCCCCTGGCCAGGTTTCAGTGGGTGGGCTTACTCAGGTGCCACCTTCTCCCCTCTTTCACTTCCTGGGACTCCACTTTCCCAGGCTGGCGGGTCAGCCTCCTGCCTGCTCTCACTTCCTGTGCTATAACATGGCTCCCAGAGGCAAAGGCAGCCGCATCTGCACAGCTTTCCTGTGACTGGGTAGACCAGGTGTTCCCAGCCTACAGAGGAGTGGGGAGGTGGATGCAAATTCTGCCCCATAGGACTAGCCCGCGAAGACATGAGCGACTTGGGAGCAGGAAGCTCCCCTGGACTTCCACGCAGAGCCTCCTGTCCAGCCCAGCTTATCGGAGCCGTCCCACATGGGAAGATGATGGGCATTCATCCAGAGATTAGAAAGCTATTACTTTGTTTCTCTTTCAGGTTTTATCCTTATGTTCAAGACTCCCTTGGCAGGAAAGCTGGCAGGAAGGGAGGTGAGCAGCGGGATTCAGGCCCCAAACCTCCCTGGGTCCCCTAAGAAGGAGCCAGCACAGCAGTAAACCAACAAAGATGCTAAAGATGCCATATTCGAGGTCACAGTTTCCCCACGTTCTGTCCATTCCATAAAGTTCTGCTCATGGGGCAGTGTGATAAGGTGGGAGAACAGGCTCAGAGATAGGAAACTGGTTTCATCCGGTTCTGTCCCTGAGAGACTCCTTCCTCCTCCACAGCCTCTGTTTCCTCATGCGCAGAATGAAAAGCTGGATCTAGAAGACCCTAGAGGCCCTCACAACCTCTCATGTTAGGCAGCTTTATAATCGCAGTTCGGTTTAATGCCTGTAGCTTTGTGTGGAGGACAGAAGCTGAAGGAACTCAGTGGTGGAAAGGTGGGGTTAGGAGAGAAAACGCACATGTGTGAACCAACTGGAGGCAAATGCTGGGCCGCATTTGATTGAGTGCCTGAGTGAGTGGATCAGACTGGCAGTGCCTGGCTTGTGGGCTGGGACTCTTGCAAGGGAGCTGTACATCCACATGCCCTACAAGCATCAACCGAAGGCCATATAAATAGTACAACTTGCATGTATATGTGTCACTATTTTTCAAATCATCGATGCTGCTGTCACGGATGAAACACAGATTCACTCGAAATTGGCCCTGAGTGCAGACTGCCTTTGGGTTACTACGCATTTTCTCAAACAGCAGACCTTATAAAGACAAGTGCTGTTTACAGTGAAATAAAACGATATCTGGGCTCTCCTTTAAAATCCCCAAGGGAAAAAAGGCAGAGAGTGGATGAAACCTGGAGAAAATGTTAATAATTCCGGAAGCTGAATGACGAGGACATGGTGGGGGGGGGGGGGGGGGGGGCAGCTATTTACACTGTTGTCTCTACTTTTGTTAAGTTTGAAATTTTCCATAATAAAATGTTTTTTAAAAAGTATAAATGTTCTTATGTGGTCATTCATGGAATCTTTTGACATTAGAAAAGGGGTTCTTTGTGGAAAGCTGTTCACAATACATTGTTGAGTGAAAAAAAGAAGTTATGAAGCCATATGTAAGTATGACTTCAATTCTTTTTCTTTAAAAAAGTGTGAATGTGTGTGGGTAAAAAAAGTCCTTCCTTTCAGATGCTCATGAAGGTTTAAATGGTGGTCACCTCTAAGTAGAAGGAATGGGGCCATTTTTATTTGTTTTATTTTATTTTATTTATTTGTACCCAATAAACCTATTTTCCTTTTGTTATCAGCCCCACATATTATTTTTTAGAAGTTTAGAATAACTACTCTGAGATTCAAAAAGGCTGAGAGGTGCTCATTTAGGTGCTCATTTAGATTCTCAGGAGCTGTGGGAACTCAGACCTCAGGCAGATGGGCGTGGGTCCCGGCCTTGGGAAGCTGTCATGGCGGACCGCCTTGCACTGGGTCTTAAGGATGGGCAGGATTTAGAAATCCCGAGGCGGTGGGAGGGTGTTCCAGGCAACACAAAAATAAGTACATCCTGTCTTGAGACAGTGGCCTTCCCAGAGCAAGGGTGAGCCCAGAGGCCAGGGGGCTGTGAGGGGTGTGGAGCAGAGATGGAGGGGCTGGGTGGGGCATGGCCCTGAAGAGCCATGGGGTTCTGGGAAAAGAGGAGCCTGAATGTCTGGCTAAAAATTGTCCTGGGTATGTGTGTGAGTGTGCACGTGCGTATTAACTGTGGCATTCAGAACAAGGGATAATTGGAAAAACATGACCAATGCTGAGCCACACGCATTTGGGGACATGTGGCTTCAGTTCTGGGATTGTTTGTCATTCCTTATTTCAGGAAAGCAGGAAGACAAAAGATGGAGCGTCGAACACAACGAAGACTCAGATGTCACCAAGGAGTCAACATGGGGCCAGGACTGAGGCCTATCAGCATCCACCTCTTGGAACTACCACCTACCCCAAGACCAGCCCTACCCCTGGGCTGTCCAGATGCACAGTGCCAGCTGCCAGTCAGGACCCAGTGCAAGCTTTCGCACACTGGGAGAGGGAACGCTGGCACCTTCCCAAGGGTTTGCCGGAAGGGAGCTGGAGGGGCAGCAGGACGGAGAGGAAGAGGCTGCATTACAGGCAAACTGGAGACAACCCGGGAAACTCCCAGAAACCCCAGCACAAACTGCGGAGAGAGCCTGCGTGATCCATAGAGGCCTACATGACCTCACGAAGGCCCAGCGGCTGCTGGCTTCCAAAAGCCGGGGAAGTTGATAGCGGTCATCTCTGCACCTCTGTGTCCTTACTGGCAACTGAAGCAGAGGCACAGGGGCAGGGGCGAGGGGCTCAGGTCAGACCTCTAGGGGACGTGGAAAGGGCAGAAGACCTTAGAGCATTCAGAAGCTAGGCTGGGCAGGTGGACATCTGCTGGCATCACCTGCCTGGGCACAGCCATTCAAAGCCCCTTTGAGCAAGGTGATGGGGAACAGACTTGCTAACTGCTCGCATCGGGCTTCTCTGAGTTGCCTTCACTCACTCAGATGTTGGAGACCTTGACTCTTCACCTAATGTATAGAATCTTGGCATTTTAGGACTGCATGCAACATCATTCTCCCTTGCTCTAACCTTTGCGAGAACACTGAACACGGTGCCTGGCTCTGAGTAAGGGCTCATTTACAGTCCCCATCTCAACCGTGCATCCCAGGAGGCCTGGGTGGCAACCTTCACCAGGAATGCAATAGCTTCCTCCTTGCTATTCCAGCCAAATCCCTTTCCCTTCACTCAGCCCAAATACGGTTGGACTTTTTCAAAGTGTTTACTAGGAAACTAAGAAAAAAACAAAGCAAAACTGAAGGCAAGTGGCGGAGGCTGAGGAACTATTACAGAATTCCAGAATTTACCAACAATCTTGGGTCAAAGCAGCCAACCCAAATCCCCCAGGATTTTTTTGTTTTTTTTGGAGACATGCTTCTTAGTTCTTATTCTTATTTTATTATTCTAATCCTCATTCTCATTACTATTTTTTGCTAATATTGTTGAGCATATGCCATGTGCCAAGCACTCTGCAATGTGATCAAGCATCGTTTTATCAGGCTCAATCAACATGTTCATATATCATTTTATCAGGCACAGAGGGGTTAAATAATTTGCCTGCATTCACTCTTTTGTGGCAGGGATGGGAGCTGAAACCAGGCTGTTTGACCCCAAAACCTGTGTCTTGATTACCCTCTGCCTTGCCTCTTTCTGGCCATGTGTCTACATCTCTCTTTGCAACAGAAGGCATCTAAGGTCGGGGGCCCAGCCAGGGTGCACATGTGAACCTTGGGGCCCATTTCTGGTCCAGGCCAACTTTGTGCAGAGGCTCCTGACACTGGCTATGAGACAGTTTGCAACCTCAAGACAAATGAGGGGACAACTGTGCATTTCTGTAACTTCTTTTTCTTATGGATCTCAGGTGTACAAAGTTACAGTAATACCGATCTTACTTCATGGCGAATTATCATCATTGGTTCATACATGGCCCTCTTTTATTTTTTATTTATGTATTTGTTTATTTGTAAGAAACTGAACATCCACAGACCACCACTCAACATTACAGATAACTTACAACTACTTATATTCCTCTCCCATCCTGTGCCCTGATCCCACCTCTCAGAGTAACTATGCTGAGTATCATATTTTTCATTCTCTTAAAAAATTTTTTTAATTTAAAAAAATGTAGTTTTATCTACTATGTATGTACATTTGGATTATGTGTGGGTACCAGAATCTTTGGAGATATCTTTATTTTACTCAAAATGATGCTACCAAGATTCATCAATGTTATGGTAGATATAAAAACAAATAAATAAATTTATGAAGATTTCTTTCTTTTTTTTTTGCTGAGGAAGATTCATCCTGAGCTAACATCTGTGCCAATCTTCCTCTATTTTATATGTGGGTCACCGCCACAGCAGGGCCACCTATGAGTGGTATAGGTCTGTACCTAGGAACCAAACCTGGGCCGTGGAAGCAGAGTGCACCAAACTTAACCACTAGGCCATGGGGCTGGCCCCTACTAAGACTCTTAATCACCTTTGCATCTGATATATCTTGTAGCATTGCTTGAATTTAGTTCTCTTCTTAAAAGATACTTCAAAAAGTCTTCAATGTGGGTCTTTTGTGGCTGGTCATCCAAGCCCTTGTATCACAAAGAATATTTTTATTATGCACCGTCATTCAAATGACAATCTGGTCAGATAGAAAATTCTTAGTTCCAGGTTTTTCCTTCAATATTTAAAACATATTATTTCATTGTCTTTTTGCTTCTAGTGTTGCTATTCAGAAGTCTGCTGTCCACGTGACTCTTATTCCTTTGTAGCCATTCACTTCTTTCTCTCTGGAAGCTTTTAAAATGTTCTTTTTGCCTTTGATATTCTTAAAATTTGCTAGAGTGTATCTAGGGGCTGAGGTTTTCCTTCTCTCTCCTATTTGCACTTTATCAATTCTTTTTATCTGACTTTTTTTTAAAATTTCTGGAAAATATTCCTATTAGTCATCAAATATATTCTTCTTCTTACATATTTTTATGTTCTTCTGGGACTCCTTTTATGGGATGTTAGCACTTCTACTCCCATCCTCTGTATTCCTTAACTTTACTAGTATATGTTCTGTTTCTTTATCCTTTCCCACTATGTTCTGGGAATCTTCCTCAATTTGATCTTCCAGTTCACTAATTTGTTCTTCAGCTGTATTCATCCTGTTAAGTTAATCTGTCATGTTCTTTATTTCAACTATTATGTTTCTCTTATACAATATTTTCACTTAGTACTTTTTAAGATTTTTTTGTTCTTGTTTCATATTGCATATTTTGTGCCCTATTTCCCTAAATGTGTTTAGCTTATTTTAAGTTTTTGATCTATTTTTCTAAAACTTGTGCTTCAGAAGGAATGTGTAGTCCAGTTGTGGTTTTCCTCTTGAGGTGGTGGCACTCCCTCAGGAATTTAGTTATTTTGGGACATATTCTCCAGGGGCCTTAGCTACTCTGAGAATGCATAGAAGGGAAGGGTGAAGGCCACACCCTAGTCATAAGGCAGAGAGCCCCAGGCACCTTTTTGCCATTATACTACAAAGCAGCTCCTCACATCAAGGGGATACAATCTCCCTGGAGGTAGTCCACCAGCCTGAGGTGGGAGAGGGGAGACTAGAATGCAGAGCTGAGTCAGTCCCAACCTGTTTTCCCCAATCACCAGCTCCAGAGAGGTCTTTGAACTGCCCTGACACTATCCCCATGGATAGTGTCAAACTCCTGAGCCAATGTCCCCAAAATCTGTAACAAAAGGCACACAATGCTTGTCCCAATGTGACATAGGGGAAAGTCAAGAAAAGACCTTAAACCACTTTTTTCTAATTTAACTTCTCATTGTCATCATTGACCACCTTCCTTCTTGGCATTTGCCATAACTAACACACCAGTTCAAAGTTGCTTTCAATTTCCCTGGATGTTTCTAACTTTTAGGGCTTGTTTGTTTCTTGGTGTTGGTAATGGTTGTGGTTGTATTTCCCGGATTCTGTATTTCTCTCCATAGGTTCTCTGGGGCTGATTCTTGAGGAGGGAGCCATCATGTTCATGAATATTGCATCTTGGCAGGAACTTGAAACATTTTATTTTACCAATTCTTTGTCTAGATTCTCACCATTCTTCTATCTGAGCATCTTGACACACAGATTATCTCTGGTTTATTTGTTATTTTTTTCATATATATATATGTATGAAATGTATATATATGTATATTATATATATACATACACACATTATTGTGGTAAGAGTACATAACATGAGACCTACCCTACTAACGATTTTTTAAGTATATGCTACGGTATTGTTAACTATAAGCACGATGCTGTACAGAAGATCTCTAGAACTTATTCATTTTTCACAACTGAAATAGACGAATGGGACTACATCAAACTAAAAAGCTTCTTCACAGCAAGGGAAACAATCAACAGAGTGAAAAGACAACCTGTGAAATGGGAAAAAATATCTGAAAATCATATGTCTGATAAGGAGTTAATATCCAAAATATGAAAGGAACTCAGTAGCAAAAAACCAAATAACCCAGATTAAATATTGGCAAAGAACTTGAATAGACATTTTCCCAAAGAAGACATAAAAATGGCCAACAGGTATATGAAAAGATGCTCAACATTGATGCTCACTAATTATCAGGGAAATGCAAATCAAAATCACAGTGAGATATCACTAAACACCCTTTAGGATGGCCATTATTAAAAAAACAAAAGATAAGTGTTGATGAGGATGTGGAGACATTGGAACACTTGTACACAATTGGTGAAAACATAAATGGTGCAGCCACTATGGAAAACAGTATAGAGATTCCTCAAAAAATTAAAAGTAAAACTACCATATGATCCAGCAGTTCCACTTCTGTATATTGATCCAAAAGAATTGAAATTAGAATCTTGAAGAGATATTTGTGCTCCCATGTTGTTGCAGCATCATACAGAATAGCCAAGATGTGGAAACAGCCTAAATGTTCCATTGATAGATAAATGAACAAAGAAAATGTGGTATATACACACAATGGAATATTATTTACCCATAAAAAGATGGAAATTCTGCCATATGTGACAACATGGATGAACCTTGTGGACATTATGTAAGTGAAATAAACCAATCACAGAAGGACAAATGCTGCATGATCTGCTTATGTAGAAACAGAAAGTAGAATAGTTGCAGGGGCTAGGGGAAGGGAAAGGGGGAGTTGCTGCTCTTCAATGGGTATAAAGCTTCAGTTATGCAAAAGAAATACGTACTAGAGATACGCTGTACAACATTGCC